>NC_090392.1:53596397-53899427 GCF_036365525.1 Heterodontus francisci | reverse complement strand
GTACTGGGCACAGGGCAGATGGAATGATCTTATCATCAGAAATAACAGAGGTTTTCCAGGGGGCTTATAGGAGAGATTTTCTTTTCAGTCAGCTCCTTCGAGCAAGTGATACAATCTTTTAAAGAGAACACAAATTTTACAAGTAAAGTTACAAAAATTAAAAATGGGAAAAGGCAGATGGTTAGTAAACAAATTAATTACTTGCTGTTCTTCTAACACAGGAAAAAAATAAGTCATGAGTATGGAATTGAGATATGTTTAGAGGCTAACTGAATACACAATGAGACTTAATGTGTCAAGGTATCAGGTTTGTACTGCTCAAAAGTGTTTCACCCTACATCATACAAACTGTTTACACAATGAAAATGCTGTCACTGTAAGCATTTTGTTTAGACTGTACTATTTTTACATTTTGATTTTAATAGTCTCAGTTACCTATGGTTGCGTTTATTCATGTGTGGTTCAAATAAGAGTTTGTGATAGATCAGATCCCCCGGACATAGACACTCATTTCTATCTGCTCCATCTCTTTCAGTACAGTGTATGAAGTTGAGTTGGTCAGGTGCCTCAGGTACTACGGGCAAATCAGAAGTGCAATTTAAGGGTTCAATGGAGGCACCCCTCCCATAATAGAGACACCACATCAAAGCAGTGGTCTCGTGGGAAGTTTTGTCAATATCACACTGAAGTAGACAAATCATGGCGAACATAAGAAGCTGTATTGGTGATGGAAGAGCTAGAGTTCATCCATCTGATGGTGATGGAGGAGCTAGTATTCATTTAGCCAGCATCTCAGACGGGCACAGCAGATTTATAAGTGGTCTACATTTTTCACACAAATGGTATGCTTCACTTATACAAATGATATATAGTCTAACTGTGATAGCACATTTTACACGATGTCTACTGCAAACTTACTGTCCCCATTAATGCCTAAAGGATGATAATATGTCTGAAAGTACCAATTGGTTATGCACAGTCTTTAATTTTGTGGACATATTAGAAAGTCACATCATCACATGGGCATTCCTTTCGGGCAGTTTACATCTTCATTCTTTCAATGTATTTTTTCTATTCCTCTTCAGTTGTGTCTGGTCCTTGCACTAATTTCAGACAATAACACTACTTTTTAAATTCGTTCTTGGGATGTGACCTCCATGGCCAAGGGCAGCATTTGTTACCCATCCCTTATTGCCCTTGAGAAGGTGATAGTGAATCGCTTTCTTGAACCACTGCAGTTTATGTGGTATAGATACACCCACTGTGCAGTTAGGGATGGAGTTCCAGGATTTTGACTCAACAACAGTGATGGAACGGCGATATAGTTTCAAGTCAGGATGGTGTATGCCTTGGAGGGGAAGTTGCAGATGGTGGTGTTCCCATGTGCCTGCTGCCCTTATACTTCTAAGTGGTAGAGGTCGTGGCTTTGGAAGGTGCTGTCGAAAGAGACCTGGTGAATTGCTGAAGTGCATCTTGTAGATGGTACACACTGCTGCCACTGTGCACCTGTGGTAGAGGGAGTGAATGTTTTAGATGGTGGATGGGGTGACGATGAAGTGGACTGCTTTATCCTGGATGATATCAAACTTTTTGAGTGTTGTGGGAGCTGCACTCACCCAGACAAGTGGGAAATATTCCATCACACTCCTGACTTGTGTCTTGTAGATGGTGGACAGGCATTGGGGAGTCATGAGGTGAGTTACTCACCACAGGATTCCCAGCCTCTGACCTGCTGTTATAGCCACAGCATTTATGTGGCTGGTCCAGTTAAGTTTCTGGTCAATGGCAACCCCCAGGACGTTGATGTTGCCCCACTGATCCAACAACGGTAACGCCATTGAATGTCAAGGGGAGACGGTTAGATCCTCTGTTGTTGGAGATGGTCATTGTCTGGCACTTGTGTGGCAAAAATATTACTTGGCACACATCAGCCCAAATCTGAATGTTGTCCGGTTCTTGCTACATCTGGACATGGTCTGCTTCAGTATCTGAGGAGTTGTGAATGGTACTGAACACTGCAATCATCAGTGAACATCCCCTCTTCTGACATTGTGTTGGAAGGATGAAGCAGCTGAAGATGGTTGGGCCTAGGACACTACCCTGAGGAACTCCTGCAGTGATGTCCTGGGGCTGAGACGATTGACCTCCAACAACAACAACCATCATAAGTATAACTCCAACCAGTGAAGAGTTTTCCCCTTGATTCCCATTGATTTCAATTTTTACTTGGGCTCCTTGATGTCACACTTATCAAATATCAGGGGCAGTCACTCTCACCTCACCTCTGGAATTCATTTCTTTTGTCCATGTTTGGACCAAGGCTGTAATGAAATCTGGAGCTGAGTGGCCCTGGTGGAACCAAACTGAACAACAGTGAGCAGGTTGTTGCTGAGTAAGTGCTAACTGATAGTTGTGTAGTGTAAGAGAAGACTTCAAGGCACTTAACAGTGAGAGGAAAGAGGGTGCTGAACTGGACAATAGAGATTAAAGTGTTGGGGAGGGTGACCTTTCCAAATGGCACAAAGGGTTAGGTTGTTAAAACACAGCAGTGTGACTCAATGTGTGCAAATTCTCCCTCATGGCGTGTGTGTACATGGTGTAAGGATGTTTTTCTGGGTGTGAGTTTATGCTTTGTATGTATGGTGTGTGTAGATGTTCTGTGTCTGTTCCTTTGAATCTAGTCATTTGTGCATGCCCCTATCTTTGCCCCACCATTGGCGGCATGTCTTAAAACATCAAACCCCCACATTCTTTAATACTATCCTAAAATTCTCTCTGCCTCTCCACCTTCCTGTTCTATTTAAGATTCTTATTGAAAGCCACCTCTTTGAACAAGCCTCCTAACACCTCCTTCTCTGTCTCTGCATCCATTTTTGTCTGAATATACCTCCGTGAAGCACCTTGGGCTGTATTTTCTAACTATGTAAGTGCAAGTCGTATGTATATATATGGTGTATGTTTAAATGTATATAGTTATACATGCATGTGCTCATGTGTGTATCCGTATATGTGTATAGTTGGTGTACACTTACAGTGTCTATGTGTGCATATTGTGTGTATGTGTGTGGTGTTTAGGTGCATGGTATATGCTTATGTATAGTGTGTTTGGGTGCGCTGCCTTTGCCTAACTCAAGCATACAACAGAAGATTTCCTTCCCTGCCCAGGCCTATATATCAGTATCCCAGTGTCTGGAATCAAAATTCCTAATCCGAGCCAACATTGAGATGCTAGATGTTAGAATATGTCTTTGAGCCGAATGCCAAGCTTGATGCCACACTGCTGATGAATATGACTGGGTGTTTATGTGTGTGTCTATGGGCTGGATGTCGTAGCGCCAATGGGGCTCCCTGCACTGGACCGAAAAGGCAAGGGGAAGCCTGCCTCAGCATTTCTGAGACCACTCCCCACCCCCACCACATGATTTTATATTGTTCTGGCATTTAAATGCCCAGCGCTGGGATCCCCTTCCATTTAAAGACAGGGTTCCCACCTCCAAGCACTGCTGGCCAATCAAAGGGCGGCAACTCAGCCGTATTGGCACGCCACTGGGAGCGATGGCCACTGCCAATACTGCAGAGACCTTGGACCAAGGCCCAGTGCTGGTGCCCAGACCAGAGGTAGGTGAGGCGGCGTTGCCAGGGCCAGTCTGGAAGGGCCCAGTGAGGGAATGTGGGAGGGTGGGCATTAAGTACAGGGGGAGGGGTTTCCAGGGAGGTGATTTTTCACAGCAGGGGTCCTCCGTGGACCACAGATTGCCCACAGAGGAGGAAACCCCCTGCCCCCCAGCCTGCAGGGAGGGCGCCTTGCATGGTGGAGGCACCCTCCGTTGCTGGTTAAATCCCAGCGGCGGCAGGAAGAGGCCCTTAAGTGACCATTAATGGGCTACTTAAGGGCATCAATTGGCCTCTGGGCGGGAAGGCCGTTGTCAGCCTATCCCACCCCCATCAAAATCGCTTGGCATCGGGGAGGCTATGGGCCCTCCTCTCCCCCGCCTTTCCTCGTAATTCTATGGGCCCCCCACCTCCGACCCCATCACAAGGGAGCCCATAACATCCAGCCCTGTGACACATTGAAATATAGGAACAGGAGTAGTCCATTTAGCCCCTCAACCCTGTCAATTAGACCATGGCTGATATATATCACAACTCACAATTTTTTTATTTTTTCATGGGATGTGAGCATTGCTGGCAAGGCTAACATTTGTTGTCCATCCTTAATTGCCCTTGAGAAGGTGATGGTGAGCTGCCTTCTTGAACTGCTGCAGTCCGTGTGGTATAGGTACACCCCCACTGCTGTTAGGAAGGGAGATCCAAGTTTTTGACCTAGCGACGTGACATAACAGTGATATAGTTCCAAGTCAAAATGTTATGTGACTTGCAGGTGCTGGTGTTCCCATACGTCTGCTTCCCTTGTCCTTCTAGGTGGAAGAGGTCGCGGGTTTGTTAGCTGCTGTCGAAGGAGGCTTTGCGAGTTGCTGCAGTGCATCTTGTATATGGCATACACATATTTGTATGGATAATTGCCTTTGTGTTTTGTTGTGCTTTGTTTAATTTAATTTTATAATTTTATAATTTTTGTTGATCTTTACAAGCTCTCACCGCCATGTGGTCTTCCTTTGAGAATATAAAAAGTATGGAACTGGGAAAAAGCTTCAATCCATGGCAAATACTCCACCCAATAGAGCATATACAATTTGTGCTGTTTCCTTGATTTATTTAATCTCTTGGGGGACAGGAATAGCTGTCAATAACAGCTGTAAGAAACGTAAAGCTCTGTTAAGTATTTACCCGCTCCTATAATTAATTGAATAGTAACTACAGAACATCAACTCCAATCTGTTGCATTCTACAGATGAGATGAGGAACACAAGTGAAGTGAATATGTGCAGGATATTTGGTCATCTTAAAGTGGAGTGAGAATACAATCTTGGGTATTAACTCTTCCTTATCCTCTACCAGATGTAGGTAAATTATGTACTTTACTGGGTGATGTTACTCTACCACTGAATTTTCCTCCTGTTGGAAGTAGAATTCCATTATGGTTTCCACTTAGTTTTCTACTGGTTAATGCCCTTCATGGAAGGGAACCTTCCATCCCTCCCTGCATGGCTGACAGTGACTCCAGATCCACGCAATTGTGGTGGGCTCTTAACACCCTCAGGGCACTTGGAATACACAATAAATACTACCTCACCAGTGTTGCCCACATCCCAAGAACAAATAAAAAAAGATTAGTGCTTGAACATGAACTGGCAAAGCCAGTAGCTGAGTTCAATAGTCAGTCAGTACTAAGCTTCAAAGCCAAGTTTTCAAAATAGATGTCTAGAAACATGCTTAAATAACCAGTCCTCCTGCAGCGCAGTATTTCCTAAACAAGCTGAGAACCATAAATCATTTTTAAAAATGACAGATATGACTAATAGACCATTCGGGATACAGCTTCTGCTTATGTTAATATTAAAGCTATACCAGCAGCACTATGATCACAGATCCATTGTAGCTTTGGCCAAGAGAGCTTGATTGCTATTTGGTAATCTTGCTTTCACAGTTGTATTGTACAAATACTCAAATGACCTCAATGGCGACAGAACTGTATTGGGTCAGAAAGTGGCAGAATATACCATTTTTGACCCAGTAATCACTACTTACCAGATTTTGGACTCTGTGTGACGAGACTGCTGGACTCTTCTGAAAAATTATAAAGATAAGTATTTGTCTGAGGTACAATGAAAATGCCATATATTAAAAATATATGTTGTATATTATATAAAATCAGAGAGCAGTTTAGTTTATTTTTGGAGAAAGGTAGGTTATAGAGAGACTTTGTGGAGTTTCACCTTGAGGGTTTAACTGGTAAATGGCATAATGAAGCCAGTTCTTTATGGTTAATGGAAGAAGTGGGTTTAAGATGCAAAAGGCCTTATCCTATTCTGTTCATTCTTATGTTTTAGCTAAGGGTTCAGATGTATCAGTGGGTCTATTTCCAATAAATCAGCAAAGCATTGTGGTGGCCGAGACACTAGTACACAATTTATTCTTGTGATTGAGTCCTGTCTGGGCTGTTCTTGCATACGTTGCAGCGTTCACTTCAGAAGTGCATTCCTGAGGGACTGGGACTATTGTGCTGATCATCTGGTAAAATAAGTAACTGAGACTGAATACCTGACTGTACACCTGAGTTGTAAACAAAGAAAGAAAGACTTGCATTTATGTAGTGCCTTTCAGGTCATCAGCATGTCCCAAAGTGCTTCACAGCTTATGGAGTACTTTCTTTTTGAAGCATAGTTACTGTTATATTGTACAAAACGTGGCAGTCAATTTGCGCCCAGCAAGGTCCCACAAAAAAACCAATGTGATAATGGCCAGATATTCTGATTTTTAGGTGTTGGTTGAGGGCTAAATATTTACCAGGACATCAGGGAGAACCCCCCTGCTTTTCTTTGAGATTGTGTTGTGGAATCTTTTACGTACACTTGAGAGGGCAAATGACGCACCGGATTAGCGTCTCGCCTGTTCATGGTATGAGGAAATGGTGGGAAATGAAAACATTGACTTCTTTAACCTGATTCTGAAGGCTGTGCTAGTGACATGACTCCACAACTAACTCAAATTACAATCACAACTAACTTGAATGCAGTGTGCCCTCATTTACACTACCCCTCATTATCAGTACAGTTCTAGTGGGAAGAATTTTACCATGCAAAGGGAGAGAGCAGGTTCTCTACAGTGAGGGGTTTAATCCGCAAAAAAATGCCAGTGTGTCAGAAACCCGACATGATCCCACGCACTTCTGCCTTTAACTGGTGTGTGGGAAACCCTTGTGGGAATGTCAGGTCTGTCATTTGAAAATGTTAAGAGGCAATTAATTGTAAATTTAAACCAGTATTCTAGCTTTAACAGCCAGCACATGGGTTTCTAGAGCTATGTGAAAGGAGGCGAGAGTAGAGCGGGGGTTGATGACTCTGTGAAATTGACAGAATGGAAAACTTTTAAAAACTGAAATAGCACAGTTGGTTCCTTGCCTAGGTGAAAGGCTTTAGGTGATTTCCAACATTTTGGAAGGTATTATCTGCTATCTTAAGCTTTGCTCTATTGATCCACCGTCACGATACTGTCCTTGCAAATTAGCACCCATCTCCAATAGCTTTCCACTCCAAAGTCACCTCCCAAATCCGTGCCCATCTTTCCTGGAACTCCATGTTTGAATCCCACTAATCAGGTTTGCACCCCTGTGACAGTACTGAAATAGCCCCGACTCCTCCACTGTTGCCAAATTATCAGACTGCTTATCTGACATCCAGTACTGGATGAGCAGGAACCTCCTCCAATTAAAGATTAGGAAGACTGAAGCCATCATCTTTGGTCCCCGTTACAAACTCCATTCCCTAGCTATCGACTCGATCCTTCTCCCTGCAACTGTCTGAGAATAAACCAGACTATTCGCAACCTGGGTGTCATACTTGACCCCGAGATGAGCTTCTGACCACATATCCACACCATCACTAAGATTCCCTATTTCTACCTCCATAACATTGTCCAATTCTACCCCTGTCTCAGCTCATCTGCTGCAGAAACCCTCATTCATGCCTTTGTTACATCTAGACTTGACTGTTCCTATGTGCTGTTGGTTGGTCTCCCACATTCTACCCTCTGTCATCTTAAGGCCAACCAAAACTCTGTTGCCTGTGAGCTGTGTCACTGCCCAGTGCTTGCTGACCTATGTTGGCTCCCAGTCAAACAATGTCTTCTATTAAAATAGTCATTCTTGTTTTCAAATTCCTCTGTAACCTCACTCCTCCCTATCTCAGTAATCTCCTCCAGCCCTACAACCCTCCAAGATATCTGCACTCATCTAATTCTGGCCTCTTGAGCATCTCTGATTTTAATTTCTCCACCATTGGTTGTTTCTTCAGCTGTCTCGGCCCTAAGCTTTGGAATTCCCCCCTTAAACCTCTCCAACTCTCTACCTCTCTTTATTTCTTTAAGATGCTTCTTAAAACCTACCTCTTTGACAAACTTCTGGCCATCTGCCCTGATGTGTCTCAGTGTCAAATTATGCTTTATAATGTTCCTGTGAAGCACTTTGGGATATTTTATTACATTAAAGGCACTACATAAATATAGGTGGTTGTTGTTGATTTGCTGTCAGCCTTCACTGCAGAATGGGATCAGCTTTTGAAGCTCTACCTTGGAGCTCTGATGAAGAACAGGAGGAGCAGCAACAGCAATACCAACAACACCAGTAGTAGCAGCTGCCTTCTCCTCAGCCACTGCTGCTCCACAGGACAGAGGGAATGGACACAGAGCTGCAGCTTGAAGGAAGTGATACCCCCACTACACAGTATACAAACAGAGGATCAACGTTCACAACATGACTGAGCAACAGTTTCTCAGGAGCCTCTGACCTTCATGCCAGGTAGTGGCGGAAATCTGCAGCTGCTGGGAACAAGACCTCCTTCCCAGTGGAGCAGGTGGACATGCATTGCCAGTGGCTGTCAAGCTCACCACAGCCCTGAATTGCTTCAGCTCTGGCTCCTTCCAGGAACCTGCTGCCCATCTCCCAGCTGACCGATGCTATGTTTGCAAGGTTCACCACTCCACTTACATCCATTTTGCCACTGATGAGGCCAGTCAGAAGCAGGGAGCTGTGAAATTTGCTGCAATGGCTTGTTTCCCACAGATACAGGGAGTCATAGATTGCACATGTGTGGCAATCAAGACACCCTCAGATCAATTGAAAGGGATTCCAGTCCATCAATATTCAGCTGGTATCTGACCACCAGGTTTTCATGCACCTCTGTGCAAGATATCCTGGAAGTTGCCATGATGCCTTCATTCTGCGCCAGTCACCTCTCCTACAGGTCTTCACACCTCCAAGCAGAGTCAGCGAGTGCCTCCTTTGAGACAAGAACTACCCTCTACAGACATGGATGATGACACCTGTGAGGAGCGCTACCATTGATAACAGGAAAGATACAACCGGGGCCACATGAGCACAGGGATACTCATTGGGCAAGTGACTGGGTTGCTGCAGATGTGATTTGGGTGCCTGGACAGATCTAGGGCACCCTTCTGAATGCACCAGCAAGGTTTTCCGAATGGTAGTGGTCAGCTGTGTCTTGCACAACATAATGCTGCTAGAGAACTGGAGCTGCAGGACGAGGAAGGTGATTACCACTCTGCATCCTCAAAGGAGCAGAATGAGGACTAGCCTGATGTGGCCAGGGTCCCTGCAGCCACTTACCTGGCTGTCAGAGAAGCCTGTGATGGACTCATCCAGGCACTATTCAGATAGCCTGAGTGTGTGAAGCCTTATGGCACAACAATGCTGAACCCACTGCCCCTCCCCCTCCAAATATTAATCATTCCCACAGTCAATAATCCCTTTATCTCATTCACACCTTTTGCTCATCTTCTCCTCTGGTCAGACCATTCTCCTGAAGGCTGATGTCTATTTGGAAGGTGTGAGGCAACAATGGAAATGACCGAACAATGGAGACTTGAAATAATGTGCATGATTCATTTACATTTTCAAATACATTAAGACAGTTACATTGTTAAAACCCGGGTGAATCCCCATGTGTAACTAAAAAGGCTTTATTTTCATTTTCCTGTTACCTTTGTGTTTTGCTACCCCTGTGGATTCAGCAACGCTGGAGGCAAGCTGCTCGTTTCCATGCTCAGACAGCTGAGATGCCTGTGGCAGACGTCCTCTGGGTTTTGGGGCTTGTGAGGACCCTGTCAAAGATTCTCCAGCTGCACCTGTGCCAGGACAGACTAGGGCATCAGGCAGCAAATGGGGCTCTGACTGACGGTGACAGGCGGGGGACAAGGGATAAGAAGTGGGAAAGCTTTGAGCAAAGATTGTAGCTGGGCAATTAGAAAAACTCAAGGTAATCAGGAATAGTCAGCATGATTTTGCGAAAGGAAAATTATGTTTAACCAATTTGTTGTAGTTCTGTGAAGGAATGACACTGGAAACATGTGGAGCATCCACGAGGCTGAGATCATTGTGGATAGCACATACAGAGAGGTGGTCACACCGCAGGTAAAGACAGAAAGGGAATGGGTGACCACCAGGCAGAGGAGAAGCACTAGACAGGTAGTACTGGAGTCCCCTGGGTCCATCTCCCTATCTAACAGATTTTCCACTTTGGATACTGTTGGGGGAGATAGCTTCTCAGGGGAATGCAGGGAGCCAAGTCTATGGCACCACAGGTGGCTCAGCTGCACAGGAGGGGAGGAAAAGGAATGGAAGAGCTACCGTAATTGGGGATTCTATCTTAAGGGGTACAGGTAGGCATTTCTGTGACTGCAAACGTGACTCCAGGATGGTATGTTGCCTCCCTGGTGCTAGGGTCAAGGATATCATGGAGCGGCTGCAGGACATTCTAAAGGGGAAGGGTGAACAGTCAGAGGTCGTGGTACCACTGACATAGATAGAAAGAGGGATGAGGTCCTGCAACAAGAATTTAGGGAGCTAGGTAGCAGATTAAAAAGCAGGACCTCAAAGGTTGTAATCTTTGGATTACACCTGGTGCCACGTGCTAGTGGGTATAGGAATAGGACGACAGAGCAGATAAATGAGTAACTGAGGACATTGTGCAGGAGGGAGGACTTTAGTTTTCCGGATTACTGGGTCTATTTCTGGCAAAGGTGGGACCTGTACAAGTTGGACAGGTTGCACCTGAACCAGAATGGGACAACATCTTTATTGGGAGGTTTGCTAGTGCTGTTGGGGGGGATTTAAACTAATTTGGCAAGCGGATGGGTTACAGAGTAGAGGTACAGTAGCAGGCGATGCAGAGTCAAGTATAGAAGAGAAACTGAGTCGGTCTGGAAGGCAGAGCAAATATAGACCTGTTAAGGCACAAATGAAAAATGCAAAGCTGGATTGCATCTATTTTAATGCCAAGAGTCTTACTAGTAAGGCAGATGAATTGAGGGCGTTGATTAGCACATGGCATTTTGATATTACGACTATCACAGAGACATGGCTGAGGGAGGGGCAGGACTGGCAGCTCAATATTCCAGGGTAGAGAATCTTCAGGTATGACAGGGGAGGGAGTAAAAGAGGAGGTGGCATTGCACTGTTGATCAAGGAGTCAATTACTGCAGTAAGGAGGGATGATATCTTAGAAGGTTACTCAATTGAAGCTATATGGGTAGAACTTAAATCAAAAAGGGGGCAATCACTTGGCTGGGAGTGTACTACAGGCCTCCAAACAGTCAGGGAGAGATAGAGGAGCAAATATGTAGTCACATCTCAGAGAGGTGTAAAAATAATAGGGTAATAATAGTAGGGGATTTCAACTTCCCCAATATCAACTCAGAAAGTCTTAGTGCAAAAGGCTTAAAGGGGGCGGAATTCTTAAAATGCATACAGGAGAGTTTTTTGAGCCAGTACGTAGAAAGTCTGACAAGAGAAGGGACAGTACTGGGCCTAATCCTAGGGAATGAAACCTGACAAGTGGTAGAAGTGTCAGTGGAGGATCATTCGGGGATAGTGACCATAACTCTATAAGATTTAAGGCAGTTATGGAAAAGGATAAAGATGGACCAGAAATAAAGGTACTGAATTGGGGGAAGGCCAATTTCAATATGATAAAACAGGATCTGGCCAAAGTGGGCTGGGAGCAGCTACTTGTAGGAAAGTCTACATCAGACCAGTGGGAGTCATTCAAAGAGGAAATAGTGAGAGTTCAGAGCCAACATGTACCCGTTAAGGTGAATGGTAGGATCAACAAGTCCAGGGAACCCTGGCTGTCAAGGGATATAGAGGATTGGATCAGGAAAAAAAGGAGGCTTATGGCAGATTCGGAGTGCTGAAAACAGCGGAGGCACGAGAGGAGTATAGAAAGTGTAGGGGGGTATTTAAAAAAGTAATTAGGAGAACGAAGAGGGGACATGAAAAAACACTGGTGGGCAAGATAAAGGAAACTATGAAGACGTTTTTGAGAGGTATATTAAGGGCAAGAGGATAACCAGGGAAAGAGTAGGGCCAATTAGGGACCAAAGTGGCAATCTGTGTGTGGAGCCAAAGGACATAGGTGAGGTTTTAAAAGATTACTTTTCATCTGTGTTCACTATGGAGAAGGATGATGTCGGTGTAGAGACCAGGGAGGGGGATTGTGATATACTTGAACATATTAGCATTGAAAGGGAGGAAGGCCCAGATGAGATGTATCCTAGGCTGTTATGTAAGGCAAGGAAGGAGATAGCAGGGGCTCTGACACAAATTTTCAAATCTTCTCTGGCCAGAGGAGAGGTACCAGAGATTGGAGGACAGCGAATGTGGTACCATCATTCAAGCAGGGGAGCAGGGATAAACCAGGTAGTTACAGGCCGGTGAGTCTAACATCAGTGGTTGGGAAACTATTAGAAAAATTTGTGAGGGACAGGATTAATCTCCACTTGGAGAGGCAGGGATTAATCAGGGATAGTCAGCAGGGCTTTCTCAGGGGGAGATTGTGTCTAACTAATGTGATTGAATTTTTCGAGGCGGTGACTAGATGTGTCGATGAGGGTAAAGCAGTAGATGTAGTCTACATGGACTTCAGTAAGGCTTTTGATAAGGTCCCACATAGGAGATTGGTTAAGAAGGTAAAAGCCCATGGGATCCAGGGCAATTTGGCAAATTGGATCCAAAATTGGCTTTGTGGCAGGAGGCAGAGGGTAATGGTCAGTGATTGTTTTTGCGAGTAGAAGCCTGTGACCAGTGGTGTACCACAGGGATCGGTGCTGGGACCCTTGCTGTTTGTAGTATACATTAATGATTTAGATGTGAATACAGAGGTATGATCAGTAAGTTCGCAGATGACACAAAAATTGGTGGTGTTGTAAATAGTGAGGAGGAAAGCCTTAGGTTACAGGACGATATAGATGGGCTGCTAAGATGGGTGGAGTAGTGGCAAATGGAATTTAATCCTGAGAAGTGTGAGGTGATACATTTTGGGAGGACTACAAGGCAAGGGATGGCAGGACCCTAGGAAGTACAGAGGGTCAGAGGGACATTGGTGTACTTGTCCATAGATCACTGAAGGCAGCAGCACAGGCAGATAAGGTGGTTAGGAAGACATGGGATATTTGGCTTTATTAGCCGAGGCACAGAATATAAGAGCAGGGAGGTTATGATGGAGCTGTATGAAATGCTAGTTAGGCCATAGCTGGAGTACTGTGTACAGTTCTGGGCACCACACTATAGGAAGGATGTGATTACACTGGAGAGGGTGCAGAGGAGATTTACCAGGCTGTTGCCTGGGCTGGAGCATTTCAGCTATGAAGAGAGACTGAAAAGGCTAGGGTTGTCTTCCTTAGAGCAGAGAAGGTTGAGGGGGACATGATTGAGGGATACAAAATGATGAGGGGCATTGATATGTTAGATAGGAAGAAACTTTTTCCTTTAGCTGAAGTGTCAATAACCAGTGGGCATAGATTTAAGGTAAGGGGCAGGAGGTTTAGAGGGGATATGAGGAAAACATTTTTCACCCAGAGGGTGGTTGGAATCTAGAACGCACTACCTGAAGAGATGGTCGAGGCAGGAGCCCTCACAACATTTAAGAAGTATTTAGATGAGCACTTGAAATGCCACAGCATACAAGGCTTTGGGCCAAGTGCTGGAAAATGGGATTAGAATAGTTAGGTGCTTGATGGCTGGCACAAACACGATGTGCCGGAGGGCCTGCTTCTGTGCTGTATAACTCTATGACTCAATGACATGTGCTGTGGATAAAGGGGAGCCCATTGACGCACTGTACTTGGATTTCCAGAGGGCATTTGACAAGGTGCCACATAAAGGGTCGTTGTGCAAAGTCGGAGCTTATGGTGTAGGGGTAAAATATTATCATGGATAGAAGATTGGCTGGATGGCAGAAAATTGGGAGTATGCATAAATGGGTCCTTTTCTGATTGGGAGGATGTGACAAGTGGAGTCCCGCAGGGGTCTGTGCTGGGGCCTCAACTTTTTACAATTTATATCAATGACTTAGATGAGGGGAGTGATGACTGTTAGCTAAATTTGCAGATGACACAAAAATAGGTAGGAAAGCATATTGTAAAGAGGACATAATGAGGTTGCAGACCGATAAAGATCGGTTAAGTGAGTAGGCAAAAATCTGGCAGATGGAGTACAATGAGGGAAAATGTGAAGTTGTTCACTTTGGTAGGAAGAATAAAAAAACAGAGTATTATTTAAATGGAGAACGACTGCAGAATTACGAGGTGCAGAGGGATCTCGGAGTTTTAATGCATGAGTCACAAAAGGCAGCATTTGACCAATAATGGCATCAAAGAGCCCTAGCAAAACTGGAGTCAATGGGAATCGGGGGAAAACTCTTTGCTGGTTGGAGTCATACCTAACGCACAAAGGAAGATGGCTGTGGTTGTTGTAGGTCAATTATCTGAGCTCCAGGACATCATTGCAGGAGTTCCTCAGGGTAGTGTCCTCGGCCCAACCAACTTCAGCTGCTTTATCAATGACCTTCCTTCAATCATAAGGTCGAAGTAGGGATGTTCGCTGATTGTGCAATGTTCAGCACCATTCGCGACTCCTCAAATACTGAAGCAGTCCATGTAGAAATGCAGCAAGACCTGGACAATATCCAGGCTTGGGCTGATAAGTGGCAAGTAACATTTGCACCACATAAATGCCAGGCAATGACCATCTCCAACAAGAGAGAATCTAACCATCTCCCCATGCCATTCAACAACATTACCATCGCTGAATCCCCAGCTATCAACATGCTAGAGGCTACCATTGACCAGAAACTGAACTGGAGTAACCATATAAAAACCGTGGCTACAAGAGCAGGTCAGAAGCTAGGAATCCTGAGGCAAGTAACTCACCTCCTGACTCCCCAAAGCCTGTCCACCATCTACAAGACACAAGTCAGGAGTGTGATGGAATACTCTCCACTTGCCTGGATGGGTGCAGCTCCAACAACATTCAAGAAGCTCAACACCATCCAGGACAAAGCAGCCCGCTTGATTGGCACCCCATCCACAAACATTCACTCCCTCCACCACAGATGCACAGTGGCAGCAGTGTGTACCATCTACAAGATACACTGCAGCAATGCACCAAGGCTCCTTAGACAGCACCTTCCAAACCCACGACCTCAACCACCTAGAAGGACAAGGGCAGCAGATGCGTGAGAGTATCACCATCTGCAAGTTCCTGTCCAAGTCACACACCACCCTGACTTGGAACCTTATCGCCGTTCCTTCACTGTCGCTGGGTCAAAATCCTGGAACTCCCTTCCTAACAGCACTGTGGGTGTACCTACCTCACATGGACTGCAGTGGTTTAAGAAGTCAGCTCACCACCACCTTCTCAAGGGCAATTAGGGATGGGCAATAAATGCTGGCTTAGCCAGCGATGCCCACATCCCAGGAATGAATTTTAAAAAGTCACAAAAAGTCAGTATGCAGGTGCAGCAGGTAATAAAGAAAGCTAATGGAGTGCTATCCTTTCATTATAAGAGGAATTAAAATAAAAGTAAGAAAGTTATGCTTCAGTTATACAGGGCATTGCTGAGACCACATCTCAAATACTGTTTGCAATTTTGGTCTCCTCATTTAAGGAAGGATATAAATGCATTGGCGGCAGTTCAGAGGAGATTTCCTAGATTGATACCTGGAATGAGCGTGTTGTCTTATGAGGAAAGGTTGGACAGACTAGACTTGTTTTCACTGGAGTTTAGAAGAGTGAGGGGAGACTTGATTGAGGTTTATAAGATCCTGAACGTTCTTGACAATATGGAAATAGAGAGGATGTTTCCTCTTGTGGGTGAGTCCAGAACTAGAGGGCACTGTTTTAAAATTAAGGGGTCGCCCTTTTAGGACAGAGATGAGGAGAATTTTTTTTCTCTCAGAGGGTTGTGTGACTTTGGAACTCTCTGCCTCAGAAGGTGGTGGAGGCGGGGTGATTCAATATTTTTATGGTGGAGGTAGATAGATTCTTGTTAGGCAATGGAATCAAGGGTTATTGGGGGTAGATGGGAATGTGGAATTCGAAGCACAAACAGATCAGCCATGATATTATTGAATGGCGGAGCAGGCTCAAGGGGTTCGTATTATGTCCTTTCTCCATTTTAGATTTATGATTAGAGATACAGCGCTGAAACAGGCCCTTCGGCCCAACGAGTCTGTGCCGACCATCAACCACCCATTTATACTGATCCTACACTAATCCCATATTCCTACCAAACATCCCCACCTGTCTCTATATTTCCCTACCACCTACCTATACTAGTGACAATTTATAATGGCCAATTTACCTACCAACCTGCAAGTCTTTTGGCTTGTGGGAGGAAACCGGAGCACCCGGAGAAAACCCACGCAGACACAGAGAGAACTTGCAAACTCCACACAGGCAGTACCCACAATCGAACCCGGGTCCCTGGAGCTGTGAGGCTGTAGTGCTAACCACTGCGCCACTGTGCCGCCCTTCTTCCCTGTCATGGCCCACCTGCACTTCCATGCTTGCCAAGAGCTGGAGAGCACTTTGCTGCACTTCAATGCAGTGCTGAACAACCAAGGCGAGGCCTTCCTCAATCCTATTTAAAGTGACAGACTGAATGTGCAGACCATTGGTCAGAAACAGCATGAATTTGGCTGCCTGCTATGCTTGATGCATCATGTAGATGGCCACTCTTTCCATGGAGGTGGACATCAGTCCCAAAGTCCAAGACATCATGGCATTCATGTTTGAGATGGAATTCTTCAGTCTCTCTCAAGTGGTGTGCAGTGCCTCTGGAAATGCTGCCAGAACCTCACACATTTTCGGCTGCTGCTCCAGAACTGTCCTCTTCATGCACAATCCCTGAGTCTCAGCATCTGCATCCAGTTGAGCAGAGCTTGTTCTGTCTTGCGTCGTCCGACGGGACTCTCCACTGCTGACCCTGTCTCCAACACCTGCTCTTTCTCATTTGCCATGTGCACCTCATTACGTGATAACCTATTTATCTCCCTTGGAGTCCCCACCGAGCTGTGCGTATTTGAACTGATAGAGGGTGTGCACGAGTCATGTTTTTGGTGTTTCCTCAGAGTATGAAATCTCCCCTGAGGACTGCTTGGCTCCCTCTCACTCCAGCTCACGAGTCACACTTGAAAGACCTGTGGGACATGAAATACATCAGTTAGAATTGACATTGGGAAAGGGTTCAAAGTCATCATTGCACAAATGTTCACATTTCAGATAGTGGTGACAGCAAATTGACATTACTGAGTGATATATGCCATGTGACAGTGTGATATGTAATTTTGTCACCAGATATCTGGAAGACCCCATCTCTCCATCACCAATTTCTATGCAGTTTATCACCCTGCCGATCTCCAAGGCCTCCGACTCCTTAGTTGTCAAGGTAGCTAATACTGGAGGCTGACCCTGGTTTTCTGTCTCTGACTAGAGTTCTGTGCTCTCTTCTGCAAGGAGAGAAAGCAGGAAGTTATGAGTGTGAGAAATGAATTGAGAGGAGGAAATGAGAGGAGGGAATGATGACATTTGTGGACAGGGAGGATGGGTGTGGGATGGTAATGAGATGAGGGAGATTGTTAGTGTCGGCTGTTCAGATGTGAATGTGAGGAAGTGCCTAGAGAGAGAGGAATGAGTGGAGCTGCAAGGTGTGTTGGTCTGAGGAGTATAGTGCAGGGGAATGTTGTGGAAGTCAGAGTGTGGGGGAGGTTGGGGAAGGCACCTGAATGTGGGATGCACTCACCTTTCCTGCCCTCATGAAATTATTGAACCTCTTGTGGCACTGAATCCAGCGCAAGGGCCACACTACTTCATCAGCTCTGGAATTGAAATCAGCTGCTAAAAAGCAGAGATAATTGACATAATGGCCCAACATTTGAAATTAGAAGAAGAAGAGGATAGTAAGTCAAAGAGTGATGCAGTTGAATTGGCTAAGATTCCATTAGAAATGAAAAAAACTTGAGCAGGAGAAAGAAATAGCAAGAAGTAAAGCTTGAACTTCAGAGAGAAAGTGAAAGAAAAGTGAGGGAATTTAGATGAAAAGAGATGGAACTAAGACAAAGGGGTCGTCTTAACTCCAGGGAAAATTCTGGTCAGGAAGACTCTGAATCCAGCTCAGGATGCAGTGAAAAGCTGTTTAAATTTATACAAGCTCTCCCTATGTTTGAGGAAAGGGACGTAGGGGCATTTTTCATATCTTTTGAAAACATAACCAAACAATTGAAATGGCCAAAGGAAAGCTGGATGGGCAGAGCTCATGAAGTTTATGCCATGCTTTCTGAAGAGGCTTCTGCAGATTTTGAGATGGCAAAAAAGACCATTCTCGCTGCAGATGAGTTAGTCCCTGCAGCTTACTGACAGAAGTTTCAGAACCTCCGGAGATTGGCTGGGCAGACTGAAGTAGAATTTGAGAGGGTAAAGCAAAATTAATTTTGATCATTGGATACGGGCATTAAAGATGGAAGTCACGTATGAAAACCTTAGCGAACTGAGTCTCTCGGAAGAGTTTAAAAATTCAATCTCTCCAGTAGTGAGAACTCATGTAGAGAACCAGAAAGTATTAAAAGCCAGGCAAGCAGCAGAAATCACTGCTGATTTTGAGCTTGTGGATAAGCCAAAACCCTTTGTCCATCACCCCCAGAAATCTGAGAAGGATAGAAAGTGGGAGAGTGAAAGGAAAGCAAATAGCTGGAGACAAGAAGGAACAGCTGGGAATGCCCCAGGATCCCTTTCTCAGGACAGGTCCGCAAGCCAAAGTGTTATCATTGCCACAAGGTGGGACATCTTCATTCAGAATGCTGGAAGTTGTGAGGTAAACCCATGGAACTTGTTGGGGTTCACAAAGCTAATGCAGAGAAAGGAGCTCTGACTGAGAGAACAGCAGACCAGGCTGTAGCTTTAATGGCAGCTGTAAAACCAGATACAAAAACCAAAGTGGGTGTCGAGGTTGAGAATAAGATACCTGAAAGTTATAGAGAATTCTTGTCAAAAAGAAAATTAACTCCATATTCTTCAAGTGAGGCAGACAAACCTATCATTATCCTTAGGGATATAGGTGCAACCCAACTCTTTTGCTGGGGAAAAGTATAACATTTCCACCAGAGAGCGCATTGAATGCTAAAGTTTTAGTTAATGGTATTGGCAGGGAATATATACCCATACCTTTGTATTGAGTGCACCTACAGTGTGACCTAATGTCTGGGATAGTAATTGTAGGAGTTGTCCATAGTTTGCTGGTAGAGGGAATTGACCTACTCCTAGGGAATGATTTGGCTGGAACAAGAGTATCAGTTTCTCCTGTTCTTACAGAGAAACCAAGTGAAGTTAAGGAAATGGAACAATTACAGGAACAAGCTCCAGGAATATTTCTAAACAAGTTCCATTGTCACAGGTAAAATTGGCACAACAATGAAATGGCCGAGTATCCAAAACTTTCCTTGGGGATTTAGATAATCCAAATGAGATGTTTAACAAGTCTTCTTTAATCGCAGCACAACAAGCTGATCCAGAATTATATAGAATAACACAATTGGCTCCGACAGAAGCTAAGGCGAAAGGAGTTCCAGAAGGCTATTATGTTGAAGACAGGGTTTTGAGGAGGAAATGGAAACCGCCTCATAGACTTGCAGACGAAGACTGGATGGTTGTTCGACAGAGAGAAATACCATCTAAATATCGCCAGAATTATTAAGGTTAGCACATGACATTCCCTCTAGCAGGACACATGGGGTTCCGGAAAACCAAATCACATATAAGTCAAAGTTATGACTGGCCAGGCCTTACAACGGATGTGAGGCAGTTTTGTAGGACATGTCATATGTGCCAATTGTTGGGAAAATGGTAACCTACCATAAAACTGGCACCACTAATTCCCATACCAGTTATTGAGGAATCATTTAGTAGGCAGACTGTGTAGGACCCTTGCCCAAAACAAAAGCAGGACACCAATATATACTCACTATCATGGATATGGCTACTCGATTTCCAGAGGCCATTCCTTTGAGGATAATTACTGCTAAAGTAGTAGTACAGAAGTTAACCCAATTCTTTATGAGATACGGTTTACCACTTGAAGTTCAATCGAATCAAGGTTCTAATTTCATGTCTAATATATTTCAAGAAGTCATAGGTAATTTGGGTATAAAACAGTTAAAATCTTCACCCACAGACACAGGGAGCTTTAGAGAGGTACCATCAAATTCTCAAAACAATGATTAGAGCATACTGTCATGAATATCCCCATGATTGGAACAAAGGGCTAGACATTCTTTTGTTTGACACTAGAGATTCACCGAATGAGTCTCCAGGTGTTAGTCCTTTCGAATTGGTTTATGGACTTGAAATAAGAGGTCCTCTGAAACTCATCAAAGACAGGTTCTTAGAACAAAGGGATGAATCTTCAATACTAGACAATGTATCTGTGTTCTGGGAAAAGCTCATGAAAGCTTGCAATGTGGCTTAGGAACACTTTAAATCATCTCAAGCTAATATGAAAAAATGGGCAGATAAGAATGCAAAGACCTGAAATTTTATTAGTATTAAAGTATTAGTGTTATTATCTTTACAGGGTAAACCATTAAAAGCATGGTTCAGTGGTCCATATAAAGTGATCAAAATAGTGGGTAAGGTAAATTAATTGATTGACACCCCTGATCACTGGAAAAAGAATTGGCTGTGTCATATCAATATTTTAAAGCAATATTATTGCAGGGAGGAGGATAAGCCAGTACAAGTATGTCAGGTAATGGGGACTGTTGAGAAGGAAAAGGATAGTGAGGATGTGGCAGAAGGAGGTCTAGACAATTCTCAGATTGAACCTCAACTATCCAGTTAGCTAATACAGAATGGCTAGGAAAATTGGACAACATGCTTTTGTGCTGAGATGCAGAACAATGAGAAGACCTAACAAGGCTACTCATAGCATTTAAAAGAGACTGTAGGGATAAGCCAGGATGTACAACCTTAGCCACACATGATGTGGATGTAGGGGAATCCATTCCTTTAAAACAGCATCCTTACTACTTAAGACCAGACAAACAGGCCCAAGTAAAAGCAGAAATATAATACATGCTGGAAAACAATTTAATTGAACCTAGTCAAAGCTGGAGTTCACCAATAGTATTTGTACCTAAACCTGACGGATCAACCCGACTTTGCATAGACTACAGAAAAGTCAATGCAGTAACGAAGACAGACCCCCTACCCAATTCCTTGCTTAGAAGACTGTATTGACAGAGTGGACAGTGCCATGCTTCTTGGAAAGATAGATTTGTTAAATGGATACTGGCAACTTCCTTTGACACCTTGAGCTAAAGAAATATCAGCTTTTGTCACACCAAATGGTCTTTATCAGTGCCAAGTGATGCCATTCTGGCAAAAATAAAAGCCTCAGCAACTTTTCAGAGACTAATGAATCAAGTGGTAGCCAATGTTCCCAACTGTGTCGTGTATCTTGATGATGTACTAATATACAGTAACACTTGGAAGAAACATTAAAAACAACTAGAAACTCTGTTTAAAAAATTAAAAGCTGCTGATTTAGTGGTAAATCTGACAAAAACCAAATTCTCAAAAGCAAGAGTAACCTACTTTGAACATATAGTGGGGCAAGAACAAGTGTTGCCAAGAATGGCAAAAGTACAAGTCTTACTTGTTCCCTTTCCTCAAAATTAAGCATGAAATCATGAAGCTTTTGGGGATGTGTGGTTTTTACAGAAAGTTTGCACCAAATTTTAGTGCTGTAGCTGCTCCACTAACCCATTTGCTACTGAAAAAGAAAACCAAGGTAATATGGTCAGATGAATGCCAGGCAGCTTTTGAATAGCTAAAGGCAATCTTAACTAATGAACCAATGTTGGCTGTTCAAAATTTTGCTAAACCATTCAAGGTAGTGATTGATTCTAGCAATCTGGGGGTTGGTGCAGTCTTATTTCAGGATGACGAATTGGGCATAGAAAAACCAGTAGGAGGGTACTTTTCAAGAAAACTGAATCGCCACCCAAAAAAAGTATTCCACCATTGAAAAAGAAATGTTAGGACTATTGCTAGCTCTTAAACATTTTGAAGTATACGTCCACCACAACTACAAAGAAACACTGATATAGACCAACCATAATCCATTAACTTCTGTGGAAAAATTTAAAAGCCAAAATGCCAGAATATTCAGAAGGAGTTTATTGTTACAGCCTTATCACTTGAAAATTGTACACATTTCAGGAAAAAACAATGTTATCACAGATGCTTTATCACAAATTTAACTTTATTGAGTTACATGAGTAACCATGGTACAAAGAAAAATTGTATTAACTACCAGTAAAGTGAATGAGGGACATGAGTGTGAAAAAGTGTTTAAAATCTTTTCAATTTCTGTTTTACATTGTAATGAAACGGATTCAAAAATGGCATTTCATTTTGCAAGGGCGAAGGTGTCACAAAAGGTTTTATTTTTGTCCTAAACTCTTGGACCTCTATGTGTTTCAAAAAAAACTGCAAAAAAGGATGTTGCTCAGTGAAAGACACCTGCAAAAATAATTGGAATTCCTGCAATATTTTGAAAGGAAATTCAGAACAAGGATTGAACTTTATGGGTGTTTTGAAAGGAAGTTAAACTTGTAAAAGGACAGGAAGGTCAGCAGTTTCAAGAAAATCACAGGGGTTTCTTGAACCAGGGGAAACATTGTGTCTGGACATGCGACCATATACAGGCAGGTTCTTTCTTTTCTTTTTGAACCCTTTTAAAAGCCTGTGAATTGAATTGCAGGCATTTGAAATCTTTTCTTGACCTGCCTGTAGCAAGAGAGAAAAGACACAGAAAAGTACTACCCCTCTCTGTAACGGAAACTCTCAACTTTTGAAAAGGAATCCTGCATTTGAAAGGTGGCAGATTCCTGTTGCCTCCAGTCTCTGAAGAATTTCTGCATCCAGTGAGATTTCTGGTGCTTCCTGTGTACTAAGAAATCCTGAAATCTGAAGAATTCTTCTACTGATAGTCTACTGCTTCAAAACCCAAGCAGATCTATTGCTATACCCCTGATGGAAGACCTATGTGATGCCTGCTGCAGCTAAATTGCCAAGAACACCTACTCATCACAGACTGTTCATCAACCTCGTCTGGAGAGACTTTGAGTGGCATCTGACTATTTGACTCTGGGATACCTCACTGTACTGAAAACACCCTACCAGGACGTGAACCTCAATTATTTTTTATTATTCCTTCTATTCCTAAGAAATAGTTGTATTGCAAAACATTATTTTGAAACCGGTTAACCATTTTTTTTTAATGTATGTGTGTGTGTATGAGGGTTAAGGCATTAAGGAGTTTTCTCGTATATCTAGATTTATCTCGTTAGTAGTTAAGTCCTATTATTTCTTTTCTAATAAATAGTTAATGCTGTTGTTGTTTAAAGAAACCTGGTTTGGTCTGCTTTTCTGGGGGGGGAAAATACAGTGTTTAATTTGGCTAGTCTTCGGTAGATGGGAGACTTTATTTGATATGCTATGACCTGTGGAATAGTGGGACTGAATTTTTTTTAAAATTTTTTTCATGGGATATGGGCATCGCTGGTTAGGCCAGCATTTATTGTCCATCCCTAATTGCCCTTGAGAAGGTGGTGGTGAGCTCCTTCTTGAACCGCTGTAGTCCTTGTGGGGTAGGTACACCAACAGTGCTGTTAGAAAGGGAGTTCCAGGATTTTGACCCAGCGACAGTGAAGGAACGACAATATAGTTCCAAGTCAGGATGGTGTGTAGCTTGGAGGGGAACTTGCAGGTGGTGGTGTTCCCATGCAACTGCTACCCTTCTCCTTCTAGGTGGTAGAGGTCGCAGGTTTGGAAAGTGCTGTCGAAGGAGGCCTTGGTGCGTTGCTGCAGTGCATCTTGTAGGTGGTACACACTGCTGCCACTGTGCGTCGGTGGTGAAGGGAGTCAATGTTTGTAGATGGGGTGCCAATCAAGGGGGCTGCTTTGTCCTGGATGGTGTCGAGCTTCTTGAGTGTTGTTGGAGCTGCACCCATCCAGGCAAGTGGAGAGTATTCCATCACAATCCTGAGTTGTGCCTTGTAGTCAGTCCACAGCATGACCTCCAGGAAAGGGTCAGAGACCAAGGGTGCTTCCATTCTTCTGATTGCTGAAGCCTCACTAATGGATCTGTAATGGAACCACTCTGACCCCTGCTGGGGTCTCTTTAAACTGAAACCTTCCATTGACAAGTGAGGCTCATCATCAAGCCTGCATGCTGTGATTGGTTGGGAAGCCCAGAAGCCGGATGCTCATGTCATGACTGAGTTGAACTGCCACAGATAATCTGACTCCAGTCTGAAACGAGTTCCTGATCCCCTGCAGTTCCCCCGCTGCGAGCTGGTAGGTTTTGTTCAAATTTTGCCCAGTGTGTTGCACAATATCCAAGCAATGTAATGTCGTCTGGGTATTCACTTTTAAAAAATATTATTATGCAAAACATTTTAAACAAGTGTTTAATGAGATGATTGCAGCACATTTATTCTGTAAGAAAAGGATTGTTTTCTGCATGTAAGTTACTCCACCCCATGATAAACGTGACCTGTAAACCAATGTAAAAATGTTCTTGAGCTCACAGCATGATCACTCAAATTGTTGAGCAGTGAATTCTTGGGAGAAAATAATCTTTGCAGTGAACCTTAATATCAGCTTCCACATTTATTTCACAACTGTTGTTCTGTAGAAAAAACTCACATATTTCGCTTTGAGTAAAGCTGGAAAAAATAAAAAGAGGTCACTTTAATAAAGGAAAACATTTAGAGAAATGCCTTTTTAGCAGACGGCATTCTATCCAGTCAGCATGCAGCTACTGTCAAATTCCTTGTGGTCAATTTGAATGAACATCAGAATACTGAGGCCAAATACTCTGAGGAGGAGGTGGCCTGTGTCTTATTCCCCAGAAAGTGGTTAGGGAAAAGAAGCATCTTATTTTTTTTTTATTCATTCATGGGATGTGGGCGACGCTGGCCAGGCCAGCATTTATTGCCCATCCCTAATTGCCCTTGAGAACATGGTGATGAGCTGCCTTCTTGAACCGCTGCAGTCCATTTGGGGTTGGCATACCCACAGTGCTGTTAAGAAGGGAGTTCCAGGATTTTGACCCAGCGACAATGAAGGAACTGTGATATAGTTGGAGGGGAACTTGCAGATGGTGGTGTTCCCATGCATTTGCTGCCCTTGTCCTTCTAGTTGGTAGAGGTCGCGCGTTTGGAAGGTGCTGTCTAAGGAGCCTTGGTGCATTGCTACAGTGCATCTTGTAGATGGTACTGCTGCCACTGTGCGTTGGTGGTGGAGGGAGTGAATGTTTGTAGATGGGGTGCCAATCAAGCGGGCTGCTTTATCCTGGATGGTGTCGAGCTTCTTGAGTGTTGTTGGAGCTGCACCCATCCAGGCAAGTGGAGAGTATTCCATCGCACTCCTGACTTGTGCCTTGTAGATGGTGGACAGCTTTGGGGAGTCAGGAGGTGAGTTACTCGCCTTAGAATTCCTAGCCTCTGACCTGCTCTTGTAGCCACGGTATTCATATGGCTAGTCCAGTTCAGTTTCTGGTCAATGGTAGCCCTAGGATGTTGATAGTGGGGGATTCAGCGATGGTAATGTCGTTGAATGTCAAGGGGAGATGGTTAGATTCTCTCTTGTTGGAGATGGTCATTGCCTGGCACTTGTGTGGCGCAAATGTTACTTGCCACTTATAGATGTGAGGAGAGAACCTCACTGACAAACTACAAATATAGCACTAGTCAAAACTAACTATGAAATGTTATGTACAATAACAAGTGTTCAAAATATCTTGATCTAAGTTTAACATCCAAGCCTGGATATTGTCCAGGTCTTGCTGCATTTCTACACGGACTGCTTCAGTATCTGAGGAGTCACGAATGATGCTGAACGTTGTGCAATGTTTCCCAGACATTCTGTGGGCTGATGAAAAGAGAATGCACTATATGAAGAAGAAAATTATTGCTCGGTACACTGACCTTTAACTGGTGTCAATCAAAGATCAATAGAGATAAAGGAGCCCTCAAAAGATAGAAAGAAAACTTGAACTAAAAGTCAGAATGCCATAAAAAATCAATTCTAAACAGAAGATGACAATTAGAGAAGACAGATTGTTAAATGCAGACGGGAGAGAGAAAATGTAGTTTAAGCACATATATTGTCATATTCGTAATATTTCAGTGAGAAAGTGTAATAATTCAGCGTGTTATTTATTATTGAACACAATTATCTTCTAATTAAGATGTATGCTGACATCCTGCAAACTTGTTAAATGTGATTACACAAAAGCATCAGTTTAGACCTAAATGCAGTCCCTTGAAATGTCTGCATATGGAAGGTATTTTGGACAGCTCTGAGCATATTAAGGTGCATATTTTCCAACACCTTGTACAGAAAAACATTTTTATTGCCAGGTCCAAGAGACCCAATTACATTTTTTGCCTGCCTTGTATGGCTGAAAGGTATTAGACTTTTTGAAAAAATGCAGGAAGTGTTAGTTGTCCATCTCTCTCTCTTTCTCTCCTTTGGGGCAGCCAACTCACATCTATAAGGGTATTTCAGACATTACTGCCCCACTCTGCTGGCAGAAGTCAAAATGATACCGAAACACGCCATAGAGGGAGTGAAGGCTAGGAGGCCAAAATGGGTGTTCATTTTTAATTTGCTCCTGAGAAAATGCCATTTTTTGGAAAAATAATTGGTTGCCTTTGTCTTGGGCAGTCTTGGACCCTTTAATAGGCCTAAATGGATCTCTTGCCAATTATCATTTGCTAAGAGTTCCTTTGGGCCTAGCAAAATTTAATGGGCAGAATTGCCAGTATGGACCAGGAATTCCCCAACCCATACTTCCGAAACCTACTGGCTGAGAAATTGGATTGCACTGCTCCAGTTTTACAGGTGTAAGACCAATGTCTATGGGACCAATATGGTGGGCAGCATGTGTGTACTAATTCCGTGCAGGAAGGGCATCACTTGCCATATTGGTAAAGGCTCCTCTTTAAGTATCCAGGGCGCATGCCTAGTCAGGTAGGGGGTTAAGATCTGATTGAGGCCCTCTTTGCAGAGATCTGTCTATGCATGATCACGGCATACACATTGTGTGCTGCAGTCAATTCTTTCAGGCTACTGAAGGCTTCCACTGGACAGCTAAATTTCATCTCTTTTATGTGGCTTCTTTTAGAGCTGGGAGGAGCAGGAGCTGCCAGCTACCGCTTGCAACTACCCACTCCCTCCTCTGGCGAAACCTCCCCACCTGACCCCGATTGCTTCCAGTACCTCTCAGTCTCTTTTTTTCTGATCTTGGCCAGCGTCCAACCCTGCCAATCTTGTTGCCTCCCCGGGACCGGCAGGCTGCCTCTGGGATTGGCTGGACTAGAGCCTGCAAGTTTCCCATTGGAAGTAAATGAGGCCGTCGGACCAATTTGGCATAGTCCTGCCATCTGCAATGGGATTGTGTCCATTTCTGGCGCAATCCAATTGCTCAGCACTCCTCTTTTATCCCACCTGACTGGAATTTGGGTGAGATTTTAAGCAAGTTGAAAACCCAGGGAATCTGTGTTCTTCACCCAAGTCTGATTGCCTTGCTTGTAACCATTGGCCCCTGAGACATGAAAAGAGACAAGGTAATGTTGATGAAGTCAAGCCAAAGGCTCAATTAGAAACAATGATGCAAGGGTTAAAATGAAACAAGTGAACTGCAATGAAACTGCATCTAAAGAGGTTGAAAGAGGACTGAGTGAATAAGAGGAAACATTGATTTTCTTTTTGTGCTGGAGAAAATAAATATATCCATTGACCCAGAACTATTTCTTATGAGGTGAAGAATGGGCAGTGAAAGAGAATAAATGAAAGTAACGTATCAAATAATCAGTGGAGTAAAGGTATTAGAAATGCTGAAGGTCACTGGTAATAGGGAAAAACTGGTTAGTGAGAATGATTCTGTATTAGTTCCAGTCTGGTTGAGAATGATTGTATAATAATCAATTGATTATAATTTACTCTTTTACCCCACAAAGATTTTGTAAATCTTTAATCAAATTTATAATTTCATTGATTTCTCTTGAAGAAGAAATTGA
Source organism: Heterodontus francisci (assembly GCF_036365525.1). NCBI lineage: Eukaryota > Metazoa > Chordata > Chondrichthyes > Heterodontiformes > Heterodontidae > Heterodontus > Heterodontus francisci. The sequence continues at coordinate 53,871,365 of NC_090392.1, read as the reverse complement.
AGCATTCGCTTGGCTTGGTGGTAGCACACTCACCTCAGAATTCGAAGATCTTGGGTTCAAGTCCCATTGCAGATACTTGAGAGCCTCATCTAAGCTAATGCTTGAGTGCAATTTTGAGGAAGTGCCAAATTGTTGGAGGAACAGTCATTCATTGATTGTGAAGTACTTTGAGGACTCCTGAGGACATGAAAGAGGCGATAGAAATGCAAGTTCCTTCTCTCTTAAAGGTACATGTGATGTTCAATTAATGTTTGTAAGCTGTGTTGAGAAAAGCTGCATTTGAGCACAAGAATGGGAAATTTAAATTTGAGGCATTGCTGGACCAGGAGCCAGTGTAGATCAGCGAGCACAGAGCGACGATAGGTGAATGACACTTGTGCAAGTTAGGATATGGACAGCAGAACTTTGGATGAATTCAAGTTTGCATCGAGTGGAAGATGGGAGACCAGTCAGAACAGTATTGGAATAGATGAAGCTAGAGATAACAAAAGCCTAAATAAGAGTTCCAGTTGCAGATGACCTGATGCAGGGATGAAGATGGGCAGCATTATCTCTTGGTAATGGAGAGCGTATGGGATCCAATGCACAGCTCAGGGGCAAATAGTAGGCCAATGGTCTGGTTCAGCCTCAGATAATGACCAGGGAGGCAGATGGAATCTGTGGCCAGGAAGCGGAGTTTGTGGCAGAGGCCAAAGACAATGGCATTGGTCTTCCCAGTATTTAACTGGAGGAAATTTCTTCTCATCCAATACTAGATATCGGACAAGAAGCTTGATAGTACAGAGACCGTGGAGGGTTCAGGAGGAGTGGTGGAGAGATAGAGCCAGTTTTGCGAACGTACATGTGGAATCTGTGTTTTCAGATATTGTTGCTAAGGGGAAGCATGCAGATGAGAAGTAAGAGGGGACCAAGGAATGATCTTCGGAGGGTGGGGGGTGTGCAGTGGTATGAATATGGGAGTAGGAAGAGAAGCCTGTTCACAGGATTCTTCTACTATTGTACCTGTGCAGCTGCTTATCAAACACAAAATACTGTTGACTTTTTTTTTACTGCTTTTATCTTCTTTCATTTGGACTTTCAGAGAATTATTTACTTGAACCCCAAGGTTTATGTTTTCATCCATACCCTTGTGTGTCCATCAATTGAATATTTGGTCATTATCTGAGGCTGAACCAGACTATTGGCCTCCTATTTGCATGCTTTATTTTTCCACACAGAAGATATCATTTTACGTTAATTTGCATCTGCCTCTTGTTTGTCCATTCTGTGAATCAGCCTATATCTTCCTGCAGTCATTTACAGTCCTATTGCATCCTGCTTTGTGAAGTTAGTGCTTACCTGGGGTGGTGGGGGGAGGGGGGGAGTAACTTTAGTCCACATAGCACATTGATTTACAGAAATGGAAGCCTATGGAGCTATAGATCACCATTCACTTTGAAAGAGCTTCTCTAATAGGCAACTGAGACTCTGTCTGCCTAAAATATGGTTGTTTGGTCCAAAGTGTTTGGCAGCCATTTCCCTTCATTACTGCCAGTCGAAATAACAGCAGCTGTGTTAGCAAAAGCCAAGTTGTTCAATTCCAGTTGCTAACCTCATTCATTTGTGTGACTTCAGTTTGCATTCAATTGGATTTTTTAATTTACTGCCAACTATATTACTTCACTCACAAAACCAGAAGAGTATGTCTTAGCACTTAAGCAGTAATAGCTGCATCATCTTGGATTTACCATTCAAGCAACTTTCCAATATGACCTTAGCAAATTTCATCCTTTAAACTTAGTGCCTGCTGCCTTGCTAATGTATGAGTTCAGTTATTAAAGAATTCAGATGTTGCCATCAGTTCCAGTAGAAAAATGTTTGTTCAATGCTCGACACACACTTTTTCCCTGAACAGTTTCTAGCTGTTGACAAAACCTAAGAACAGCCAAGATTTGAGTGTTGAATCTGATGAATTTTTCTAATAACCATCTCACACTACAGACCAGAAAACTCCTGTGATCTGATAGGTGATTCATCTCTGACCTCTAATCCCCAATATAACTCTCTTTGTTGCAATGTTCCTTGACTTTCAATAGTTACCTATTCAACTACAGTTGTTACTTCTCCCAACTTTCCTTTTTTGTTCCTTCTAAATGCCAAATATACACTGCCACACACTCTTCCTCCTTCCTTCATATTCGCTGTCTAGAGATCATGATTCATTGCAACACCTGATACTCCAGCTTCATATTTCTAGAACATCTAAATTTTTGAACTTTTCAGACTCCTTGCATGTGTTGTTGCCTCCCAAATCTGTGCCCATCTTTCCCGGAACTGTGTTTGAATTCCTCCAATCAGGTTTCCGCCCTGCAACAGGGCCAAAGCAACTCTTATCAAAGTCACAAATATCTTATGTGACTGTGACAAAGGTAAACTATCCTTCCTTGTCCTTCTTGACCTGTCTGCATCCTTTGACATGGCTGATCACAACATCCTCCTCCAATACCTCTCCACAGTCATCTTGCTGGGTTGGGGTTTCACATGTACACTAATGACACCCAGCTCTACCTCATCACCACCTCTCTCGACTTCCCTGTCATTAAATTATCAAACTGCCTATCCAACATCCAATAGTGGATGAGCAGAAATTTTCTCCAATTAAATAATGGGAGGAACAAAATTGTTGTCTTCAGTCCCTGCTATAAACCCCATTCACTAGTTACTGAATCCATCCCTCTGGCAACTGTCTGAGGCTGAAGCAGACCATTCGCAACCTTAGTGTCATATTTAACCCTGAGATGAGCTTCTGACCACATATCCGCACCATCGCTAATATCGCCTATTTCTGCCTCCATAACATTGCTTGACTCTGCCCCTGCCTGTGCTCATCTGCTGTTGAAACCCTCATTCATTCCTTTGTTAGCTCTCGACTTGACTATTACAATGCACTCCTTTCTGGTCTCCCACATTCTACACTCTGTCAACTTGAGGTCTTCCAAAATGCTGCCCGTGACCTTAATCGCATGAAGTTCTATTCATCCATCGCCCCGTGTTCGCTGATCTACTTTGGCTCCGGGTTAAGCAACAACTCGATTTTAAAAATTATCATCCTTGTTTTTGAATCCCTCCATGGCCTCATGCCTCATTAGTTCTGTAATCTCCTCCAGCCCCACAATCCTTTGAGATATCAGTGCACCTCTTACTCTGGCCTTGTGAGCATCTCCAATTTTAATTACTCCACATTGGTGGTCAGCTGCCTAGGCCCTAAGCTCTGGAATACCATCTCTAAACCTGTCCACCTTACTACCTCATTTTAGCTTTTATGACGCTCCTTAAAACTTACCCTATGACCAAGCTTTTGGCCATCTGCTGTAATATTGCTTTATGTTGTTCAGTGTCATATTTTGATATATAATGCTGCTGTGAAGCGTTTTGGGATGTTATGGTGCTATACAAATATCTCTCTCAGCCTTCCCTTCCATATGCAGCTTTCAAGCTTTGAAAACTCACACTTAGTATCACCTAACCCCTATACCTTGACTTATTTGATCTTCACATCTATTCTTTTTAACACTGGCACTGTGTACTATTGGCCTTGTCTCTTCAACTTGTTTTCTCAGGAAAGTAAGTCCGACAACAATAGATAGCACTCGCGCAGTATGCATTGCCTCAGCGCACAGTCATTTGGTGACATCTTGTGGTACAAACATGAGACCAACAATTATTTTCATTTTTCTCATCAATCAGAAATCCTATTCCCCAAATGGACTGTGAAAGTTTAATTTATTTTTAGCTTATTTGCATTCAGATTTATCTCTCTTTCCAAGCCAGTGTGAAACATAACCTATTCCAACTGAAGTTATTGTGGATTCAGTTAGCTGAGGTAATGGGGTTTAGCAGAGGAATCTGCTTTGGAATTAAGTACATAGTTATATTTATCAAATCAAAAAAAGACAAAAGATCGTTTGGTAGCTTTTTAATTATCAGATTAACTGGAATGTATCAGTGTGCATCCAGAAAAGCAATATCATAGTTTGAGAGAAGGCTATTGAAAATTGCAAATCCAAACTATTTACAAAGGCAATGGTCCATTAATTTTAATGAAAAGCAATCACCAGGCTCAATAATTCTAAACTGGGGTAGTTAAGCTTCCTATGTACAGAGAAGAAGATGAAGGGATCGGCAAGGAGTCCTGTGAGGTTCAGTGTTGTCTTTAAGCTTCAATTTCTCTTGAGCTCCATGATAAAGCATCAATTCCAGAAGTAATGGAAGTTTAGAGTTTGCAAGTTTATATTGCCAATAATGATTTATTCAATATATTGCAGACGATAATGGATACCTGTTAGTGAATTACATGCAGAATAAATGACACCTGCGAGTGACAGCAATTCTGTAATCACATTGAAGACTCCAAATGACTCCTTTCGTAATAAAAGCCAACATGCAGCACTACTTAGCCATCATCTGACCCCCAGCTCCAAAATCAGATTTCAACCTTCAAGTCACTTTGTACCTATTCTTCTTCATAATGTGTACTGTAAGTTTAGTGGAGTGCCTTTATTCTATAATATGCCAATTTTTGGCTAGAATGTGATGCTGACGACCATTACATTCTATGCAGTCGGTATATGATGGTATTCATAGTAAAGGACCAGCAATCATAATGTCATCACTAGTAAGTTCAGCAAGAGATAATAAACTCTTGACAATCAAAGAATAATAGTCACTGAATATTCTAACATTGTGGAGGAGTTCACTTGATATTACAAACTGTCAGGTTGTGACAATTTAATCAAGATAAAATTTCTTGCCGTGACTGAGATCTTTTCCTTTACTGTGAAGTTTTCCAGATGTCATTGCAATTTATAACTACTACCGTGTGATGTACAACAAAAAGTATTAGCAATTGTCTGACAAAAAGCATCCTGCTGTGTTAAATCACAAGGCAGGACATGCAGTACCTGCAGATTCCCTTGGCAAATATCATCAGGAAATTTGTCGTATTGTAATTTTAAACAATTTCAAACTCAGTCTCTAATAAGGTTGTTTTAAACGCAGAGGTTCGTGTTAACAAGGTACGGGGATGTGGTGCTTGGGGGGGAGAGGGAGGGTAAACATTTAATTGGCTGTGAAGCACCCTGTGACATCCTGTCGTCATGAAAGGCACTATACCAATGCAAGTTCTATCTTTCCTTTCTTTCCATTCCTCCTCCCCACCAGAACCCTCCACCCCACCACCAACCACCTCCCCACCCCGCATCCCCACCTCTCTCAGTGTGCTACCGAGCTTTTCTTAGTGGCTTTTACTGTGCTGTATCTTTTATTTTGTACTCTATGATAATAGGCCATGGAAAACCCAATAGTTTGAACTTGATCCTCCTTGCTTTACTCGCAAAATTAAATTCAAACTAACTTTCTGGATATACCTATTCCATATTTTTTGCTATTTTATAAAACATTGAGTGATCACCTCTTAGAAGCCTCCTTTCCAGACTAAAAAACCCAAGGTCTTCCAGCCTTTCCTCACAACCCAGGTTGCTGACATTGGGGATCATCCTTGTGGCTGTTCTCTGTATTGCCTCCAGTGTTTCAATGTCTCTCAGTGTATCTCAGTAACCAGAACTGGGCACAGTAGACAAGGTGCAGTCTGAACAGAAATCTATACAGTTTGAGCATGACTTCCTCTGATTTGGAGGCAAAAATTTTGCAGTCATTCTACCAGGCTCCTTCAACCCTTCACTGGCAATCTATCGGAACAGTCACAAACTCAGCTGGAACCAGGATACACCAGTTTCTGGGAGTAGGATGAAACTTTGGATTAGCTTTTGAGGTGGAGCCTCTTCTATCTCCTACAAGACCTTCTACCTAAGTAGGGGCAACAGTGGGGGCTGTTTTTCTACCCCAGCCCTCAGTTAGGGCTCTGTGTAGGATTATTGTAGGTTTTACTAGTTGTGCCTCCCTGACAGAGGCAGATGTAGGTCCTACCTGGAGATGCAAGCCAGGATCATGATCCCCAAAGACAGGGGATTGAAGTTTTTTTTTTACATGCCCCCTAAAACAGGTCATATTGATGGCATGTCTTCCCATGTATGGGGGTGGGGGCAGGGAGGGGGTGCAGGGTGACTACCCAGTTCCAATCATTGAGAACTGCTCTTAAATCCAAATCTGCTCCTTCACTTCTGAATTGAATTTGCTAACTTCCCTCTAATTCCATAACCCTTAACCTTTGGTCCCCACTGGAAAGTCACCAGGATCTACCTGCCAGTCCCCCCACATGGCAGCGGCCCCTCCCGACACCAGTAAATTGTCGGCAAAGGTGGGAGGTGGCCCTTAATTGGGCAATTAATTGTCTCAATTAACTGCTCAGCCAGTGAGATTTCCACTGCTGGCAAGCTGTAACTAGTGGAGTGCCACAGGGATCAGTGCTGGGGCCTCAACTATTTACCATCTATATCAATGTCTTGGATGAAGCAACCGAATGTATGATTGCTAAATTTGCTGATGATACAAAGATAGGTCGGAAAGTAAGTATGTGAAGAGGACATAAGGAGTGTGCAAAGGGATATAGATAGGTTAAGTGAGTGGGCACAAATTTGACAGATGAAGTATACTGTGGGAAAATGTGAACTTGTCCACTTTGGCAGGAAGAATAGAAAAACAACATATTATTAAAATGGAGAGAGACTGCAGAACTCCGTGGTACAGAAGGATCTGGGTGTCCTGGTACAAGAATCACAAAAAGTTAGTATGCAGGTACAGCAAGTGATTAGGAAGACAAATGGAATGTTGTTGTTTATTGCAAGGGGAATCGAATATAAGAGTAAGGAAGATTTGCTACAGTTTTACGGGGCATTGGTGAGACCACATCTGGAGTTCCGTGTACAGTTTTGGTCTCCTTATTTAAGAAAGGATATAATTGCATTCGAAGCAGTTCAGAGAAGATTCACTCAACTGATTCCTGGATGAAGGGGTTATCTTCCGAGGAAACATTGGACAATTTGGAGTTTAGAAGAATGAGAGGTGATCTTATTGAAACATATAAGATCCTGAGGGGACTTGACAGGGTGGTTGCTGAGAGGATGTTTTCCCTTATGAGAGATTAGAACTAGGGGGCACAGTTTAAAAATAAGGGGTCTCCCATTTAAGAGAGATGAGGAGAATTTGTTTCTCTCAGAGGGTTATTAGTCTGTGGAATTATCTTGCTCAGAGAACAGTGCAGGCAGAGTCATTGAATGTTTTTAAGAGGGGAGTCAAAGGATATAGAGGGTAGACAGGAAAGTAGAGTTGAGGCCACAATCAGATCAGCCATGATATTATCCAACCTGCAGAGCAGTTCAAGGGGCCGAATGGCCTACTCCTGCTCCTATTTTGCATGTTCGTATGAAATATGCCACGGCAGGGAGAAGACATTGGGATCCCCTTCTGACGCCTTCCCCCACAATATTGTCAGCCCTCCTGCCTCGCAGCCTGTCTCCAAAAAGGCTGGAAAAATTCAGCCCAGTGCATGAATTACAGATATAGATCAGTGAAGGTTGTGGATTTTACAAGTTCACAAAGTCCCCTGACACTTTGATAAATGCAACATTACAAAAGCTGCTTAAATTCACAACTAAATGTCCTTGAAATATCATTCAAGATTTTAATTTCACTAAAATCCAAGGGAGGCTCAGACATCTGAAGAACTTGATATAATTAGTGGAAACATTGTGCCTGTGGATTTTAAGTGGCCCATTATTATAGAGTACTTTGGCACCTATGTAGTACCTTGTCAAAGGTCTCCTGAAAGTCCATGCTCCCCTTACTGTATTTCCCTATCTGCCACCTTCTCAAAGAAACCTATTACATTTGTTAAGCATGATCTTCATTACTGAAATACATGTTGGCTGCTTCTAATTATTTTCTATTCATCTCAATATTTAGCTATTTCATCTTTAATTAAAGATTCCAAAATTTTCCCTACCACAGATGTTAAATTAACTGATCTGTAATTACTCAGATTAGTTCTGTCTCCATTTTAGAAAATGAATATTACACTGGTCACCCTGCATTCCTCTGTAACACATTCACTCTGAAGAATGCCCTCAAGTATTATTTTGAGGGCCTCTGCTATGTTGATGCCCATATCCTTCAAGATCCTTGATTGCAGCCCATCAGGTTCTGGCACTATGTCTTCCTTTTGCTTAACTAATTTCTCTAATACTTTCATTTTCTTTATTATGATATCTCTCATCTCACTTTTAACCAATTCAGGATTTATCTCCTTTCCAACATCCTTCCTTTTTGTCAACATTAAAGCAAAGTACTTGCAAAGTATCCCACCAATTTCCACATATCCTCAACTAACTCACTGTCCTCTCCTTTCAGGGGCACCTTCTTAAATTTGATAATTCTCCTTTACTCCTGCTGGCCATGATATTAACTGTTCAGTTTTTCAGAGTCATCAAAGCTGCCCACCGGAAGTAGGCCCCATCTCATGAATGCATGCAGATCAAGCAGCTATGCTGCAATTGGGACCCCCAACACCAATTTAACACAAAATCACAAAACCTGCTGGTGGGATTGGTCTGTCAGAGCTACTGAAATGGTATTTCAAGGGACGCTCACCTTAAGGTAATTGAATCATAGGAATCTTTATGCTATTGTACTGATTGGATTGCCAGGAGAGATTCCAGCTTTCAGATCACTTCCTTCTGATATTTTTTTGCCTTAGTTTTCCCCAAGAGCGTTATCTGCTTATTTTGGGTGTTATTATTGGTAGTTTCATTTAGATGGTTGACCAGTTGGGGGAAGAAGAGCAGCAGCAGCAGAATCTGGGCTTATAGGAACACAGCAGGTGAGGGAACCCTGTTCCTGGAAAACCATGCTCAGCGCACAGGGTGGAGAAGCCAAGAGTCACTTTCTTGAATCTATCGGAAGTGCAGTGCAGGAGGTATCTGTTCTTCTCCTGGCAGCTTGTTGTAGAATGCTGCAGCCTCCTGCAATAAGAGCTGCTGAATGTGGGGGTCATACGTTACCACTGTCTCTGAAATTTGCCACTGCTCTTAATATCTTTAGTCTTTCAAGCTGGCTCCTTCCATTACCAGGCGTGACCAATACACTACCTTTCCCATTGATCTTAAACAGTCACAGGAGAGATTACTAGGATTTTCAGCAATGGTTGGCTTCCCTCAATTCCAGGGCACCGTTGACTGCACGCATGTTGCCATCAGGACACTAGAACATTATCCATCCGCCTTTGTGAATCAGAAGGGCTGCCACTGTATTGATGTCCAGGTAGTATCTGATCACCGAAAGACGGTCATGTAAATTTTTGCAAGGTATCCAGGCAGCTGTCATGATGTTTTTCTCATGTGACGCTTAACTGTCTTCCAAATATTCAACGCTTCGAAGAACATGACAGAATAGTCATTGGGGGACAGCGATATCCCTTACAGAAGTAGCCCCTCCGTAACCCCACAACACCTGAGCAACATGGGTATAATCCAAAACCATGAGAATCACCAGGATTATTATTGAATACACCATAGGCATGCTGATAAAGAAGTTCAGGTGTCTGGACAAGTCTGAAGGGCTCCTCCAAAGTGGCCCACAGAGTGTCCCACATTGTCCTGCTGTGTTACATCCTGCACAAGCTCCCCATGCAGCGAGACCTTCATTTGGAGCAGACACAGTTGCAGCAGCAGTCTTCATTGGATGAAGGGTAAAAGGGTGGGGTGGGGGGGAGAAGCAGCAGAGCAAGGGTTACCTGAACATCTTGCAGCAGGCGATGCAAAGGATGCATGACCTGCTCATTTCCCTTCCCTCAATTCCCTTTGCATTAACACTCCTGGTCACATCTTTCACCAACACATTGATCTTGCTTCAAAGAACATTGAAACCATAGTTGCTGAGAGAGGTGAAGAGGTGTATTACCCTGTTTGTTGTGCTTTGTGAGGTCACTGAAATGTTTCTTCCATTGAAGCCTGGTTCTGGGGGTAATGTTACTGGCATTGGCCCTGTCAGACCTCTCTGTCCAGGTCTGCAGGCTAATCACCCTTGGTATGCTCCGGGAAACAATCTCTGCATACTGTCCCTGGCCTCCTCCTCCTCCCGGCTCTCCAGAGGGGATCTGAAATTTGGGGGCAGCCCTCCAGTATGGTAATGCCTTCAGAATGACTTGGCACAAAATATAAAAGAAGGGAATACAACCTTGCTTTAAGAGATACAGTGTCACTTTAGATAAGCCTCAGGTGGTATGCCAGAAATTGTGCTTTTAGGATGGGAGCCCATCAATATTTCTCTCTCTCTCTCTTTATCCCTCTCTCTTGCTCTCTATATATCTGTGGTTCTCTCTCCTGTCTTCTGTCTTTGTTTCATTGATTGCTCGCCCTCTGTACTGTTTTTACCTCTCTGCCTTCTGTGTCTGTTTTCTCTCTTGCTGTCCCTATTTCCATCCATTTTTGCTTTCTTTCTTTCTGTCTCGCCTTATCCCTGCTTTTACATTGTAATGAGTCCTTTATGTTGTCTGATGCAACATAAATGAGATGCGTACAGTCCAGTTAGTTGAGGATCTCAGACAGGTTTATTTACAGTTAAACTATTGTACACATTACAGAGCTATTTACAGAAACTGCTCCTAGCTGTTACAGTAGCAGAGTGACTCTGGCTCCGAGTCACATGACTGCATCCTGGAACTTATCTCATTCGCATACTAAGATCTTAAAGGGACATCACTCTTAAAGGTAATCACACAACGTGCAGTACAGAACAAACTATTTACAGAACCTTCCTCTAGGTGTTACAGTTGACTCTGGCTTGTAGTCACATGACTGCATCCTACTACCTAGCTCATTAGCATACTAAGATCTTAAAGGGACATCACTCTTAAAGGTAATCACACAACATGCAGTACAGAACAAACTATTTACAGAACCTTCCTCTAGGTGTTACAGTTGACTCTGGCTTGTAGTCACATGACTGCATCCTATTACCTAGCTCATTAGCATACTAAGATCTTAAAGGGACATCATTCTTAAAGGCAATCATACAACATCCCCTTTCTTTCCAAAGATAAGTCTCGTATGCTATAAGTAAAAGCACATAAAATTAGATAACTTCAAAACTAGTTATATGGGATATAGATTATAACATTTACAGATACAAGGATAGGGATTGTGAAATTTACACATGCAGAGGCTTAAAGGTTCATATATTTCTTTTGTGGTTTGACATCTCTTGCTTGGGGAATTTGCATCTCATCTGTTTCTGTTCTTTATGAAGTTTCTCCCTCTCTGCATTCAGTTTCTGTTGCTTTGCCTTCAGCCTACTAACATACTCTATTGCTTTTCTGAAGATGACAACATTTGAGGCTTTGCCATTCTTGGAAAGTTCCGGCACCTCATCTCGAAGAGCCAACAGACAATGCTTCAACTTATTCCTCCTCTGCCTCCTCAGGACATTGCGTGTCCTTTGCCTCTCCTCATCCTCCATGTCTGAAGGCCTGGGACTCAAGGTCGAGGACTTGTTGGGGGAGGAATAGTTGGCCTCATGGAGGCACCTGTCCGATCTGGCTCATTGTGGTGCTGGCGGTTCTCTAGAGAGTAGAAGTGAAGGTGCAACATAGTTGTGCTGTTGCTGGATTTCCAGACTGCACTGTTTTATGCTGGCCAGGGTCTGTGAGTGGGTTCCAGTCCTTGGAGATTTCCCTTTGACAATACTTCTCACTGTCAGTCTTTGCTTCTCAGTAGTGACAATGTCAATCTCTTCTTCTGAGTTGCTGGAGCGTGAGGAAACACTGCCTGTTGACAAAGAACTTTCATCATCTGAGTTTAGATCTTCATTATCTTGGTGTGGTGTCTCTGAGAATGGGCTGATACTTTCCAAACCAGAACCACTGAAATCCTGGAGGAACTGTGAAATGCTTGAACCCTTGGTCTCTTCTGCTGTAATTGATAACTTGATCACCTTATGGATAGTTATGATGTTGAGGCCCTTACATGCTGGTGGTCCTGCCACTGCTGGTCTGCTCATGTCTACCAGCTGGAATACTGTGGTTTTCATGCCGACTTGCCATAGCTGCATTGCATTGTTAGTGTGCCACTGCAGGATGGGTGACTCATTGTATGTAGCTAGCTTTGCAGTTGTCGGTTGTATCATTGATTTCCAACAACTCCGGTACCTATCCTTCAGGATTCGGACTGGCGCTGGTGTCAATCTTAAACCTGAGTATATGTTTGAAAGCTTTCTTTGGGCACGTGTTGTTAACAGTGACAAAAGTTTCCAGTTGTTTGACTTCACCAACGTGATGTTTCTGGTTCACAATGTGAACTGCCTGTTTGTCATCTGGCTGAGAAATTACCCCTCCCTGGGTCTTGTGCCAGGTCTGTTTCACTGTGGACTTCATGTATCAGCTTGTGTTTGCGCAGGTCTCTGGAACTTTCCTTGCTGTTGTTGCCTTGCTGCTGCACCTGTCGTCTGTTTGTATGTGTCGTGCTGTGATTTCTGGCCCCGTCTTTGGAGCGAGATTTCTTGCATAGGCAGGCCAGTGTCCTTTTGCACCATATGCCTTGCACAGGTTTTGAAATGCAAGACAACATGGCGGTGAGTGGGACCAACCACACTTACCACACAGCTTGCTTGATCTTTACAACTTGGTTATCATGTCGATACTAGTGCCTGCAGGTGTTGTTGTTCAGCTACAACGGCTGCATATTTCCTGCCATCTTCTAGCAGCACCTTTCTTTTTCCCCAAGAGGGCTTTCTGAAATGCTTCAATGTGTGTTGAGACAATCACCAGCTCTATTAGTCATTCTGACAGCTCAGTTTCTGAAAAATTGCATTTGTTGTCCTTACTACGGCATCTAATGATGAACTGATCTATTGATTCCTGTGGCTGTTGCCTGTAGGACATCAATTCCAGGCGATGAATTCTAAAATTCACTTGTAACCGGAGCTGATTTTCTAGCACCTTCTATATCTTTGCGGGATCTTTCTGGTCCTCTTCAGATAAGCCAGAGGTATTTATTCTATGTAATCCTTCATTTCCAACTGCTATCAGTATTTTTACAGCCTGTTATTCTGGTGTTGCAATCATTTGATCTGTGAAGCATAACTGCATTCTTTGTTTGAAAAGTTGGAACTTGGATGCTATATCCATGCCATTCCCGTTCATGCTGGGAAATTTGGTATTGATCTTCCAGCTGTTCTTTTGCTTAAAACTTGCTTTAAGGCTTGTTCTATGACTCTGCACTATTTCCCCTTGCGGAAACTCTCTGTTATTTAGACTAGCTGCTTGGATTGAGAGGAGCAGGTGTTTGACAGTAGTAATATTGCAGTACTGAAGTCTGTCTGTCTACACAGCTGTTCAAGAGGCAGTTCAATAGCTTTTTATGCTACAGTTTGGTTATGTTCTTCATGCTTGCGTGGGTTAATGGATTTTTTTATACTGTGGCTGCATAAATGTAAACTCTTCTTCACGCTTGAGTGTTCTAATTATTTTTTAAATTTTGGCTGCGTGAAGGGAGAATCTGTAGTGATCAGGGTTTTCCCACACTTTTTGCAATCGGATGCCTCCTGTAATGGTGTTGACCTCAATCAGCCTGGGTGAGGAGTCGGGTCTTCTCCATTTTTCTTTCACAGAGTCTTTTAACAAAAAAATCTTTTAAGCATTTTTTTAAACCAGTATCCCAGACCATTGGCACAATGACTAACCCAATTTACTTGCAGCCTGTCGTTCTGAGCTCAGTCTTCTACAGTTTGAGGTAAGTTTTCTTTACTCTCCACTCTTTGGAGCCAGTGTTTCTCTTGAACTTTCTCTCTAGTGCTGCCTGAATGGCCATTTTCAAAGCTGTTTTCCTGTGGTCTTCAACTTAGACCTTGTCTTCTCACCACCGCTGCCACCATATAATGAGTTCTTTATGATGTCTGATGCAACATAAATGAGATGGTTGGAGTCCAGTTATGCTGAGGATCTCAAATAGGTTTAGTACAGAGCAAACTATTTACAGAACCTTCCTCTAGGTGTTACAGTTGCAGAGTGTCTCTGGCTTATAGTCACATGACTGCATCCTGGTACCTAGTTCATTAGCATACTAAGATCTTAAATGGACATCACTCTTAAAGGCAATCATACAACATACATTTGTTCTCTCCCTTGATTCTTTTTTCCCTCTTTGTCTCTGTGTTTGCTTTGTCTGTGATTCACTTTCTTTGTTCATGTGCCTGCCTGTGGCTCTGTCTCAGCCTTTCCATCAGTGTGGACTGTCTGTCGAGCAGGTTAGATGGTGGTTCTAACTGATCTGTATTAAGGCAAATCTACAGCATTTACATCTGCCAGAGCCAAATGGATTAGGAACATAAGCTGAGCTGCTTAAATAATTCCGCACCACTGATAGTTTTTGATGGCAAATTTTCTATTAGAATAGATGTGTTCTACCAGTACCATCAAACCTGCAGCTTGTAATTAGCAGAAATGCATGAACTGGAGACTCCATAACAGATGGCTCACTGACTAAACCCTCGCTGATTTAAAGTGGCACCATTCCTAATAATAAATTGGCAGAAACAAATTATTTTCCTTTTTAACACTTGGACATAAAGGAGACAAATTTAACTACAAAGAGCAGGCAAGTTTGGTTGGGTGGGAAAGTTAAAGTCTTAAAAATCAGAATCCTGCCTCCAACCTGACCACTTTCAGTGTTAATGGAGGTGGGATGGTTGGTGGGAAACCAGCCTGCTCAAAGGATGTGGGTTGGCAATTTAAATATTATGTTTTAACCGTGGACAGTCAGGTTTCCCAAGCCTCAAGAAACCTGGCAGCTATACCCAGGTGAGGACCGTAGGATCCGGGAGGAAAATGCCTTCACACTGACCTGCTGGATCCAGTGCACCTCCCAAGGCAGCCTGCTGCAATTGAACACACAACCCCTCCCTCAACCTTCCCCAATAGGCCGCTGACCTCACCCTCACACCTGCTGATTGCGCCCCCCAGCTCCAACCTTCCCCGCGAGCGCCCTCGAGAGCTGCTACAGAAAGAACCATTGTCAGTTAATCTGACACTTGCAGCCACCAGCTCAGATACTGGCACTGTGCAAACATTAGAGTATAGGATTAGGATCTGCATGTAAAGAGTCACTAGGCATGAGTGGGCTGAAGCCAGGCTTGGGAAAGGATAGCGCATGTGCCAGCTCACCAAAGGGCAAGGTCGGAGATGAGTTCTGCTACACAGGACTCAGATGAAGGCTTTGATTTACAAATCTTAAAGCTTAATTAAGTTTCATTTTTTAAACAAACTTTAACATCTAGATTATTTTCCATCTGAAGTTCTTTGACCAAATGCCCATTGCAATCACATAACACAAAGCAATCTTAATTGTCACTTGCCAGTGATATAGATTCATTCTGAAGTACCAAAGAAGAGTAACCTTCTGTGCCTGTCTAATCAATCAAATACAGTCTCTTGGGTAGAAATATTGTACAGGTAGAAATATCATTAAGGCATCTTGTCCAGATACGACCTGCTGCAGACTGACTACTTCCGCAGTGAAAAGAACAATATATATTACTTGAGACATAATTGTACAGTAAAAACGCAAAGGCGACTCAAGAGTTCATGTGCTCCTACATGTAATAGAATGAAATGTCAGCAGCTTGCTGGCTGGATGTGCAAGAGCAGAATGAATACTTCGATGTGGTCAGTTCTATCTGCATAGAGTTAGTGAACAATCTTCGTCAACCATTGTTTTCATGTCCACTTTTATTAAACTGATATACAATTCTGCAATATTCTCCTTACCTTTTTTTGTACCGCATATCAAGCAAGATATAAGTTGAATTCTGATTATCAAGACTTGAGTCAAACTATTCAGGCAAACATGATGGACACTTCATCCTCTTGAATAGACATTTTTACCAATTAAAGATATGCAAAGTAATATGTAACTGATATAATTATCAACAATCCTCATTGCTTTCCTTGCCTTTTTCTTTAAACTTTATGCTTCCCTATAATCACTCCAATCGGGACATATCTCTGGGACTCCATTGACCTTCCATGTGTTACCTGCCATGCCTGCTGGATTCTATGTTTAGTTAGGGATTGGCTACTGACCCATGGAAGGTATTTCTTTATTGGTCAATGCCTTCACAATAATCTCCAGGGCCTCACCAGTAAAACAGGCCTCTTTGTGTCTTAACCAACTCTCACCCTGATTTAAGCATTCCAATTTGTGGATTTTGCAGCTGAGTTGATGGACTAGATGTTATTTGTAGTATAGCTAATAAAAAGGCTAAAGCCTAATTCAACATCATTATTGCTAATTTCTTCCTTGTCACTGCCTACTTAGTTGTGCATTAGTTTCAATACTTTCAAACCCCTAGAATTTAGTGTGATTGTCCCTGAAAATATGCCAAAAAGGGGCAGTAAATTAACTCCCAAAATAGGTTTTACTAAGGCGAAATCAAATCCCTTCGTACTTCAAAGAGAAACTGCAGTTTTAAATCTTTTGAAGGTTAATCACCTGCAACATTCATGAAATCAGTGAGATGGCATTTTAGACTATGCTCACTTTAAATGGTGTGTTGGAAAAAATAAGTTTAGTGAAGAAAATGGCTTGTTATCATTCTAAATGTTCTTATATCTATGAACATAAGGTAAATTCTGGTTCTAAAAATGGTAAAAGGAATTGTCTTTTATAGACCATAGGGCAGATCTCTCAGTCAATGTCTATCTTTGACTCACCAAAGACCTATTGCGTTTGTCAATTGTGTTCTTAACAGAATTAAACCTCCCTCAATGTGTGAAATAAACATCTCCCTAAAACACTTACTCTGTTACATGGGATTATGTTATTGCCTAATACATGTGCTGTACTATATCAGGGAAACACAAAACTAGTGAGCCCATCTCAAATTAGTTTGAATTGTACAACAACTGAATGCAAGAGGAAGAACACATTCGGTGAAAAGACTGAGAATCAAAAAAAAATGAAAGCCAGCACTCTTCAGTAAGTTTCAGAGATATAATAACATTGGTCTTCTTCTTCTGTTCTTCTTTGGCCTCCGTGTCTCGAGAGACAATGGGTAAGCACCTAGAGGTGGTCAGTGGTTTATGGAGCAGCGCCTGGAGTGGCTATAAAGGCCAATTCTAGAGTGACAGACTCTTCCACAGGCGCTGCAGATAAAATTGGTTGTCGGGGTTGTTACACAGTTGGCTCTCTCCTTGCATTTCTGTCTCTTTTCCTGTCAACTGCTAAGTCTCTTTGACTCGCCTCTCTTTAGCCCCGCCTTTATATCTGTCCGCCAGTTCTGGCGATCGCTGGCAACTGACTCCCACGACTTGTGGTCAATGTCGCAGGACTTCATGTCGGGTTTGCAGACGTCTCTAAAGCGGAGACATGGACGGCCGGTGGGTCTGATGCCAGTGGCAAGCTCGCTGTACAATGCGTCCTTGGGGATACTGCCATCTTCCATGCGGCTCACATAGCCAAGCCATCTCAAGCGCCGCTGGCTCAGTAGGGCGTATGTGCTGGGGATGTTGGTTGTCTCGAGGACTTTTGCGTTGGAGATACAGTCCTGCCACCTGATGCCAAGGATTCTCCGGAGACAGCGAAGATGGAATGCATTGAGACATCGCTCTTGGCTGACATATGTTGTCCAGGCCTCTCTGCCATAGAGCAAGGTACTGAGGACACAGGCTTGAAACACTTGGACTTTGTGTTCCGACATTGTTCAAGACATTGGTCTTGAATAATTAGGAAAACCATTAAATCACTTTGTCCACTATTTCTGTGGAGATGTTCACCTATTTATTTTAAATCGGTTAACTAGTCTGCTCAGATGGTAGATAAAGGAACTTTAGAGAAGCATGTTATCTTGCAGCATGACTCCTAGGCTATAGTGATGTGTTTGAGGTCAATGACAGTCAGACCATTTGTCCAAACTATCCTATTATTATCCTCTTCTTGCTCCTGAAATGTATCTTTGTCATTTGCAAAATTAATAGCCACAAATTCTTCCACATTACACATGCTTGTTAATTTTTTTGAAACCTCTTAAAGTCTTCATGTTGTTCTAAGAGCTGCCTTTCCTGACCATTGGCTATGAATGGTCAGCAGCTTGAGTGACATCACTCTTGCTAAAGAAAGTAGGGCAGATTTTTCTTTCTTTTTGCAATTTGGAGTAAACAATTTCCTGGCTACAGAAAATAAGAAGAAGCATACACCAGTAACAATGCCTGCCAAACTTTCATCTATTTGAGTTAATGGGTGGAAATTGGGTGGATTCCATTGCAACACAAAATACACCCTGCCTGATTTTCCTCTGCAGACTTGATTTAATGCATGAGATGGGGCTCCTGGCACCAGGCCAAAAAGAAGGGAGAAACCAGCTTCTGCATTTTTTCTGACCACTGGAGCAATCCTCCGGTCTTTTGGGGTCAAAGTTTACGGAGGTGGGATGCCCATACCTTTGAACACTCAATAGGGGCGGGGATCCTGCCCCCAACAGCTTCCAGCCAATCACAGGGCCAGCAGCACAACATTATCGGCAGCGCCAGCGGGAGCGGTGGCCATAGCCGGTACTGTAGAGACCTTGGACCCAAGCCCAAAGTGGAACCTCAGACCTGAGGTGGGTGAGGCGGGGTCACCGGGACTGGTCTGGATGGCCCGGTGAAGGGGGTGGGGTGTGGGGGGGGTGGTGGGCATTCAGTCAGGGGGAGCGAGTCCTGGGCGATACAGTGGTTCTGTGGGGTCCTCCATGGGCCACAAATTTCCCATGAAGGAGGGACCCTCCCAAGCCCACAAAGAGGGTGCTTCATTTTTCAAGATGTGCTCCCCGCACGGCGGGGACAACCCCCCAGCCCGCACCCGCCACCCCCCCCCAACCCCGCACCCGCCCCCCCACCCCACCTCCCACTAGTAAAATTCCAGAGGTGGCGGGAAGAGACCCTTAATTGGTCATCAATGGGCTACTTAAGGGCCTCAGTTGGCCTCTGGGCAGAAAGGCCGACGACAGCCTATCTCGCCCCGGGAAGATCGGGCCCGGCAAACCCAGCGTCAGGCTCTGTGGCAGCCGCTGCCCCTCCGATTCTCCAGTGTCCCCCACCACAGAACCCAACGTCGGGCTAGCCACAAAATCAAGCCCTACACCCTTCATACAAGTGATTCTTTCTGCCTGAATGGAGAAAGAATACCTTCCCATTTTGTCTGAACTGCCCATTTTTAAAAATATTGCATCTGTGTCCATAGTTCTGGAATTTCATATATGACAGAAAAACATAATTATTTCTACATTCTCAGCCTCCGCTTTGCTTCTACTTGGGGACTTGAGCATAGAATATAGGCTGACAATTCTATATAGTATTTGTCACATGCTGTCTTTTAGGTAATATTGTAAACTGATTCCATGGCACTATGTAAGGAAGAGTAGGGAAATGTCCTGACTAACATTTACCAACACCACCTAGACAGGTTTACTGGTCATTATCTCTTTTGCTGTGTGCAAATTGGTTGCCACATTGGCTTCAGTTACAATAGCGACCACACTTCAGATTTATTGAGTGTGAAGCACTGTTGGATGTACTGAGGATGTGAAAGGTGCTATATGAATGCAAGTTTTTTTAAAATTCTTTATTGAGTCCCTTCATAATATTAAAAACTTCCATCAAGATTCTCCTTCACTTCCTGAGGAGAGAAAAGCCCCAGGGTACTTGTCACTCTTCCTATACTATAATAGTGACTGCACTTCTAAAAGTACCTCATTGGCTGTAAAGTGCTTTAGGATATTCTGGGTGGTGAAACTACATTTTTTCTTTGTTTTTTTATTTCTCTCCCTCTATCATCAGTCCTCTCAGTTCTGCTATTAATTCTGTAACCCTCTGCTGAATTCTGCCTGATAACATTGTATCTCAATCAATAAGAAGATTGTATGAAGCTGTAATTATCTGCTTCACTAGCGAGGGAGAATCATACAGGAATTGAAAGCAGTTGTTCATAAACCAAAGGTGTACGCACCAAAACTAATTCAAATGTGTTGAGGCTTGTATTCCATTAGGAACCACTGGCTTCTTATTTTGTTTTAACTTTAAATGTCTAATATTTTCTCAATTAGTTGCCAGCCTTAACAGTAGGTGAGCAGCTTTTGCTCAAGACTTCCCAGTTCAGCTTGTGTTCAAGTAACGTCATCAGCTGCAGAATGCATTTCACACAAAAAGTAATCAAACATTCCATAAACATCTGAATTCAGTAACATTGAGAGCTAACAATTCAGAGGCTGCTGTGTGCATGTCAGGGTTGATCTGTGCTGCGGTGCAATGTAGTTAATGATTGTTTCCCACTGCTTGTTGTTTTTTGGCCTGCAATATACAACAAGAGTCAAATACTAATGCTGAATTCTTTGACTGTGTGTGTTTTTAGAACCCATATGGGTCCATCAGTGAATTTCAGGAGGTAACACTTGATTTATATATATTTTTTTAAAACTATACATATCTTTCAAGAGTTTTTTTGTGATCTCAAGATTATGGAATGGTTTGGTAATGTAAAGGAGGAGAATGCCTCTTTTTTTCCAACAGCAAGTGTCAGACAGGCTTATTGTAGCATCCTTGCCTGTGAGATAGAAGTTCATAGTTTCAAGCCTTACTCCAAGCTGACACTTAAGTACCGTTTTCTTTTGGATAAAATGTTAAGCCAAGGCCCCATTAACATTTTCAGATGGATATCATGGCACTGTTCAAAGAGTACAATCAGAATCCGGGCTAACATTTATCCCTCAACACCACCATAACACATTAGCTGGCCATTTATCTCAATTGCCGTTTGTGGGACCTTTCTGTGTGTAAATTGGCTCTGTTTACGGATATGATATTAGTGACTTTGTTTCAAGTACCTCTCCGCCTGTGAACTGCATTGCCAGAGTACTGTTCTGCATTCGATGTGGAGAACTAGATCAAACATCAGGGCTGGAAACCTCTGTGAACCCCACATTCATTATTCAGAAATACTTCACAGCTGTATTTTGCTAGTGTTCACTGTATTGGGTGTTCCGGTGTTTGGAACAGTGGATCTTGCCCTGCCAAACACTGGACTTTTGCCCCCACTGCACTTCTGGTCCTGAGGAACTTTGAGTCCTTGGACTTCAGCATTAAAACCATGTTGCACACCTAGTCTTGCCTTGTTGACACCTTGGGAAGCTTATCCAGATTGATTTTTGGGCCATGCAGTCTTTTTCTGTCCTTATCTCACACCCTCAGCACTTGCAAGTTATGTGGTTGTCATACTCAATAACTTATTTTTTGTAAATGACTGCACCCTGATGTCTGTTCCATCTCTCTTTTATATCAGATGATATTATTTTAAAGGCATGTTGAAGAAAGTGGGCAGATTTTACTATAATCCTCAACCACGCTACAAATTTGACAGAGTGGGTACTACCAGGCAGACCCACCTACCTGGGACAACTTCTCAGGGCCAGAGTCATTGCCATTATTTTGGTGCACTCATGGTGCTGTTTCCACCCCAGTCATGTGGTTGTCCACATTTTCAAATTTTTATTTAATTCCTACTTATATATTTTTTTATTCATTCATGGGATGTGGGCGTCACTGGGTATGCCAGCATTTATTGCCCATCCCTAATTGCCCTTGAGAACGTGGTGGTGAGTTGCCTTCTTGAACCACTGCAGTCCATGTGAGGTAGGTACACCCATAGTGCTGTTAGGAAGGGAGTTCCAGGATTTTGTCCCAGCGACAGTGAAGGAATGGCGTTATAGTTCCAAGTCAGGATGGTGTGTGATTGGAGGGGAACTTGCAGGTGGTGATGTTCCCATGCATCTGCTGCTCTTGTCCTTCGAGGTGCTAGAGGTCACAGGTTTGGAAGGTACTGTCTTAGGAGCCTTGGTGCATTGCTGCAGTGCATCTTGTAGATGGTACACACTGCTGCCACTGTGCATCGGTGGTGGAGGGATTGAATGTTTGTGGATGGTGTGCCAATCAAGCGCGTTACTTTGTTCTGGGTGGAGTTGAGCTTCTTGAGTGTTGTTGGAGCTGCACCCATCCAGGCAAGTGGGGAGTATTCCATCGCACTCCTGACTTGTGCCTTGTAGATGGTGGATAGGATTTTGGGAGTCAGGAGGTGAGTTACTCGCCACAGGATTCCTAGCCTCTGACCTGCTCTTGTAGCCACGGTATTTATATGGCTACTCCAGTTCAGTTTCTGATCAATGCAAGGATGTTGATAGTGGGGGCTTCAGCGATGGTAATGCAATTGAATGTCAAGCGGAGATGGTTAGATACTGTCTTGTTGGAGATGGTCATTGCCTGGCACTTGTGTGGCGCAAATGTTACTTGCCACTTATCAGCCAAAGCCTGGATATTGTCCAGGTCTTGCTGCATTTCTACACGGACTGCTTCAGTATTTGAGGAGTCGCGAATGGTGCTGAACATTGTGCAATCATCAGCGAACATCCCCACTTCTGACCTTATGATTGAAGGAAGGTCATTGATGAAGCAGCTGAAGATGGTTGGGCCTAGGACACTACCCTGAGGAACTCCTGCAGTGATGTCCTGGAGTTCAGATGATTGACCTCCAACAACCACAACCATCTTCCTTTACACTAGGTCTGACTTCAATCGGCGGAGAGTTTTCCCCCTGATTCCCATTGACTCCAGTTTTGCTAGGGCTCCTTGATGCCATACTCGGTCAAATCTGCCTTGATGTCAAGGGCAGTCACTCTCACCTCACCTTTTGAGTTCAGCTCTTTTGTCCATGTTTGAACTAAGGCTGTAATGAGGTCAGGAGCTGAGGGGCCCTGGCGGAACCCAAACTGAGCATCACTGAGCAGGTTATTGCTAAGCAAGTGCCGCTTGATGGCACTGTTGATGACACCTTCCATCACTTTACTGATGATTGAGAGTAGACTGATGGGGCGGTAATTGGCCGGGTTGGACCGTCCTGCTTTTTGTGTACAAGACAAACCTGGACAATTTTCCACATTGCCGGGTAGATGCCAGTGTTGTAGCTATACTGGAACAGCTTGGCTAGGGATGCAGCAAGTTCTGGAGCACAGGTCTTCAATACTATTGCCGGAGTATTGTCAGGACCCATAGCCTTTGCAGTATCCAGTGCCTTCAGTCATTTCTTGATATCACACGGAGTGAATCGAATTGGCTGAAAACTGGCATCTGTAATGCTGGGGACTTCAGGAGGGGGCCTAGATGATCATCAACTCGGCACTTCTGGCTGAAGATTGTTGCAAGTGTTTCAGCCTTATCTTTCGCACTGATGTGCTGGGCTCCCCCATCATTGAGGATGGGGATATTTGTGGAGCCACCTCCTCCAGTTAGTTGTCGAATTGTCCACCACCATTCACGACTAGATGTGGCAGGACTGCAGAGCTTAGATCTGATCCATTGGTTATGGGATCGCTTCGCTCTGCCTATTGCATGCTGCTAATGCAGTTTGGCATGCAAATCGTCCTGGATTGTAGCTTCACCAGGTTGACACCTCATTTTGAGGTATGCTTGGTGCTGCTCCTGGCATGCCCTCCTGCACGCTTCATTGAACCAGGGGTGGTCTCCTGGCTTGATGGTAATGGTAGAGTGGGGGATATGATGGGCCATGAGGTTACAAATTGTGGTTGAGTACAATTCTGCTGCTGCTGATGGCCCACAGTGCCTCATAGATGCCCAGTTTTGCATTGCAAGATCTGTTCAAAATCTATCCCATTTAGCATGGTAATAGTGCCACACAACACGATGGACGGTATCCTCAATGTGAAGGCAGGACTTCGTCTCCATAAGGACTGTGCGGTGGTCACTCCTACCAATACAGTCATGGACAGAAGCATCTGCGGCAGGCAGATTGGTGAGGACGAGGTCAAGTATGTTTTTACCTCGTGTTGGTTCCCCCACTTTGCTCGAGTCGCTTTAAACAGGCTCCAGAAGCTGGCCGAGCGCGTCTACCCTGAGGCACAGTGTGGCTTTCGTGCAGAGAGATCTACCATTGACATGCTGTTCTCCCTTCGTCAGATACAGGAGAAATGCCGTGAACAACAGATGCCCCTCTACATTGCTTTCATTGATCTCACCAAAGCCTTTGACCTCGTCAGCAGACGTGGTCTCTTCAGACTACTAGAAAAGATTGGATGTCCACCAAAGCTACTAAGTATCATCACCTCATTCCATGACAATATGAAAGGCACAATTCAACATAGTGGCCCCTCATCAGACCCCTTTCCTATCCTGAGTGGCGTGAAACAGGGCTGTGTTCTCGCACCCACACTTTTTGGGATTTTTTTTCTCCCTGCTGCTCTCACATGCATTCAAGTCTTCAGAAGAAGGAATTTTCCTCCACACAAGATCAGGGGGCAGGTTGTTCAACCTTGCCCGTCTAAGAGCGAAGTCCAAAGTACGGAAAGTCCTCATCAGGGAACTCCTCTTTGCTGACGATGCTGCTTTAACATCTCACACTGAAGAGTGTCTGCAGAGCCTCATCGACAGGTTTGCAGCTGCCTGCAATGAATTTGGCCGAACCATCAGCCTCAAGAAAACGTACATCATGGGACAGGACATCAGAAATGCTCCATCCATCAATATTGGCGACCACGCACTGGAAGTGGTTCAAGAGTTCACCTACCTAGGCTCAGCTATCACCAGTAACCTGTCTCTAGATGCAGAAATCAACAAGCGCATGGGAAAGGCTTCCACTGCTATGTCCAGACTGGCCAAGAGAGTGTGGGAAAATGGCGCACTGACACGGAACGCAAAAGTCCGAGTGTATCAAGCCTGTGTCCTCATTGCCTTGCTCTATGGCAGTGAGGCCTGGACAACGTATGTCAGCCAAGAGCGACGTCTCTGCCTCCGGAGAATACTTGGCATCAGGTGTCAGGACCGTATCTCCAACACAGAAGTCCTCGAGGCGGCCAACATCCCCAGCTTATACACACTACTGAGTCAGCGGCGCTTGAGATGGCTTGGCCATGTGAGCCGCATGGAAGATGGCAGGATCCCCAAAGACACACTGTACAGCGAGTTCGCCACTGGTATCAGACCCACCGGCCGTCCATGTCTCCACTTTAAAGACGTCTGTAAACGCGATATGAAGTCCTGTGACATTGATCACAAGTCGTGGGAGTCAGTTGCCAGCGTTCGCCTGAGCTGGCGGGCAGCCATAAAGGCGGGGCTAAAGTGTGGCGAGTCGAAGAGACTTAGCAGTTGGCAGGACAAAAGACAGAGGCGCAAGGGGAGAGCTAACTGTGTAACAGCCCCGACAAACAAATTTTTCTGCAGCACTTGTGGAAGAGCCTGCCACTCTAGAATTGGCCTTTATAGCCACTCCAGGCGCTGCTTCACAAACCACTGACTACCTCCAGGAGCTTACCCATTGTCTCTCGAGATAAGGAGGCTAAAGAAGAAGAGGTTTCCCCACCACCTGCCGCAGACCCAGTCTAGCAGTTATGTCCTTTAGTATTCGGCCAGCTCGGTCAGTAGTGGTGCTACCAAGCCACTCTTGGTGATGGGCATTGAAGTCCCCCACCCAGAGTACATTTTGTGCCCTCGCCACCATCAGTGCTTCCTCCAAGTGGTTTTCAACATGGAGGAGTACTGACTCATCTGCTGAGGGAGGGCAGTAGGTGGTAATCAGTAGGAGGTTACCTTGCCCATGTTTGACCTGATGCCATGAGACTTCATGGGGTCCCGAGTCGATGCTGAGGACTCCCAGGGCAACTCCCTTCCTACTGTAGACCACTATCCCACCACCTCTGCTTGGTCTGTCCTGCCGGTGGGACAGGACATACCCAGGGATAGTGACTGCAGCATCTGGGACATTGTAAGGTATGATTCCATGAGTATGACTATGTCAGTCTGTTGCTTGACTAGTCTGTGGGACAGCTCTCCCAACTTTGGCACAAGGCCCCAGATGTTAGTAAGGAGGACTTTGCAGGGTAGACAGGGCTGGGTTTGTCGTTGTCGTTTCCGGTGCCTCTGTCAATGCCGGGTGGTCCGTCTGGTTTCATTCCTTTTTATTGACTTTGTAGCGGTTAGGTACAACTGAGTGGCTTGCTTGGCCATTTCAGAGGGCATGTAAGAGTTAACCACATTGCTGTGGGTCTGGAGTCACATGTAGGCCAGACCAGATAAGGACAGCAGATTTCATTCCCTGAAGGACATTAGTGAACCAGATGGGTTTTTACAACAATTGACAATGGTTTCACGGCCATCATTAGACTAGTTTTTAATTCCAGATTTATTAATTAAATTCAAATTCCACCTTCTGCTGTGGTGGGATTCGAACCCATGTCTCCAGATCAATACCCTGGATCACTGGGTTACTAGTCCAGTGATAATACCACTCCGTCACCGCCTGAAGGATGGAATATTAGGTATAACATGGTTCACCACATGGATTAGATACCAGAGGGCTTCTGGCACCCATGGGACGACTGTCCAGTAACAGTCAGCAACTTGGACAGACAAGGGGAGAAAAATTAACAGAAGGACCGAGGAAACAGTGAATGACTGTTATTAGCAGCTGAAGTCTAACTGCGCTAGTTCGTGAAATTGCTCCAGTGCAAATTAAATGTGATGAGACAAGCAGAGACAGCACTTCAATTAATGTCCGAAATCTAATTTCTCTGATTGAAATACTAAATTGCAATGTCCAGCCATATACTAATGTGATCCATGGAATGTGGCCTTTATGATTGCAAATTTAACTACTTGCAAAATGTTTAACCCTTGGGATTGTAAAGTAAAGATTGATTCTTGGCGCCTTGGTTAGTTAAACATTTTGGTTAAAATATTGTTGCAAAAAAATTGATGAAAGTAGAGAACATTAAAAGGATCATACGTCTCAAACAGATTGTTATTTTAGTCTTTGCAGTTTTTTTTGACGTTCTTCAAATTTTGAAGTCTACAAAGGAGGTCGATTAAAGATGATCCAAGAAAATTATTTACTGTAGTGAAGGGTTCAAATGGTAGGGGAAGCAATGTTAAAAATTAATAACTAGGGGAATAAGAAGTGAACTTGAGTGGAACTATTTCACTCAAAGGGTCATTGAGTTTTCAAATAAGTTACCAGGGAATGTCACTGAAATGAATAGTATAGGTGGGAAATTAAATGCATTTCTGGACATCAGTTTTAATGTACAGTTTGATGATTTGTTGCATCCTGTCTAGCCTCAGATAGATAACTGCATGCTTTGCTTAAGTACATAACCAGAACACGTTAAAACTTCTACAGAGAGTGGAGAAAAAACTGGGAATAAATGGCAAGAAAATAATCTAGATATGTGGTTTTAATGTTGATTTCACCATGTTTTTGTTAATTGGGATGTTCATACGGAAGAACAGGACATTCAGTTTCAGTATCAAGCACAACCAGGTCCTGCACAGATGCAAAACAGTGAATGCGGAATGGAAAATATTTAATCCCAAGATGTCTGTCTGAGTTTAAAATTCACCCAACATTATGACAAAAAGAGATTCCAGTGATGAGGTTATACTGAGGTCCTTGTCATGAGGGACCTTCAATAACTTATCAGGTAAATCAATCTTCTTAGAATTATTGTGAGTGTCAGTACTCAAGTTAAGTGCACATATTTTGCAATCATAGCAGTTTTCCTGGTGTGTAATTTAATTAAATATTTAACTTAAGCTCACTCACTACCAACCCCCAAAAACAAACCAATTTTCACATATCACCAAATGAGAATTTATTAACAGTAAGTAATTACAATTCACATTCTGAGACAGAATTCATAAGATTAATTAAAATTCCATTCTCATAAAAAATGCTATTATCAGGAATTCATCATTAATGCAATCCTTTGCAATCAAAGTCAATTATAATACTAAGGACCGAATTCAATTATAATAATTACATAACTATTTTTAAGATTAGTTTTGAAAATATTTAACATATTAAAAGCCTTTACCTTATTTATTAATTTCCTCTGCTATGTATCATTTCTGTTTCCTTTATTCATTCCTGATTGTTTTGTGTCTCTCACTTTCACAGTCTTTGCTCTTCTCTCTTACAGTCTGACTCCTTAATCCCTTCCTTTTTGTACAATCTACTCCCATTCTATTTCTGACCAAATTTCTCTCTCTTCTCTTGTTTCTCTTCCTCTCTTATTTCCTTCCCAAGTTCTCCCATTTTGTCAGCCTTAGTTCAGTGGTAGCACTCCTATCCCTGAGCTAGATGATCATGGGTTCAAGCCCCACTCCAGAGACTTGATCACATAATCTAGGCTGCTACTTCAGTGCAGTACTGAGGGAAATGGCATTTTCTAGATGAGATATCTAACCATCCCTTGCCGTGCCTTCTCACGAGGATGTAAAAGCTCACATAGCATCATTTGAAAAGAGCAGGGGGAATTTTTCCAGTGTCCTGACCATCATTTATTCCTCAACCAATATCATTGACCAATTATCTGGTCTTTTATCGCATTGCTGTTTCTCGGACTTTGCTGAAGGCAATCGGCTGCTGTGTTTCCCTTTATTACAATAGTGATTACACTTAAAAAGTACTTAATTGGCTGTGAAATGCTTTACGACGTCTTGAGGTTGGGAAAGGCGCTCTATAAATATTTAATTTTTTCCCACGCTTTAAAAATATTTCAAAAGTATTACAGAAACTTCTAATTTTCTTGTGCTCCCTAAGTACGTCTACAAGTCTGAATTCCCAAGCAGCTGCTGAACTGTTTTAAATAGGGCTTAGGCATGTGGCCTGCTTTTGAAAAATGTCTTCATAATGTACTATAGAAAGTGCAGCATTTTTACATGTAGATTTCACAATATCTTTAAGGTAAATGGATACATTTAAATTGATTCGTGGCTAGCCATACACATGAAGGTAACAATTTGCTCTGAGGGGCTTATCAGTTGAGGCATGGCAAGAAACTGAACATTTTCTCATTTTGCAGCAGCAGTTATAAGGTAATTTAACTGTTTCTTCTCTTATAGACTTCTCTATGAAGAGATAGGTGGATATGTGAGAACAGGAATTTCAGTAGAAGCCTTCAATCAATCAAATAAAACTGGACAAACCCAAATGGTTCAGAATAAGGTTTGGTAAATGTAATGTTTCACAACCTAATGCATTCAGGAAGTCATGAGAGACAATGCTTATCTTGACCTTAGCTCATTGATGATCCACAATGATCTATGTGTTTGTTAACTACATGAGATCAGGTAAATGACATCAAAAGGGTTAAATTCTGAGAAAGAAGGGAACTGGCAAATCGATTGAAGTTGATTCCACAGCAACACTTCGATAGCGAGAGAGGGGAGTACTTGTAAAGGTACAATGTTGACCATGTGGAATATATACAGTCCCACAACCAACAAGCTCAGATTAACAAACATTACTCTAAATGGTTTGATAATCAAATTAACGGTGAAATGAAGATAAAAAAAAACTCCATAAATTCTTCAGGGAAAAGGGATGATTATTGGAAAGTGCAGAAACAAGTTAAAAGGGACAAATGTCAGAGCAGCAAAGGCAAGCTTAGTAAAGGAGCATGGATTTAGCACAACAAACGTCAACGTTAGCTTAAAGCCAGTAGTAGGAAAATAGCAGAATCTTTGCTTAAAGATCAGACAACAATATCTGGAGACAAAAAGTATAATCAACAATAGTCAGTATGGATTTCTAAAAGGAAGATCATGTCTAACTAACCTTATCACATTCTGTGAAATAGGAACAAAGAGTAAACAAAGACAATACAGCAGATGTGAATGACATGAAATTTCAGAAGGCATTTGAAATAATGGCTGGAATTTTACTGGGCTATTTAGAGTAAGTTTGGAGGCAAGGGGTGGTGGGTGGAACGTAAAATGAGACCGGACCGTGTTTGACCAGAAGATTGACGACTTGATGTCGCTTCTGGATTTTACCAGCCGCAGCAAACATGGAAGCCCGTATTCTGACACTGAGGCTGCGGGACCCCAATTAAGGTAGTTGAAAGTCCAATTAACTCCAATTTTAATGGCGCATTTCTAATTTTATCACTGGTACACGTGGACCAAGGGGCTTCGGAGCCCTGCATAATGAAACGAGGCAGCAAGGAAGCAGGGGCTAAATTCCTCTCTCAGGAAGCCACCAGGAGAGCCAGCATGCGGTGGCAGGAAGGGTAGTACACAAAGGGCATTGCCAGACATTGCAGAAGTGGGGAAAAAGTGTCAGGACTGAGGGGGTGTTTTGCCAGGGTCACATAGGGGCAGTGGCACTTGCTCTGAGGAAAGGACTCGGGGACAGGTTTGGGGGGAGGGGTGGGTGGAGCCACGTGCATAGAAGGCCTATGATTCAGAGAGAGGACACCTGCCATGGGCCTCATCCATCCAGGCCTCGGGGCCCCATTAAGGAGAAGGGGAAGCTCAGAGGAAGGAAGGTTCAGGCACTGGCGGGGCCACATCACCAACCTCAGGACACCTGCTAGTCACAATTACGTTATAAGAAGTTATACATGCAATCACCCAATGAGCGGTCACCTCCTGTTGATCATCCTCTTCAGCAACTGACCAAGTTGCCCGGCTGCTACACCAAATCACTCCTTACAATGATCTTTGTAACTTCTTTCCGAGGTGGACATTGATGTTTTGTTTACAGGGTTGTACTGTCCTATCAAAATCTACCTTAAGCTACAATTGTCCAATGGGGTTTCTAATTCTTTGTTCAAACTACAACACTAGAGCCTGCTTTGACATTTTTTTTACATCTTTCTGAAACTTCTTTTCCTGGTCACAAAAATAATTAAACGATCAGAGTCCATCCAATTACTGACTCCATGCAAGTTGTTGCTCAATGAATTAAAAAGAGTTTATCTGATAAAGAATTTTTAAAAACATAGTTTCTCTGCATTTAAAAAGACAAACTTTGACATATTCAATCAATGTCAGCTTTAGTCAGTTTCTTGCAGCTTCAATATATTCCACGCACCACTTAAGTCAACTAAATTAGCATTTTTTAAACATGTTCAGCCATAGCTATCTGATCTTCCGTTTTATAACACTTCCACCCACCGCCCTCGTGAAACAGACATCGTGTCTCTGTGTTCTTTTGTCCAGTTTCATTTCTTATCAGACTTACCGAAACATAAAGTTTCACAAAGGTTCTATCTTTGCATCAATGCAAAACACAGTTTTGAACTAAAGCTGTTTGTTGGTTTCAGCTCGATTTATGACCCTTGGGCCTCTTGGCCAGATATACCATGGCCTGAAAGTGTTGTTCTCCATCACAGTACATGGCTTTGTTTATCTGTCGAAACTGGCTAAAGCATAAAGCACTTCACCTTTTATTTGAACTATTGATGTCCCCCTGGATTGAATAGCTTTCGCAAATCTCAACCACAAATTTCACTTAAAGTACCATTAAGTTAGTCAAGAATGTTACAGCTTCTTATACATACATGAGGGAAAAGGGACATGTGGAGTATAAATACTGTGATGGAAACCACACCTCCCAGATGGAAAACATCAATTTGTCATATGGAACATTATTTTTGAACTGATACTGGACATTGAACAAACTTGTTTAAAAAGACCACAGAACAGTGGCTGAAAACATGGCTGCATATTTGCATTCTGAAAGGCAGCTGCAATGGAGAGACTATGAGAGTGCTCCCTGATTCAATTAGCCAGATGGGTTTTATCAAAAGACATTGAAAGTCATTAACTGTGTAGGATCCAGCGAACACCCACCTCCCTCACTCCCCCAACTGAGAGTGTCTGATAAGCTTGGAGGAATCCACAAACATCGCAGGTGAGGCTGCTCCAAACAAGGAGCTAGTCACATGACTAACCTGCTGGCCAACCTGGGGCTTTTGAAATTGTGCCTGACACAGAAAGGAACAGACTGCAATTGAACTTCAAGAGAGCACTCCCTCTCTCTGTCTCTCTCTCTCTCAGGCAATGTTCCAGGGACCCACAGAAGTAACCTAAGCCTCAAAACAACAGACCAGCGAAACAAGTTTGAAAGTGTGCACTGGACCCCAACAAGAACTGCAAGACTTAACTTCAATCAAAGACTTTACATCCAACACAAAACCAGTAACTGAATTTCCATCTACTACTTCAAACCTTCACCCTTTAATTCTTTCTCCTCCTCTGTCTCTATTTGCATGTGTGTTTATTGCGTATGCACGCTCGTATTTTTAGTAGTTTTAACTGAGTTAGAATTTTAAGGTTAATAAAATTACACCCTTCTTGTTTAAACCTGAGAAAACCTGTCTAGTGGATTTCTTGGTAATTACAATTATAGAGTAGTGAGCAAGTGCTCACTGAGGGGAAGCACAAACACAGTGGGCTGAATTTTACCGGCCCCTCAACGCCGCGGGTCACGCCGCAGAGGCCGGTAAAATGCTACGCGGAGAGGCCCACCTCGACCCGTGCCATCAAGACGGGCCCTCCGCATTTTACCGGCAGTGGCAGGACCTTGGTGCAGTCCCCCACCACACAGTGGCGGCACCACATTCAACATATAGTAATGATTACTTACCTTTGCTGATAATGCAGCCCGCCGCCTCTCCATCGACACTGCCGGATTTTTCGTTGAACGGGCAGCCGTCACGTGCCGTCCTGTTTGCGATCTGAAAAGCCGGTGGGTCCTCACTCTGCATTATGGAAGGGAGGGGTGGGGAGATACACAGGGGTCTAACTCTGCATTCTTAAAGGGAGGGGGTCTGGGATTACTGGAGGGAAAGCTGTGCTGGCATGAAGGGAGGTACCGTGTACCATCTCTCCGATAACAGTGGATGCTTTGTGTTTGTGAGGGGGCACTGGCACACTAGGCACCCTGTGTGTGGGGAGGGTGCCAGAAAGGGCAGGAGTATTAAGGTTTTATGGATGGTGGGAGCAATCAATTCAGCTGGTAGGATCTTGATGTGGTCATGCTATGCCACTCCGAGTGTTGGCGAAGATAGGCAATGCCATGGCACACCGCATAGTTGATCCAGGAAAGCAGTTTATGTACCCATCGACACCAATCCATGCCCTGTTAGGAACCTTCGAATACTTGCAGGGTTCAACTTTATATATCACATGGAAATAGGTATGGCTCATCCTACATTGTATGATCCTCTGCACGTGGGGATCTGTATGCGCCAGAGGAAATATCAGCAGGCAGGTCTTATCCACATAGAGACCCCCAGTTGTGAGGAGCAGCCCCCAAGGGGAGCCCGCCATTACGGTTGCCGTGCATCTACAGGCCTCACATGACATGCCATCGGATGTCAGAGCACCAGTGTCAGAGGAGATTGTGCATATAGAGAGAGTGGTGACATGTCTCTGTGCCCTGCTCAAGGATGACCTACAGCCCATGGGCTCCGGTGGATATCCCATGCCTTTGTTCCTCATAGTGGCAGTGGTTCACAAGCCTGATGACTCTGCAGCCCTTTAGGAGCCCACCAGAGACCTTTTTGGGGTCACGCAATCAGCAGTGCACCGCTGCATCAGGGAGGTCACCAATGCCCTGCATCAGGACAGACTCTCACAGCCAGGCCCAGAGGCCCATTGGTTCTGGCACCATTGTCGGAGAACCATAGGTTGTAATGTTCATAGACTGCACTCATGTGGCCATCAGGCCTCCTGCCAGGCTATCACCTTCAGAAGTCACCATTAAAGGAACCCTCTCAATCTAGGTGAAGCTGATATGAGAACACCGCAGATGCTTGCAGCGTGTGACCACTTCTCAGGCAGCTGCCATGACACCTGGGTCTTGTGCCAGTCCCAGCTGCCACCGCTGTTCACTGAACTGGCTGAGATGGAGGGGTGGCTTCCTGGAGATAAGGGCTTTCCTTTGCAGACATGGCTCCCGACACCAGTGAGAGACTCCTCCACTTCTGAAGAGGAGAGATACAACACCAGCCACTGAACTACCATTGAGCAGGAGATCAGCATGCTGAACGAGCACCTCTAATGCCTGTATGGATAGGGTGATGCCCTGTACTACGGGCCAAAAAGGCCAGCTCCTTTCTTTGCTGCTCTGCACAACTCCGCACCAAATAGGCCTGGCATGATGAGGAGAGACGTCAACAGGATTCCTCTTCGGACTATGAGGACGCTGAGGACCTACAACATGAAAGAAGCAAGGGAGGGCAAATGGCACCCAGGCTCTGCACGCAGGGCTAACAGTGAGGTAGGGACGTATGGAAGTGGTATATCAGACAAAGGCCGTCTGCTCCATAGGAATTGACATGAGCTCTGCAAGCCACACATCACCCTCGCTCACCTGCTGTGCACCAGCCCACAACTGCAGCATCCCTGTGTAAATCATTAGAGGCAGCAGCTGACTGAGCCAATGTCACTGCATCCATGGAGACGCTCATGAGTAATGGTGTCATGGCAATGATGTTATTGCATATGTTGACTCTTCTGAAGGGCCAATGGTGCAAAGGGATGTGACATTTGTGCAACATGCTGGCAAACATCATTCGCATAGAGAAAAGGACACACGAGAAACATTTAGTGAAAGACGTATTTACATTGCTGTGACACCCAAGCATTCCCATTTGTGTCAGTGTGTTCTCTGTAAACCTCTGTAATACCTTTTATGGTCTATTTAAGTCTCACGTCCTGGAATGTGAAAATTTAAGATTATTCACCCAGGTGCAGCACACCTACAAGAAGGAACGTTACACTTGAGTGGGAGAAGAGGATCACAACTTCACAGGACACTGGGAGACAGCAGGGTAAATATGTGGCAGCAAAGAGGAAAGTGCTGGGGTCACTCAGCAGGTCAGGCAGCATCTGTGGAGAGAGAAGCAGAGTTAACTTTCAGGTCTGTGAACTTGGACAAGTTAACTCTGCTTCTCTCTCCACAGATGCTGCCTGACCTGCTGGATTTCTACAGCATTTTCTGCTTTGCTTCCAGATTGACAGCAGCCCCACTCTTCAGCAGTCAGGTAAGTACTCTTTGACAGCTGTCAGGAAGCAGGTGCTGGGGCGCTTAAAATAGGGCCCCAGCACCTGCTGCACAGCTGTCAAAGGGTTCCTCACTGCGCCGAATATCCCGCCTCCCCTCACGTAATATCGGAGGGGCAGGGGGGGCTCGGTGCAGTGATGCTAATGAGCCCCCGCACGTAATATGGCTTGGGCTCTGTGGCAGCCGCTAAATGCGGGCACCGTGCTGAGTTGAAAGGGTGCCGCCGTGCAGCACGGTGCCTGAATAAAATTCAGCCTTGTGTTTTAAAAGTTAAACCCTGTTCCAGCCAAACCAGGAAAAGGCTGAGAGGGGAACCCTAGACCCCTTCTTCACCTGGTCTTAACAGAAATTTGGGGGCTAGCATCCGCGATTGGACCCACAGATAAATGAGAAATTGGAAGTGGGAAGTCAAATTGATCCCAATCAAAAAAAAAGAGAAAAGATTTCAATACAGATTTTCTTGTGGTTGTGTATGCTCAAATACTAACATGTCTGCGATGGAAGCCAGTGATTACCCAAGTCAGTGTGAGGTAACTTGGGATAAGTTAAAGGCACTGTCTCTGGAGGAGTTGAGCAATATGACTGAGCAGTGTGGGATCACTTTCCGTGCCAAGGCTAGGAAGTCTGAACTCCTAAGAGTCAGTGGCCAACCATTTTTCCCTCGAATCTGAAGAAGCAAAGACAGTGTTAGAAATAGACTCCGACAGGGTATTGCTGGCAAACATACAACTGGAACAGAGGAAACTGGAATTAGAAGACAGAGAGAGAGAAAGACAGGAGAGAGAGAGAGAGAAAGAAACTTCCAGAAGGAACCGGAGGAAAGAGAACTGAGGCGGCTTGAGATAGCTAAGGGGTGACAGAGTAACCCTAGTGAAAGCATGGAAAATACAAGTGTGGGGCTCTGTACGGAATTTTTAAAATTTTCCCAATTGATTCCAAAGTTCAAAGAGGGAGACGTGGAAGCATTTTCTGTATCTTTTGAGAAACTGGCAAGGCAGTTAAAGTGGCCAGCTGAGAGCTGGACTCTTCTGGTGCCAAGTAAGCTAACAGGAAAAGCCCATGAGGTTTATTCCCTGTTGCCAGATGAGAGTTCATCCAATTATGAACTGACAAAAAATGCTATCCTTGGGGCATATGAGCAGAAGTCTACTGCCGGAAGTACCGGACCCTCAAGAAACAGATTGATCAAACTTACTTGGAGTTTAAAAGAAGTAAGCAACAGGCTTTTGACCAGTGGTTGAGGGTTGTTAAAGAGCAGCCCAGCTATGAAAGCCTCAGAGAGGTATTTTTGCGAGAGGAATTTAAAAACTCTCTCCCCCTCTCCATAAAGACCCATGTGGAGGAACAAAAAGTACATAGAGTGAGGCAAACCACAGTTCTGGCTGATGAGTTTGCTCTAATATACAAGTCAGTTCCCCAGGGGAATACCTTTCCTAGTCACCCCCACAAATCCAAAAGGGACAAAGGGTAGGAAGGTGATAGGAGCCCAAGCAATACTGGGAGAGAAAGCAAAGCAGGACACACAGGGGCCCCTCCTCAAGCCCAAAAGGAAGGTTCTATAAGTAGGACTGAGATCCGGAGACCTGTGTGCTTCCATTGTAATAAGGCAGGTCATCTGAGAGCTGTCTGCTGCAAGTTACGGGGAAAGCCTATAGGGTTAATCAGGGCACACCCGCTCAGTGAAGGAGAAAGGACTCTGATGGAAAGCACAGCTGAACAAGCTGTGGCTTTAACTGCAGCAACAGCAAGGCTCAGAAAACATACTGCTGTGCGTGCAGGAAAATTTAAAAGGATTCCTGAAGGCTATCAGGATTTTGTGTCTGAAGAGAGAATAACCCCATACCCCTCAAGTGGGGCAAGCAAGCCCATAGAAATCCTCAGGGAGACAGGAGACATTGGATACTTTTACTGGGAAAAGGCCTGACCTTTTCCCCAGAGAGTGCAGTAAATACCAGAATGGTGGTGAATGGTATTGGAGGGCAGTGTATGCCTGTACCTTTACACTGGGTGCACTTGGAGCGCAACCTCGTTTCGGGACCGGTGACCGTAGGGATTGTCCCTAGTTTGCCTGTGGACGAGGTTGACCTGCTCCTAGATAATGATGTGGCAGGGGCGAAGGTGGTAGCTTCCCCAGTAGTGATAGAGAGACAGGCCAGTGGCAGGAAGCGGTCCCCTGCAGTTTCCCTAAATGTGTAGTGACTCGGGCCATGACCAAACCAGCTTCCCCAAAGGAGACTGAATTGGCACTGCAGGCAGATGATCATGAGGTCTGTCTGTCTGATACTTTCTTTGGAAAGTTAGAGGACCCAGGGAATGAATTCAATGGATCTTCCTTCGCTGAAGTTCAGCGAGCCGACCCAGTATTAAGAGAGTTAGCAAAGGCTGCCCAGACTGAAAGCAAAGCAGAGGGAGTCCCTGATTGCTGCTATTTAAAGAATGAGGTACTGATGAGGAAGTGGAGTTCTCCTCACAGACCTGAGGACCAAGAATGCACAGTGGTTCACCAGTTAGTTGTGCCGTGGAGCTACCGGAGAGAAATATTAAGACTGGCCCACAAGATTACAATGGTTGCACATGTCAGTATACGAAACACCAAAGCCCGCAAAAGGCAGCAGTTTGACAGGAAAAACTCCACAAATATGTGGTGGAGTACTGTAAAACTTGCCACATGTGCCAGGTGTTGAGAAAGCCCCAACCTGCAGTGAAATCTGCACCCCTAAGTCTTTTATTGGCATTTGGAGGACCCTCCAGCAGAGAGCTGGTGAACTGTAAGGGACCCCTGCTGAGAACAAAAGGGGACAGATAGGCACAGGGCTGGCAAAAAGTTAGAGAGGAAAGGGGAAAAAGTGACAAAGAGGACAGGTTAAAGGAGATCTGAGAGGATTCCCAAACGGAAAGTCTTACTGTTCAGTCAGCCAATCCCGAAATGTTGGATGAAGTAGATCCCACATCCTCCTATGTTGATACAGACACCCGAAGCAC
Organism: Heterodontus francisci; assembly: GCF_036365525.1. Classification (NCBI taxonomy): domain Eukaryota; kingdom Metazoa; phylum Chordata; class Chondrichthyes; order Heterodontiformes; family Heterodontidae; genus Heterodontus; species Heterodontus francisci. Next base: position 53,833,509 of record NC_090392.1, on the reverse strand, counting down.
CCCACCAGAGTTGCTAACAGCATTTACAGAAACCTGCAAGGACAAAGAAAGTCCTCAAGAGGGCAGAGAAACCGTGAGGGTGATGCCTGACCTAGTCAAAATGCCTCAGGGGAGTGCAGTAGAATCTGGACAAATACTTACCATCAGGAATGTCCCAGAGGGCAAAGGGAAGATTAGCAAAGAGTCCTCCCCCACAGTCAGGACAAAAGGGAAACAACCATCCCCTAAAGTGAAAAGCACTTGCATGACTCATCAGAACACTGAAAGAGAGATCAGAGTGGATCCCCCCACTGCCGACTCCTATGATCAGAACTCCAAACCAGGGCTAATTAAATATAACCCTCCCCCTGCAGATATCAACAGGAACAAAAGCACCCTAGACAGCCATGGAAATGTGCAAACTTCAAACCTCACAACAAATCACATGTTTATTGGGATGACCATTCCCAACGTATTGCAGGCTGATAGTGAAGAAACTTTAAACACCTTGGGCAACACATGGCTATCTCAGAACCACCTCAAGGAGAAAAGGGGCAGTTTAAAGCAGCACTGCAACATAGGAAAGACAGACTATAACAATTTTAAGATTTCGGAAGGAATGAGAAAGAATGAGAGAAATGCATGTATGTTTTCTGGTACTTTCTCTTCTTTCTATCTTTATAATGAAATGCTCCCCTAAGGTCGCATTTCATTCTGCCGGATGTGGAGGGGTGAAAGAATCCACACCTGCAAGATGGAAAATATTAATTTTGTCATATGGAACGTTATATAGGATGGTCTTCACCTGAACCAGAGGGGTACCAATATCCTGGGGGGGAGATTTTTTAGTGCTCTTCAGGGGGGTTTAAACTAATTCAGCAGGGGAATGGGAACCTAAATTGTAGTTCCAGTGTACAGGATGTTGAGAGTAGTGAGGTCATGGATAAGGTTACAAGGACGCAAGAGGGCACTGGCAAGCAAGAACTTGGTTTAAAGTGTGTCTACTTCAACGCCAGGAGCATCCGGAATAAGGTGGGTGAGCTTGCAGCATGGGTTGGTACCTGGGATCTCGATGTAGTGGCCATTTCGGAGACATGGGTAGAGCAGGGACAGGAATGGATGTTGCAGGTTCCGGGATTTAGTGTTTCAGTAAGAACAGAGAAGATGGTAAAAGAGGGGGGGGTGTGGCATTGTTAATCAAGGAGAGTATTATAGCGGCAGAAAGGACGTTTGAGGACTCGTCTACTGAGGTAGTATGGGCCGAGGTTAGAAACAGGAGAGGAGAGGTCACCCTGTTGGGAGTCTTCTATAGACCTCCGAATAGTTCCAGAGATGTAGAGGAAAGGATAGCGAAGATGATTCTCGACAGGGGCGAGAGTAACAGGGTAGTTGTTATGGGGGACTTTAACTTTCCAAATATTGACTGGAAATACTATAGTTCAAGTACTTTAGATGGGTCAGTTTTTGTCCAGTGTGTGCAGGAGGGTTTTCTGACACAGTATGTAGACAGGCCAACCAGGGGCGATGCCACATTGGATTTGGTACTGGGTAATGAACCCGGCCAAGTGTTAGATTTAGATGTAGGTGAGCACTTTGGTGATAGTGATCACAATTCGGTTAGGTTTACCTTAGCGATGGGCAGGGACAGGTATATACCGCAGGGCAAGAATTATAGCTGGGGGAAAGGAAATTATGATGCGATTAGGCAAGATTTAGGATGCATAGGATGGGGAAGGAAACTGCAGGGGATGGGCACAATCGAAATGTGGAGCTTATTCAAGGAGCAGCTACTGCGTGTCCTTGATAAGTATGTACCTGTCAGGCAGGGAGGAAGTTGTGGAGCGAGGGAGCCGTGGTTTACTAAAGAAGTTGAAGCGCTTGTCAAGAGGAAGAAGAAGGCTTATGTTAGGATGAGACGTGAAGGCTCAGTTAGGGCGCTTGAGAGTTACAAGCTAGCCAGGAAGGATCTAAAGGGAGAGCTAAGAAGAGCAAGGAGAGGACACGAGAAGTCATTGGCGGATAGGATCAGGGAAAACCCTAAGGCTTTCTATAGGTATATCAGGAATAAAAGAATGACTAGAGTTAGATTAGGGCCAATCAAGGATAGTAGTGGGAAGTTGTGTGTGGAATCAGAGGAGATAGGGGAAGCGTTAAATGAATATTTTTTGTCAGTATTTACAGTAGAGAAAGAAAATGTTGTCGAGGAGAATACTGAGATTCAGACTACTAGGCTAGATGGGATTGAGGTTCACAAAGAGGAGGTGTTAGCAATTTTGGAAAGTGTGAAAATAGATAAGTCCCCTGGGCCAGATGGGATTTATCCTAGGATTCTCTGGGAAGCCAGGGAGGAGATTGCAGAGCCTTTGTCCTTGATCTTTATGTCGTCTTTGTCAACAGGAATAGTGCCGGAAGACTAGAGGATAGCAAACGTTGTCCCCTTGTTCAAGAAGGGGAGTAGAGACAGCCCTGGTAATTATAGACCTGTGAGCCTTACTTCGGTTGTGGGTAAAATGTTGGAAAAGGTTATAAGAGATAGGATTTATAATCATCTTGAAAAGAATAAGTTCATTAGCGATAGTCAGCACGGTTTTGTGACGGGTAGGTCGTGCCTCACAAACCTTATTGAGTTTTTCGAGAAGGTGACCAAACAGGTGGATGAGGGTAAAGCAGTGGATGTGGTGTATATGGATTTCAGTAAGGCGTTTGATAAGGCTCCCCATGGTAGGCTATTGCAGAAAATACGGAAGTATGGGGTTGAAGGTGATTTAGAGCTTTGGATCAGAAATTGGCTAGCTGAAAGAAGACAGAGGGTGGTGGTTGATGGCAAATGTTCATCCTGGAGTTTAGTTACTAGTGGTGTACCGCAAGGATCTGTTTTGGGACCACTGCTGTTTGTCATTTTTATAAATGACCTGGAAGAGGGTGTAGAAGGGTGGGTTAGTAAATTTGCGGATGACACGAAGGTCGGTGGAGTTGTGGATAGTGCCAAAGGATGTTGTAGGGTACAGAGGGACATAGATAAGCTGCAGAGCTGGGCTGAGAGATGGCAAATGGAGTTTAATGCGGAAAAGTGTGAGGTGATTCACTTTGGAAGGAGTAACAGGAATGCAGAGTACTGGGCTAATGGGAAGATTCTTGGTAGTGTAGATGAACAGAGAGATCTTAGTGTCGAGGTACATAAATCCCTGAAAGTTGCTACCCAGTTTAATAGGGCTGTTAAGAAGGCATATGGTGTGTTAGCTTTTATTAGTAGGGGGATTGAGTTTCGGAGCCACGAGGTCATGCTGCAGCTGTACAAAACTCTGGTGAGACCGCACCTGGAGTATTGCGTGCAGTTCTGGTCACCGCATTATAGGAAGGATGTGGAAGCTTTGGAAAGGGTGCAGAGGAGATTTACTAGGATGTTGCCTGGTATGGAGGGAAGGTCTTACGAGGAAAGGCTGAGGGACTTGAGGTTGTTTTCGTTGGAGAGAAGGAGGAGGAGAGGTGACTTAATAGAGACATATAAGATAATCAGAGGGTTAGATAGGGTGATAGGGTGGATAGTGAGAGTCTTTTTCCTCGGATGGTGATGGCAAACTCGAGGGGACATAGCTTTAAGTTGAGGGGTGATAGATATAGGACAGATGTTAGAGGTAGTTTCTTTACTCAGAGAGTAGTAGGGGCGTGGAACGCCCTGCCTGCAACAGTAGTAGACTTGCCAACTTTAAGGGCATTTAAGTGGTCATTGGATAGACATATGGATGAAGATGGAATAGTGTAGGTCAGATGGTTTCATAGGTCGGCGCAACATCGAGGGCCGAAGGGCCTGTACTGCGCTGTAATGTTCTAATTCTAATTCTAATTTTTGAACTGTTACTGGACATTGAACAAACATGTTTAAAAAGACCACAGAACAGTGGCTGAAAACATGGCTGCACATTTGCATTCTGAAAGACAGCTGCATGGAGAGACAATGGGAGTACTCCCTGGTTCAATCGGCCAGATGGGTTTTCCAATAGTGATGATCAAAAGACATTGAGAGTCATTAACTGTGTAAGAGCCAGCATTTCACACCTCCCCACCCACTGAGAGTGTCTGGTAAGCTTGGAGGAATCCATAAACCTCGCAGGTGAGACTGCTACAAACAAGAAGCTAGTCACATGACTAACCTGCTGGTCTTCCTGGGGCTTTTGGGATTGTGCCTGACACAGAAAGGAACAGACTGCAATTGAACTTCAAGAAGAGTGCATTTCCTCTCTCTGCCTCTCTCTCTCTCATGCAAAGTTCCAGGGACCCACTGAAGTAACTTAAGTCTCAAGACAACAGACCAGCGAAACAAGTTTGACAGTGTGCACTGGACCCCAACAAGAACTACAAGACTTAACTTCAATCAAAGACTTTACATCCAACTCAAAACCAGCAACTGAATTTCTAGCTACTACTTCAAACTTTCCCCTTTAATTATTTCTCCTCCTCTGTCTCTATTTGCATGTGTGTTTATCGCGTATGCATGCTAGCGTGGTTGAGTCACGTATTTTTAGTAGTTTTAACTGAGTTAGAGTTTTAAGGTTAATAAACTTACACCTTTCTTGTTTAAATCTGAGAAAACCTGTCTGGTTGATTTCTTGGCAATTACAATTAGAGAGCAGTGAGCATGGACTCACTGAGGGGAAGCTAAAGAAAACTGTGCTTTAAAAGTTAAACCCTGTTGCGGCCAAACCAGGAACAGTCTGAGAGGGGAGACCTAGACCCCTTCTTCTCCTGGTCGTAACAGTACCAACATAAAGTAGTTGGGCTGAATGTCCTGTTTATAAGATGCAGATTCTATGTAACTATTTTCCTGACTCCCTTAGTGTCTAATAAGTGCTTTAACTGTACTGTGTTGGAGAAAAGAAACTTGGAGAGGAAGTGGATGAGGTATTTTATTGCAATTTACATGCAAATTGTGCCCAACCTTTACAATTTTAAAAACCTGTGTAAAATATGTATGGTTCTGAGTCTCCCCACAGATTACAATATTTTTAAAATTTCAAATATCACAGCATGTTGCATGTACCATTGCTATACTGAGACATTTCCTCCCTTATGAATATTTTAGCACTCTAACATAAATCTGATGCAGCAAGTTATTTATTATTACATGAACCGATCAATCACAGAATTTCATGCAGAGACACACAACCCCGAAAATATTCTTTGTCTGATGTCCTTGCCACCAATGGCAGTCGCATAATTTCCTTTGTTTAATATTTAATATGAGCAGATGATGACTTAAATTACTTCACCAGAGACTGTTACACCTGTTTTACACCATGATTTCCAAATCTTGGTTTATGCTTTCATTTGCACGAAGCAGTGCCCAGCATGAAATTACTGATAAAGGATTGATAGTTTCTAAATAATAAGCAGACCCTGTTAACAGCCTTTCTTAATAGGAATTACTGTTCATGCTGCTGTGTTGAATTCCTTGCTGTGGTTGCAGCCGCTGCTTAACACTGCTACCATTTACAAAAATGTAAATACATAAAGGATTAGCAGATGAAAAACAATGGGATATTGAGTTAATTTTAGAAGTGCACAATACTCTCAAATCACAGAAGTGGTTTGTCCTTCTCAGTGAATAATCAGAATGGTTCTCATTGTTTCCCTTTGTGTCCCATGCTTAGAACAGAAACAGAAAATGGTGGATATGCACAGCAGGTCAGTTAGCAAGAGAAAGTCAGCTTAATGTTTCAGGTGGGATCCTTTGTATGATCTTGACCTATCTTACTCTTTCCCATGCTGATGAACATGCTATGCATTTCCAGAACTTTCTGTTTTTATTTGTGATTAACCATATATACAAACACACCAGTGGATTCACTGAGGGTTTTGGTAAGTCGTAATCTATGCTGTTTTCTAATGATAGGAACATTATATTATATTATGTAATGCATAATGTATTATGCTGGTGCTAAAGTAGATCTGTGTTTAACTTGGGGGGAATGGGGAGAGACCGTACATATGTGAAATCAAGACCAGGTATGGTCTTCAAGCAAAAATGCTGTAGGAGGGTGGGTTATAATTAAACAATGGTTTTCCCCTGTCCTGTTTATTACCATCTTGGATTTTAACTAGGGGAAAATGAGCAAGGCCATTTTTATAAAATTTTCTTGTATTCTGACTGCATTAATCTTGACTGGGTTTCAGCCAAATTTCCAGTCCGTCTAAGTCACAACTGTTTAGAATTGTTTTTAAGAAAAGCTATGAGTGGGGAAACTTTGCTCACATATACTTTAGCATGCTAGGAGGATAGTAAGCAACATTGGATGAGGAGAATTATTTTCCTATACTGGTCCAACCATGAAATTGGATCCCCTAGTGAAAAGCGATCAAACATTATACCCATTAGCTCACTATCAATGTTCAACAAATGCTTCTCCAAAATGTGCTTTCTGCAATCACAAGCTGGCTGAACATGTGAATTGGTGATAAATGTGTTCATAGTGGTTCGATGATGGGGACAGATGTTCGTTAATCCAAATTAACGTCTATGCTTCAGAGACAGATGGAAGGGCCCATGTGCTTCTGGAGTTTCTGCTCAATTTGGTGACACCATACATTTATATTGTGAGGCTCCACATAATTATTCACAAAATGCTGCTTCCAACACATCGCAGAGGGATTACCTGTAAGCGTGGAAAATGTATGATCCTGTATTTAAAGGAGCACTATCTTCACTATTTACATCACCGCATTTTGTTTGAAAACAAATGGAGGCAGCTTTGCCAGCATTTCATAAGTGGTCAGATGTACCACCTGATGTGCCACTAAGCGAGATCTCAGCCAGGATGCTGGTAGAGGTGCTGCTATTAGCCTCAACTTTCCTGTTGAGGAAAGGGAAACATTCAACTGAGCCTATTCCTCTTGAACACTGTTCACTGACTCATTGGCTGGAATTTTATGTTTGTTGGGAGGCCCCGCCCACCGGCCAGAAAGTCAGGGACGAGTCCGCTTCCGCTGGGCCTGAAAACCATGCCAGGATTTTATGTGTCCCAGGCCCTTAGTTGGACTTGGGGGGGGACTGCCACCTTTTTGAGGCAGGAAGTCTCGCCTCCAAGAGCTGCTGGCCAATCAGCGGGCCGGCAGCTCTCAGTCCCAGCAGCGCCGCCAGGAGCAGTGGCCACTGCTACCCAGCCAACAGCAGGATCATGGACATCAGTCCCAGAAGAGAAGGAGGTTTTGTGGCCTCGCCCGGTACAATTGGCTGGGCCTTCACCAGACAAGGGGGGGGGGTGGGTTGTGGGCCGGGGGGGGGGGGGGGGTTTATTTCAGTGGGGGTGGTTGGGGCTTTGGGGAGACTTTCCGTGGGGCACAGGGTGCCTGCAAGGAGGCTGCTAAGTTTTACCAGCAGCGGCAGGAGAATGCCCTTAAGTGGCAATTAATTGGTCACAAGGGCCTTGACTGGCCTGGGGCAGGTGGGCCATTTCTTACAGCTGCTGGTAAAATTGCAGCGGGAGCGGGAAGGCATCGGGAAGTGTACAGAGATCAGCAGGTTCCATTTATGGTGGTCGCACATCAGTCGTACATTAAGGGAGTGGAAGCCCTTCCTCTTGATGAAGGCTACAGGCTGGTGTTTAGGAGCCTTGATGGCCACGTGATAACCCTCTGCACCTCAGGGAATCCAGCAATGGCCCCAGAACCAATGGCCCTCTCTGCTTGTGAGTTACAATCCATGTGGAAGTACACATAATCTCTGATCCTCCTGAACAGGGCATTGGTGACCTCCTTGATACACCGATACGCCGCGAACTGTGGATTCCTGGAATGATCCGGTGGTGTCGAAGCTCAATGCCATGGTGACCTTCAGGACACTGGCATTGGATTGCACAGCTCATTATGCATCATTGCACAGAGATCAGTTACAGCCTCCCTGGAGAGCCATGGTCTTCGTTGGCACTGCCTCTCAGACATCTGCACGTAGTTGAGCCTCGACCTGTACAGTCTTTCTGGAGGTTTCCTCCTTCTACGCCAGTCACCTCCCTCACTCACTCCTCTTCGTCCTTCTGCCACTTCCGAAAGCTGCTGAGGTCCCTCCTGTGGGCTCGTAATCCGTTGCGTTGCTGCTGACGGTAACTGGCCCTCCCTCCCGCTCAGGTGCACTTCATCTTCAACGGGGTCCCCGAAGCTTGTTGAGAATGAGGCCTATGATAAATGGCCTCTCCCTTAAATGCAGTCTTCTCCTGCTAGTGTCCCCATCTTGATGCCCACACTTGTGACACTTGCCTAGCTGTCACTTGCCCATGCCCTCTTGAATTGGCCCCGCTGCAGCGCAGGCAACCTTCTCCTCAAACCTAACATGTGTGAGGAGGCAGTTGGATAGTGGTATTGTCAATGAACTAGTAACCCAGAGACCCAGGGTATTGCTCTGGGGACATGGGTTCGAATACCACCATGGCAGAAAGTGAAATTTGAATTCAATTAATAAAAATCTGGAATTAAAAAGCTAGTCTAATGATGGCCATGAAACCATTGTCAATTGTTATAGAAACCCATCTGGTTCACTAATGTCCTTTGGGGAAGGAAATCTGCTGTCCTTACCTGGTCTGGCCTACATGTCACTCCAGACCCACAGCAATGTGGTTCACTCTTAGATGCCCTCTAAAATGGCCTAGCAAGCCACTCAGTTGTATCTAACCACGACAAAGTCCAAGAAAAGGAATGAAACTGGACGGACCACCCGGCATCGACCTAGGCACCGGAAACAACAACTGCAAACCCAGCCCTGTCAACCCTGCAAAGTCCTCCTTACTAAAATCTGGGGACTTGTGCCAAAGTTGGGAGAGCTGTCCCACAGACTAGTCAAGCAACAACCTGACATAGTCATACTCACCAAGTCATACCTTACAATGTCCCAGACACTGCCGTCACCATCCCCAAGTATGTCCTGTCCCACCGGCAGGACAGACCCAGCAGAGGTGGCTGCACAGTGATATACAGTCGAGATGGAGCTGCCCGGGGAGTCCTCAACATTGACTCCAGACCCCTTGAATTCTCGTGGCATCAGGTCAAACATGGGCAAGGAAACCTCCTGCTGATTATCACCTACTGCCCCGTCTCAGCTGATGAATCAGTACTCATCCATGTTGAAGGAGGAAGCACTTGGAGGAAGCACTGAGGGTGGCAAGGACACAGAATATACTCTGGGTGGGGGACTTCAATGTCTATCACCAAGAGTGGCTCGGTAGCACTACTACTGATCGAGCTGGCCGAGTCCTAAAGGATATTGCTGCTAGACTGGGTCTGCGGCAGGTGGTGAGGGAACCAATAAGATGGAAAATATACTTGACCTCGTCCTTACCAATCCGCCTGTCGCAGATGCATCTGTCCATAACAGTATTGGTAGGAGTAACCACTGCACCGTCCTGTTGTGTGGTGTCATGTTGTGTGGCACTACCACCATGCTAAATTGGATAAATTTCCAACAGATATAGCAATGCAAAACTGGGCATCCATGAGGCACTGTGGACCATCAGCAGCAGCAGAATTGTACTCAACCACAATCTGTAACCTCATGGCCCAGCATATCCCCCACTCTACCAATCCCATCAAGCCGGGGGACCAACCCTGGTTCCATGAAGAGTGCAGGAAGGCATACCTCAAAATGAGGTGTCAACTTGTTGAAGCTACAACCCAGGATTACTTATGTAAGCAGATGCAATAGACAGAGTTAAGCGATCCCATAACCAACGGATCAGATCTAAGCTCTGCAGTCCTGCCACATCCAGTCGTGAATGGTGGTGGTCAATTAAACAACTAACAGGAGGAGGTGGCTCCACAACTATCCCCATCCTTAATGATGGGAGAGCCCAGCAGATCAGTGCAAAAGGTAAGGCTGAAGCATTTGCAACAATCTTCGGCCAGAAGTGCCGAGTTGATGATCCATCTCAGCTTCCTCCTGACATCCCCAGCATTACAGATGCTACTTTTCAGTCAATTCGATTCACTCCGCATGATATCAAGAAACTACTGAAGGTACTGGATACTGCAAAGACTATGGGCCCTGACAACATTCCGTTAATAGTACTGAAGACCTGTGCTCCAGAACCTGCCGCATCCCTAGCCAGGCTGTTCCAGTACAACTACAACACTGTCATCTACCCGGCAATGTGGAAAATTGCCCAAGTATGTCCTGTGCACAAAAAGCAAGACAAATCCAACCCGGCCAATTATCGCCCGATCAGTCTACTCTCAATCATCAGTAAAGTGATGGAAGGTGCCATTGACAGGGCTAACAAGCGATAAGCAAAAACCTGCTCAGTGACACTCAGTTTGGGTTCCGTCAGGGCCACTCAACTCCTGACCTTATTACAGCCTTGGCTCAACATGGACAAAAGAGCTGAACTCAAGAGGTGAGGTGAGAGTGACTGCCCTTGACATCAAGGCAGCATTTGACCAAGTATGGCATCAAGGACCCCTAGCAAAACTGAGGTCAATGGGAATCAGGGGAAAACTCTCAATGACAAGTGTCAAGTAACATTCGCGCCACTCAAGTGTTAGGCAATGGCCATCTCCAACAAGACAGAACCAGCCATCTCCCCTTGACATTCAATGGCATTACAATCACTGGATCCCCCACTATCAACATCCTGGGGTATACCATTGACCAGAAACTGAACTGGAGTAGCCATATAAATACTGTGGCTACAAGAGCAGGTCAGAGGCTTGGAATCCTGTGGTGAGTAACTCAGCTCCTGACTCCCCAAAGCCTGTCCACCATCTACAAGGCACAAGTAAGGAGTGTGATGGAATGCTCTCCACTTACCTGGATAGGTACAGCTCCAACAACACTCAAGAAGCTCAACACCATCCAGAACAACGCAGCCCGCTTGATTGGCACCCCATCCACAAACATTCACTCCCTCCACCACCACCGCACAGTGGCAGCAGTCTGTACCATCTACAAGATGTACTGCAGCAACACACCAAGGTTCCTTAGATAGCACCTTCCAAACCCACGACCTCTACCACCTAGAAGGGCAAGGGCATGGGAACACCACCACCTGCAAGTTCCCCTCCAAGCCACATGCCATCCTGACTTGGAACTAAATCGCCGTTCCTTCACTGCCACTAGGTCAAAATCCTAGAACTCCCTTCATAATAGCACTCTAGGTGTACCTACTCCACATGGACTGCAGTGGTTCAAGAAAGCAGCTCACCACCACCTTGTCAAGGGCAATTAGGGATGGGCAATAAATGCTGGCCTAGTCAGCAACGTCCACATCCCATGAATGAATAATAAAGAAAAAGCTCAGCCCTCCTTGGTGGCTCTTCCAGGCACTTGATGTTTGCCCTTCTGATAGCCTCCCCTTCCAGGCAGACATCATCTGCCACCTTGATGTCGCTTCCTTGAAGGAGCCAAGACCCTGAAGCCCTGTGAGACCGGTATAATGTTTATAAAATTGCATTCAAGGCATAAAATTGCTTTCAATTTGCCATTGAATGAGTTTAATTAACTGCCTGCTGCATTGCCGTCGACATCTGCCCTCCATGTTTGCCGCCATGGACAAAATCGGGATGGAAAGTCACGATGTTGGATTTCCTATCCGACATGTTCCATCCCAATTTATGTCTCCCCGCGTCTCCATACCCTTCCACATTGTTCCCTTAAAATTCAGCCCCACGTCTTTATGACCTAGTACAGTATCTGGTAGTGTCATTTGCAGAAGGCAGCAACAGAATGGTTTTACCAATATATTATACATTGTAAATATATACTTAATATAACATGCATCTTACGCCATTATTAAAGGATAGCTTAGCTGTCTTTGAGCACGAGTGGGTTGTGCTTTCGGTTTTTTGGCTCTGCAATATCTTTCCCCCGCTTGAAGAAGTTTTGCTTTTCTGACGAAAGCTGCAGCAGTAATGGATTCTTGAATTCAGACTTCTGATAAACTGAAGCATCAAGTACTTCCCTCAGGGGGAAACACACACTAAAGGGACAGAGGAAACAGGAATTAGATGAAGTGCAAGTCTAAGCTCTTATTGAAAAACGTGCCATTTTGATGAGAACACTAAACCATTCCGGCCCCTGAGGACCAAAAGCTTTCAGGCATGTGGTATTATCTTTTTCTGACAATGGCCTGGGAGAATTTTAGAACCCTAAATGTTTTAGCGATGTCCTAGTGCAACATCAGTCAGGCTGTTGGAAGCCTGTGGGACACTCCATTCAGTTGGATGGAGAGTAATGGCAAGTGATGGGCCTTCTGAACAGAATGATCCGTGATCCTTTGAGAATTTACCAGAATTAGAGATGTGACTGTACATGTGAAGTAAGTCAACCAATAAATAAACTAATGTCAGTTTGATGAAATAACCTGCTCAATCCAATACTGAAGTACAGAAACAAAACTATTTTCAGTTGTGCCTTTAATTAGTGTTGGTTAAACAATGCTGGACAGAGGATTCACAGGCCCTGTACATGTGGAAAATTAATGATCAAATGAGTCCTTTTTTAACAGTGGTGTTTATTATACACTTACATAGCTTTTCCAAACCAGCTTCATTCTGTTAGTCTCTTTGCTAATCAGCCTAGTTAAGAGTTTGCTAACTAAGAACTATCGATCTTCCAGTAGTCATTACTTTTGGCTAACTACTTTTCTGTTGCCATATGATTTGTGACCTGTCAGAATTTCAATTAATTCCAGAAATCCCTGGCATTGTAGTTTATATCACCAGTCAGAAAGCCAATGAAATAAAATAAAGTGGAAAAATGACAAAGGCTGACATACACAACTGTTTAGTCATTATGTGTAAAGAGAAAGGACAGGTTATGATGTTTTGCATGTCTACAACTGATGAGGCATCACTGAGAATCACTTGCAAAAGGGATTCATGTCTGTCCTCATTTCAAGTACAGAATGAGACATGATGGTTTACTCACAAAATGGCTAACTGTACTCAGGGAGGTCAGGTAGCTCTGTGTTGCAAGATCTTCCTTCAGACTCCTTGTGAGATCCAGAATCAAGCTCTGAGGTCGAATTCTGACAAGAAGGAGAACTAGTTGCAGGAATAAGGCATCTGGCCTACAACAACCTATCACTAGCAACCTGACGCAGAGGCAAGCTCAGGTAAAGCACGTCACTGGCAAAGTGCATTGAGGTGAGGCCTTAGATTAAGCATTCTACATTATTTGTCATTGAACTGGAGCAATCAGGGTATGTCTCGATCTGAGGCATCTAAACCTCTCCCTAAGGAGATGCCCTCACAAGATTCCGATATTAGAGGAATTGAATCCCAATTCACAGGAGCCAAATTGGATGCTAAACATGGATATTGGTCGGTACACTTAGCTAAGGAATCTCAAGAAGTCACCATTTAGAAGATACTGCTTCCAGAGACTATCCTTTGGCTTATCAGTCAGTCAAGATTTGTATCAGCAGCACATGGACAGAATTATAGAAAACATGCCAGGCTGTATATGCATTGCCAATGACATTGCAGTAGTGGGCAAAACCAAGGAATAATATGATCGAAATCTTCATTCCCTGATGGCAGTAGCTCATCGCGAAGGGCTCGTCTTTAACAGCAAGAAGTGCCAGGTAAATGTATGTCAGATCAATTTCTTTGCCTCCATCTATTCCAGTTGCTGAATCCATCCTGACCCGGGCAAAATCAATGACATAAGGCATATGTATACCCCACAAGACAAGGAAGATCTCCAGAGATGTCTTGGATCTTTCAACTTTTTGGCTCCATACATTCAAAATTTTTCTGACAGAGCATCATCGTTGAGAGAGCTGTTAAAGAAAGACGTACCATTTCTATGGCAGGAGGACCATCAGCATATGTTTGAGTCTCTCAAGCAAGCATTATCAGCAGAAACCTATACCCTGCAGTACTATGACCCAAGGAGGAAAGCAGTCCTGAAAGTTGATGCCTCACAGAAAGGGCTAAGAGCGTGCATCCTGCTGGATGGCAAACCAATTGCATTTGAGTCTAAATGTCTATCCTCAGCCCAGTGCAATTACTCAATCATAGAGCGTGAAGCACTTGCTCTGGTGTTTGGGGTCACAAGGTTCCACACCTACCTGTTTGGTAAGCAATTCATGATGGAAACCAATCACAAACCACTGGAGATGATCTGGCACAAACCATTGACAGGTGCACCACCTCGACTATAGTGACTCTTATTGAAAGCACAGGGGTACGACTTAGACAAGCCAGGTACCAAAATGATTACCTCAGATATACTGAGCAGATTGCCAAACCTGAGCAAGAATGAAGACGGTCCACCGTCTACAAGTAGACAGCATGGACATCGAGGTGGATGATCTGCTCAAAATCGATTTATTGCATTTTGGTCAGCGCAAATGTGACCAACTACAATCAGAAACAGCCATTGACCCACAACTGAAGGCACTGTGGAGAATCATCATATAAGGGTGGCCTGACATGGTAAAAGAGGTGCCAGAAATCCTCAGATGCTTTTGGCCTTATAGAGATGAACTCAGTATCTTGAGAGGTGTCACCTTTAAGGGAAAACAAGTAATTATGCCCAAGGGTCTCTGACAGGACATCTTGTCACAACTTTTCAGTTTATTCAGGAGATGTTGAGAGGAAGTCTTCTAGAAGCTTCTCAGGAGAAATGCCACCTCAGGGGTTTTAGCTATCACACACTGGATTTTTCAGGGTTTCTCAGAAAGGTGGAGAAAGATGCGCTGGGTGCTTCTCTCTTAGCAGCCTGACCTCTAACTGACTCAAATCAGTATTCAAAAATGAAACCCACTCTTGAGCACCATAAATCTTGACATGTCACTTCTTTTGTAAACAACTCCCATAGTCAGAAGGCATCTGTTGTTTACTTAGCTAAAGACATGCGACATCCAGTACTTTTTTTTTAAACAGTCCTTCCAGTGACCCTTTAAAAAAACACAATTATGGAATCCCTTCAGTCTTAAATGAATCCATCTCCACAATTCGAAAAGACAAGACCTCAAAAATATTTTTAAAAATAGAAGCACTTTCATAACAACATGCAAATTACCTTTAATTCCTGGTGTGATTGGGTGGGAGTGACACTGAGAAGGAATCCTACCTGAAAATCGGGAATAACTGGGCAACTTCAAAAGCCCCTCATTTGTAAACAAGTTGCATGCAAAATGAAGCACTCACGCAGAGCAAGACCACTGTTTGCCCAATTCCTCTGTCCCCAAATGTCCTGCTATTACTTCCTTAACAATGGATTCTAGCATTTTCCCAATGACAAATGTTAGGCTAACTGGCCTATAGTTTCCTGCTTTCTGTCTCTTTCCTTTCTTCAATAGAGGTGCTACATTTGTGGTTTTCCAATCCGCTCGGACCATTCCAGAATCTACCAAATTTTGGAAGATTATACCCAATGCATCCATTATCTCTACAGCCACTTCTTTTAAGATTCTACAGTGCAGGCCATCAGGTCCAGGGGACGTGTCAGCCTTTTGTCCCATTAGTTTTCCTAATACTTTTTCTCTAGTGATAGTGATTGCTTTAAGTTCCTCCTTCCCTTTTGCCTCTTGATTTTTTGCTATTCTTGGGATGATTTTTGTGTCCTTGACTGTGAAGACAGATACAAAATACTTGTTCAAAGTCTCTGCCATTTTCTTGTTTTCCATTATTAATTCCCCAGTCTTATCGTGCAAGGGACCAATGCTTACTTTAGCTACTCTCTTCCTTTTTATATATTTGTAGACGCTTTTACGGTCTGTTTTTATATTTCTTGCTAGTTTATTCACATACTCTAATTTCTCTCTCCTTTTTTTAGTCACCCTCTGCTGGTTTTTGTAAAATGTTGCCAATCTTCTACCACTAATCTTTGCAATATTGTATGCCTTTTCTTCCAATTTGATTTGATTGATTATGGGCTTCTGCTCAAGTATGTAGTGAACAAATAAGGAGGAAGGGTCCTAAATACTAAAATGTAGACTGATAAATATAATAATTAAGCATAAATGGATTTATATTACATACACGCTTTTTGTTCATTCTTTTTTGCTGTACAGTAATCTGCACCTGTAATCAAAGAGTATCAATCTTCTAAAAGTATAATGGACTGTTACTAACAACAGATCATGTCCAAGGTCCCTGATCCAAATCACTTCTCATTCATCACTATTAAATTTCATTTTAATGTATCAAACTTTGGGTAGAAATCCCAAGTTGTAGAATTCCAAATGACCTTTGCCTAAACTTGAAATGTATTTTATATTTGAGTCTTGTTTTAGGAACTCCCCCTCAGTGGGTAAAAGTACCCACCCAACATACAAACACATGCACAGACATAGACATGCATATACATGCAATGCATATATGGTCACACAAGCAAACTCTTTCCCCTCCATACACCTGGAGACTGAGTCCAATTTTAACATCACTACAGCTGCTCTGGCTAAGATCAGCTGGCTTTGTGCAGACCAGTCATTGAAAATAGGTATAAATAAAGCAAAATACTGTGGATGCTGGAAATCTGAAATAAAAACAGGAAATGCTGGAACCACTCAGCAGGTCTGGCAGCATCTGTGGAAAGAGAAGCAGAGTTAACGTTTCGGGTCAGTGACCCTTCTTCGGAACTAACAAATATTAAAATTGTCACAGGTTATAAGCAAGTGAGGTGGGGATGGGGCAAGAGATAACAAAGGAGAAGATGTAGATTGGACAAGGCCACATAGCTGCGCAAAAGGTCATGGAGCATAGGCAAACAATATGTTAATGGTGTGTTGAAAGACAAAGCATTAGTACAGATAAGGTGTTAATGGACTGAATATTGAACAGCAGCAAGTGCAAACATGAAAAAAAACAGTGGGTAATCAAACTGAACAAACTAAGATGAAATGAAATAAATGCAAAAAAAGGTTGTAAAAAAGAAAAAGAGAAAAAACGAAAAAACAACTAAAAATGAAAGTAAAATGGGGAGCTGTCATGCTCTGAAATTATTGAACTCAATGTTCAGTCCGGCAGGCTGTAGTGTGCCTAATCGGTAGATTGAACCTAGGTGTTTCATGGTATGTATGGGCTGAAGTTTAGAGACCCAGTGACATCAGGGATCATGGCAGGGGGGGCCGGAAAATGCCTCCGGGAGAGGCCCGTCACCGACCACGGCACTGGGAAGGACCGACCTGATATTGCCAACGACGGCTAGGCTTCATAGCTGCAACCACCCCCACTGCCACACCCTCCCCACCCCGCCGCCGCTCGGCAACGAGAGCCCAATTTCAATATGTAAATTAATGTAAATACATGAATTAATGACCGTCACACTATCATCATCTGTCCTGGAGCGATATTGGTGCCAGTGGCCAGCACTCTCGCGCCTTCGGATCCCCGTCCAGGGATCTGAGGCGGAACACTTGTGCGGAGGGAGGAGCAGGTATGTGTTCCAGTGCAGCAGTGGGGGGAGCAGGGTCAAACTCATCTGATTGATGTAGGGGATGGTGGGAAGGGTTACAGTGCACAGTTTATGAACTTTGTGGGGGGGTGGGGAGAAGGTGGGTAGAGGAAGTGTTTTGTGCGGAAGAGGGCAAGTAATGCAATACATGGTTATTAGGGGGGTGGGAGAGGGACAAATTAAATGTTTTTAAAATGTTTTGTAACCTCTTTCTTTAAATAGTTAAATTAAATGGAAGGGCTCGAGGCCCTTTAAGAATGATGTCAGCGCCTTTGCAAAGGCTGCTAACGTCATTGCCGGGGACGAACAGCCCGTCCTCTCCACGTCATTGGGTAGGCCGTCTGCCTCGGCCATTTAAATGAGCTGTCGCGCTGAATATCCTGGCAGCTCCATGACATGTGGTCCTCATGGGTGGATCTCTATTGTTTACGTCCGCCCCCGATTACGGCAGCAACACCATAAATTTCAGCCCTATGTCTCTGTAGGTGCACTCACCATTCGATTAAAGACAGCAGGTGGGCTTTCGAAGTTGGAGGACTAATCGGAGGCCCTCCAGTCGGAAATAACTGCAGCCTGCCACTGCAGGTAGGGAAGAGAGAGGGCACTTCCATCTTGAAGCGCCCTTTCAGCACTTTTAAAACTTTTGAAGTAAAAATGGCTACAGCTGCCGGGCCACCATTATGGAGGGGAAACCTCACCACGGTCCAGCCTGCGGCTGCGGCTGTAATCAGGTTGGCGGGGGGATGCCTCAAAGTCTTTCTGGAGCACTGGACATCTGGTCTGCCTCGGGAAGACCCCCTCCAGGCAGCTCCTGTGCTCCCAATACCACAGGAAAAATGGCTTGGAGTTGGGATCGTGTCGGCAAACTGGCATGCCAGCTGGTGGCACAAAATTACATACCCACATGCCTCCATTCTCACCCCCATGTCGGGGTGAAAATCCTTCCCTATGTTACAATTTGGCTACAAACTGCAGATGAAAAGATCTTCATCAGCCCACGTACATTACACCTAGTGAACTGAGCAATCTTCTGTCCATAATGTCAAAGAGGAAGCCTCACCCATTAAAAAATAAGCTTCTGTAGGGAAAAGAAATTCTGGTGAATGTTAAAAAAACAACTGCAAATGCTGGAAATTTGAAATAAAAATAAGACATTTTGCAATCTTACAGCATGTTGGAATCAGGAAAGAAAATAATCATGTTAATGTTCCAGGTATAAGACACTTCCTCAGGACTGGAAAATGATGGATAATCAAAGTACACCATAGGGTAGAATAGAGAAAAATATAGAGGAAGGGAGACAAGGAATCATCCAAACAGAGAGAGTTAATGGGTGGAATTACCTAAACATTGCTTTATAGAGAGGCAAGAGTCCTATTCAATGATATAAAAGATCATCTCAGTGATAAGAAAGACTTGAATGACTTGAATTTATATTGTGCCTTTCACATCTTAGAACATCTTAAGCGATTCCAAATCACAGAATTACTTTTGAAGAATAGCCAGTGTTGTCGACAAATGAATTTAATTTGATTCATTCGAATTCAAAGTCGAGAGATTTCTTTCAGAAAATAACATTTTGGGATACAGTAAGTGAATAATTTGAGACACGGCATGTGGTAAGTTTACAGGTGACTTTGGGACCTATGATTCCCCAAAGCTTTCTACGACTGGGGTTTACCTTGTGTCATTTCTGGGTCTGTTGTAGATTAATTGATAGAGATTAATTGCTGTGATTAATCAACAACTGCATTATCATATCATGTGACTACCAGGATGATAGAAGGCAAACTAGAGGGTCTTTCTGCACCCAGCAATTTCTATGTAAATATGGCAGCCAGAGTGCGAAGAATGAAGATCCACAAACAGCAATCGAATGAGTGACTGGCTAATCTGTTTTCAGTGCTGTTGGTTGAGGGATTAATGTTGGTCGGGAATTCAGGAGAAATTGTGCTAATTGAAAAAGTGAGATAATTAAAAGACTTCTAAACAACAAAAGAATGTACGTAGCTAAGATGGTAAATAGCATGGGATAACCCCAATCAATGAACAAAAGACAATGAGATGGGGCAGGTAAAGAAATTGATTCATCTTAATTTTCTTTTTTTACTTTGGTCATGGGATGTGGGCATCACTAGAAAAGCCAGCATTTATTGCCTATCGCTAAATGTCCTTGAGAATTCCTTGACCGCTGCAGTCTAAGTGGTACAGCCACAGTGCTTTTTCTGTGGTTTTTAAAATAGTGAAAGATGGCATCATCAGGTAATTTATCTGGGAGAAGTAACTGAGGCTGAGAGTCCGAGCATTCTTACTTTAGACAGTGTGAAAGGGAAGTGCATTGCGATGCCCTGCATAAATAACTGGATCTACTGCTGTTGCAATATCTCACGAGAAGCTAAGAGGCTTATAGAAACGCACTTTGAAATATGTAATCCTGTCAATCAAACATTGCTGCTTACATTTTGAAGGTTAGGAATATTCACATTCTGCAGCTGGCTGTTCAGTTTATGTATAATAGAGTGTGCAATGAATATCAATGTTAAAGTGTTCTTCAATCACTTTTAAACACTCACCACTTATTCCCCACATCCTGAATAAGACTTTGAGTTGTCCTGTGTAATATTAAAAACAAAAGGGTCAAGGATTTATTTAAAATTCTTTTGTCTACCATTTTAAGCAGTGCATCAACCTGTTTATTTTAATTGCATGAAGATGTATTTATATTGTCGACAAGAATTTTCAACAGATTGCGTTAACGTGTTCTTTGCTAATATCGTACAGCACTCTCTTCAGCACATTATCTTCAGGTCGAATACAGAATACAATGGCTGCAGTTCAAAATCCAGGGATGTAGGAGTTAGAATGATGTGCAAGTTTTACCCTGTCTGCTATGTATTGTCAAATGATTGGTAGGATCTGTGTAATCTGGACTTCAGAATGATGAAATTAAAGCAGAGACATTATTTATTAAAAACAAAATGAACCAGCACAAATTTTTGAAGCATTATGAATAAAATATGAGATAAAAACAAACATAACCAGTTGATATGAAACAATTTCAAGATTCACATTTGAGCATATGGAATGGATTTGATTTCAAGAGCTATTTAGATTTTCCAGTTGGGGTCCATCACACTGACAAAAACACATCTAATCAGGCAAGAATTATGGTCCAAAGGTTGATGGATTTAATTCTGCTAGCATTATGAGAGTTAGTGTTGTTATGACTGAGGCGGGAGCAGTGCATTGTTTTTCTAGATCCACTTCTCCACAGGTCACAACAGACATTTAATTTTTTTTCCCAGTTACTGATATGGTCAATCATCGACTCTATTTTTATCCCAAAATAAAATACACCATCCAGGTTTCTTTAATAAACAAAATTATCAGTTTATTATAAAACAAGTCTTAACCAGTAAGGAAGCAAAGCATTAACACACAGATTGAAATATATAAGTTCCCTTTTTACCTTAGCCCCTCACACACACATACCGAAAAAAATAAAGAGATTTGCTCTTTAGAGCTCTATTACAAAAAAAAGGAAAAGAATATTTTGGCCAAATACTTGCTAATTCTTGAAGAAAAAAGAGAAGATATGGAAAGATGCAAGATGTCCTTTGTTTTGGTTTGGCGTCCCAAATACACATAGACAGCAATCACTGGGTATCTTCCTAGAACAGTTCTTGTCAGGCGATGTTGATGATCGATTTGGGCAGGCTTTCCAGGAAAATGCAGCAACAGTTTCAGCTTCTCAAAGAGATGGAAACTGACAGGCTCTTCAAAGAGCTGGAACAAGTTGAGGTGGTGTTTGCTCATTTGGCAAGTTTTCTCCAACTGTCTTTCATAACACTGCCCATATCACCAACTCACTGTCCAAAGCGAAACCAAAACCAATGTCAAAAGAGTCAAGCCTCCTGACCCCTATAAATCTTGACCTGTCACTTCTTCATAACATTTTTCCCCAAGGCAAAACAAATCCCTGCTGGGTAATTATCTGAAGACAGGTGCCTTCCAGTAAGAGCTTGTTTTTTGCACTCCTTGATTCTTCCAGTAACTGTTGTTTACAAGCTCAGTCCAAAAGACCTTGTGATGACCTCGTTTTAAACAAAAACAAAGTTCCAGCATCTATTAAATCTTTTTACAGTTTTAACAGAGAAATCCTCATAATTTAATGAAAAATGGAAGCACTCATAACACTGTTGTGAAAGCAAAAATTAGACAAGTATTGATACTCTGGGCTAGATTTTACATTGCCCCCGCCAAAATCACCGGTGATCGTAAACAATGGCGGCCCCACACATGCGGGCAGCAACTTGCGGAGCCGCTGCGATATTAGACTCGGCAGCTCATTTAAATAGCCAAGGCATATACCACCCCCCCCACGCCCCCGATGATGTGGAGGGGGCGGTCAGCTCATCCCCAGCAATGACGTCAGGCACCACTGTGCATGTGCCGACACCAATTTTAAAGGGCTTCGAGCCCTTCCTTTTAGTTTACATATTTAAAATATTTCAAAAAATTAAATAAATGTTTCTAGCCCCTCTTGCAACACCGCCCCCCCCCCAATAACCATACAATTCATTTCTTGTCCTGTTCCCCAGAAATACTTACCCTGTGTACCTGACCTTCCCCCACAAAGTTCATAAACTTTTAACTTAACACCTTCCCATCATCCCCCACACCAATCAGATTAGTTTGACCCCACTCCGCCACACCCTCACTGAAATACATACCTGCTCCCCCCTCCCCACCAGTGTCCCGCATCGAATCTCCAGATGGAGATCCGAAGGCGCAGAAGTGCCAGCAACCAGCCCCAATATTGGAGTGGGAAGGATGGCGGGAGCAGATAAGTGATTAATTCATTTATTTGCATTTTTTAATTCTGCTCTCGTCACCGATTGGTGGGAGGGCCACCACGAGGACTCCCTGCCGCCGGCAATATGGGGTCGGGCCTTCCTGGTGTTGAGGACCATGGCATGCCTCTACTGGAAGCATTTTCTGGCCATCCCCGCCATGACTCCTAGGAACTGTACAGCAGCCTAGTGGGTATGGTAATGGACTAGCAATTCAGAGGTTGCGATTTCAAATCCCAATATAGCAAATTGGAAAAATTAATTAAATCTAGTGATTTGGTACCAAAATAACCATGGAAGCTGGCAGATTGGTCTATATACCCATCTGGATCACAAATGTCCTTCAGGGGAGGGAACCTACTACTCCTACCTGGTCTGGCCTCTGTGTGACTCAAATCCCACACCACATGATTGACTCTTAATGTCCTCCTGGAAACCGGGGCTTAATTGAATTAAACACAAGAAGTGCTGGAAATACTCAGCAAGTCTGGCAGCATCTGTGGAGAGTGAAGCAGAGTTAACGTTTCAGGTCAGTGACCCTGCTGAGTATTACCTGCATTTCTTGTTTTTATTTCCGTTTTCCAGCATCTGCAGCATTTTGCTTTTATTTTAGGGCTTAATTTAATTACCCTGGCGGCAGACCTGGAAGTGGGTGCCATCACTGCTTGTGACATATGCAGTTGGCCGACCAGGAGGCAAGAGGCCCATCCAATCACACGATGGGGGCAGGCTCTGAGGAGGTGATTGTGGCATCAGATAACGCCAAAGCAAGTGTTGGCACCATATTCAAAGTGCTGCCAGCCCTGCTTGTATTGCTGCCTTTCAGTGAATCAATGATTCTGGAGTGCTGTTGAACCCGTCGAATAGATGTTGGAATTCCTGGATGACCACTGCCCCCCCCCCTCCACCCCCGCCACCAGAGAAGGACGTAACACCATTGGCAGACAGGAGGAACATCCTGACACCATGGCTAAGGCAGGACACCAGGTGGCCTCACAGTTCAGTGATGCCACCCTGGAGATTCTCCTGCAGGCTGCAAGGGAAAGGCGGGAGGTTCTCTTTCCAAGGGATGACAAGAAGAGATCCTCCCGCCTGACCAAGCAAGCCTGGATAGAGATCGCAGAGGAGGTCAGCAGCGTTGGAATTGGCTCCAGTGTCGGAAGAGGGTCAATGTCTTCCTTAATTCTGCCAAGGTGAGTCCTCCATACTTCTCTCCTCTTTGGGGTTTGCATGTGGCTACGCGGGACAGAGGGAGGTAGTCACCACAAAGGTGCTGACAAAGGGGTGAGGCTTCACCACATCCTGGAAGATGCATGGCTGCATCTTGGTGACAGGCCGCTTTCTTTCACAACTCAGCCCCATTGCGTCCCCTGAGAGCGGACGTATGGAGAAGCCATGTCGGAAACCCCATCAGGGGAAGAGGAGCTTCCACTAGCAGCTACCACTGTTCTGTTGTTCTTCCTGCGAAGTCTTACTATGTCCCTCTTTCCACTTGCAGGACAAACAGCCCATAACACCAGAGACGCCTCGAGGACAGGCGGGGCATCCCAGATCTCTGGTCTCTGTCTACGGCTGAGGAAGAGACACTGGAGCTAATGGGGGCCCAGGGTAGTGTTCCATAGCAGATGGTGAGACTGGAGTCTCCACACAAGATAACGAGGATTGTGTTCATTTAACCTCCATCACACTTCTGGAGATCCACATCATGCATGGTTGACATGAGAAGATCTGCACAACCTAACTCACAGATGTTGGTGGTCTCTCATGCAGGTTGTCATCCACAGGCGTCTCGAGCTGAAGGGGGACAGCCGTCAACCTCTGAGGAGGTGGAGCAGTCAGAGGATGCACCATCACATAATTTCTCTTCACCTTCCACCAACGCAGAGAGGTTCACGTCAGTGGGTATGCGCTTGGCCTTAGATTCAGGGTCACAGCTGGTGACAGCACCACACACGTGCCCGAGCAATTAACAGAGGATGTGACAGCCCAGGCCACTGACAGTCGGAGAACTGTGGGTGGCCAGGCCCATGCTGAGCCCAGACTGATGACAAACCTCTATGTTGATAGCAAAGGGCATGCTGGAGTTGTAGAAAGAGGTAAGGAAACATCTGGCAGAGCTGCCAGAGGCCATGAACAGCCATGAGTAGATGATGGAGGAGTCCATCCATGCCATGAGTGCTGCCATGTCTCAGGATTGTGAGCACATGGCTTTCTTCATCGAGACGTTGGTGACCCTCATGGAGAGTCAGATTCCACAGATGTACACAAACCTGCACACCATCGCCTTGGCCATGAGCTCGACCCAGCAGTGACAAAGTGAGAGAAGGTCAATGCACCTGGAGTGTTCATATGACAAAATTAATATGCCTCATTCTTGGCAGGTGGAGGTGGGGCGGGGGCCAGGGGAAGAGTCTGCATGACACTTACCAATTGCAGCCTGTGCCTACCAAGGCAGTCCAATGAGGCAGCAAGGGTGAAGGCAGCAGTGCACAATTCAGGCATGAAAGAATGAGCATTTCACAATAATTCATGTGAACTGTATTGTCATTAAGACCCCTACCTGCCAAGAATGAGACATATCAATTTTGTCATATGAACATTGATTTTAAACTGTTGCTGGAGCAAGGAAATGACTTGTTAAACAGATCAGCCATGGCTGGAACAAACATTTGCAAACTACCAGACAGTGCTTGGAGAGACAAAGGGGCTATTACCTGCTCCAATTTAGCCCACAATGGATTTGGAGCACCAGGTATTGTGTGTAAGAAGAGATATTCCAGAGTCGGCTAAGACAAGAGGATCCACAAACAGACGTGGTCAGACCAGCAAGTCACATGACTAACCTGCTTGGCAACCTGGGTTTTTCTGAATTGTACAAAGAGTTTGAACTCAGAAAGACTGTTTGTTCCTGGAGTGAGAAGACCTCTCCTGTCTGCTCCCATCTCTTTCTCACAAGCATCTGGACCCATTGAGGACACATGAACTTCAAGAGAGAAAAGTCTCCTACCTCGAACAAGGTTTAAGAAGAATACTGTGCCCTAATGAAAAGCAAGACCTACCTACAATCAAGGACTTTACAGCGAGCTCAAAGGACAGTAACCAAAACCATCTTCAGATAATGCCTCAAACTTCTCCACTTTATTTCTTCTGCTCTTTTCTGTCTCTATTTGCATGTGTGTATCACATATGCATGCTATCATGGATGCGTCACGTAACCGAATTAGAGTTCAAGTTTAATAAAGTTCAACCTTTTCTCTTTAAACCTAACAAAACCTGTCTGGCTAGTTTCTTTGCCTTATAATTGGAAACCAGTGAACAAGGATTCACCAAGGGGGAACTAAAAAACAACGGTGTGTTAAAAAAAACCTTGTTACGCTAAGACCAGGTGAAGGCTGAGAGGGAACACTAGACCCCTCTCTCACCTGGTCAAAAC
Source organism: Heterodontus francisci (assembly GCF_036365525.1). Classification (NCBI taxonomy): domain Eukaryota; kingdom Metazoa; phylum Chordata; class Chondrichthyes; order Heterodontiformes; family Heterodontidae; genus Heterodontus; species Heterodontus francisci. The sequence continues at coordinate 53,807,861 of NC_090392.1, read as the reverse complement.
AGTAAGCATCTCAGATGTGGCAGAGTGCATGGTGAAGGTTGGTGCTAGGCATGGAGTCAAGATAGAAAGGAGGTGACAGACAGTCAGGTGAGTCTTTATTGTGTTCACTTTGTTACAACCGAGGTTGGAGGAATTCATTGTCTTTCTCTAGTTCCACTACAAAACAACATATATTTAAATGTTTTATCCAGTCACTGATATGGCCAATTATAAACTTTATATTAGTTTCGGAATAAAAATCTGCCAACTAGGAATCTTAAATAAACAGCAAAATTACTAATTTATTCTAAAACAAGACTGATTCAATAAGATGCAAAGCTTATTAACACAGGTTGAAATATGAAAGTATAAATATATTCCCTTCTAAATAACACACACGCAAACACACACTGGTTAAAGAAAAAATAAAGAAGCTTTCTCCGCAGAGATCAACTTTACAAAACAAAAATACTTTGGCCAAATACTTGTTAATTTGTTGAAGATCAAAAGGATAAGTTATGAATTGTTCCAGATGACATTCGGTCTGGCGCCTTCGTGCACGTAGACAGGTGTCACTAGACACATGCGGTTGTCACTGGGATCTTTGCAGAAGCAGTTCGTTCAGGAGCTGTTGAGAAGTAGTCTTGCAGGCTTTTTGGGAGAATTACTGCAAAAGTGGTTTCAGCTGTTACACTGGATTCTCAGAAGGTTTTTCAACACAGGTGGCAAAGGATGAGCTGGGTGGTTTCTCTTTTAGCAGGATACACACCAATTGCACTCCAAACAATCTCCAAAAATGAAACCAAAATTCCTGAGCCATAAATCTAGACATGTGACTTCTCTGTAAACAACTCCAAATAGTTCCATAGTCCATAAGGTCTGGCTGTTTACTTAGCTTAAGATATGTGACTTCCAGTAAGTGTTTGTTTTTAAATTAAGTCCCAAGTGTCCTTCCAGTGACCCTTTAAAAAAAACAAGTCCAGCATCTCCTCTGGTATTTTCCACAGTCTTTTAAACTCAAGTCCTCAAAAAAATTAATAATGGAAGCACGTTCATGACAACTTTGAGACGCCATCGTGGTGGCAGGAAGCGGTCATGTATGAGATTGTCTCTTGCCTCAGTTGCACATCTCTCTATGTGCCTGGCCTGTGGTGCAAGGGGTTCAATATCCAGTGCTGCTTGCTCATTAGCCTGCTCCACGTCCTCCTCGTTGAGGTCATAAAAGGCGCTGTATAAATGTTTTCTTTTAGTCTTCCACAGGTGATTCTCATATTCTGCCACTCCCTGCTGACAATTCTTTATGTTTTAAATCTCCAGCTTCTACAATAGGCCTTTCAGTTTTCTACCTTATTTGTAATCTTTGCTTAGCTTACTCCTTTCAGTCCCTTCTTAAGGATCTTTGCTCTTTTGTTTATTGATCTTCTTTCAGTGTTTTCTATATTGCTGCAGTGACAGGAGATGATGTTTTCTGGCTTTCTCATTTCTCAAGCAATCTTCTCAGATGGGCCAATGTAGTCTTTCTGAAAATGCCAAAAAAGCTGCAAGATTTCAGCTGGAGTGTGAAAATTATGCGAGTGAATGTCGATAGGATGGAATATCAATTTTGCCAGGATTCAGACAAGAATTGTTCAGTGTAGATGTTGTACAGAAAATGAGAGCTCCATGTCTCCCGTCACCCTTATCAGCCTGTGGCCAATGTACTCTAATAGGAGAAGGCAAAGGTTGCTTCCAGGGATCTTAGCAACATGCTAAACATCTTAGCAATCAGCTTGGCCAATTGACCTGACAGACTCCCAGATCTATTAGGAGCATGCAGAGTGGCACTCATAACACAACACTAAGAGGTGGAATGGAAATGAAAACTAATCAACAATTCATATTTTTCATATCAGTGGGGAAAAAAACACATTTCATAGCAATAAGTTGCAAAAGAATGTGTTTCTGCTGGGCAAGGAGATCGGTTGGTGACAGCCCACTCTGCTAATAGCAGGTCTATTCAGTGAGTAGCTGAGTGCTTCCAGCTCCGTCCCCTGAGCTAACTGTTTGCAGTCAGGCAGTTAGTCGAAGTGCTATGATTCGCCTCAATGCTTCTAGATCACAAAAGGCAAAACTGTCCACTGTTCCTGCTCCTGAGCATTATTTAGTAACTGCTTGAAATGGCTTTTGTATGAAGAGAGGAGCAGGCTTGAGTGTAATATATCCTGCAGGTGAGTGGCCTACTAACACTCACATTAATATAAATAATGACAACCTTTGATAAAGATCCTGAGGGGTCTCCTGTATCTGTAGTATTGTACCCTAGTAAGAAGTTGAAAAGGAAAAAAATAGTCACAAAAGAAAAAATAATAGTAAAAGTGAATATCTACTTCTGAATAGTAGATTTGCTTGCAAGGAATCCCACTGCCTAACATCAGCATCGGATGTCCACTTAGAATAACCAGCCCTTCAAAAATGGATGAATAAATCATCACAAAACATATGGGTTTTGATTACTTTGTCATTGTCACTGGTTATTCATAGTATCTTAAAATTATAGAATGATACAATACAGAAGAAGGCCATTCAAACAATCGTGCCTGTGTCAACCCTTCGGTAGAGCTATCAAATTAATCTTACTTCCTTTCTCTTTCCCGTTGCTCTGTAAAGTATTCAATACTTGCCCTTCAAGTATTTATCCAATTCTATTTTGAATGCCACTATTGAATCTGCTTCCTTTATCCTTTTAGGGAGTGCAATCTGCTGTGCAAAGAATTGTTACCTCATTTCACCTCTGGTTCTTTTGCCAACCACCTTAAATCTGCACCTGCTGATTACTGAGCCTTCTGCCACTCAAAAATTTCTCTTTATTTACTCTATAAAAAACGATTCATGATTTAACACCTCTATTAAATCTCTTAATCTTCGCTGCTCGAAGGAAACAACACCACTTCTCCAGTCTCTCCACATGACCAGACTCCCCACCCTTGGTTATTGTCATTAGGTTAATATTCTGAAAAGTATATAACTTAAGATCTGACATGGCATTAATGGGTTTAATGAAGAGTAAGATTTAGAGGTGCAGTAAGAGGAGAACGAGTCGGTATGTTGGGGAGGTTCAGTTGGTTTCAACAAATTCTTAAATCAGCAACAATCTAAGTTCTGAAAACCAGTTTAATTGTGGTTAGTTAATTGGATTTGGAGACTTTACTGTACCTGATATAGTTTGCTGGAGCAAAAGCAAATTACTGTGATGCCGGAAATCTGAGATAAAAACAGAAAATGTTGGGAACACTGAGCTCGTAAGGAAGTTCTGAATAAACGTCATCAACCTGAAATGTTAACTCTGCTTCTCTCTCCACAGATGTTGGCATCTGCTTAGAATTAGCAGCAGAAACATTTCAGTGTAGTAACAGGATTAGTATTATTTTGAATAGAATTTTAATAACATTTACTAGTGGGGCGGGTCTTTGGAAATTATCTGAGGTACAGTAAGAAGGCCCCAAATCCAATTAATTAATGGCAACTATTGTGTTTTAGAATTCAGACTGTTGTTGATTCAGGGATTTGTTGAACTACCTGAATCTCTTCACCATTTACTCTTGCGCTCCTGTGTACTACTGCAAAATCTTGCCCTTCATTAAGCTCAATAATCCCACATCGGAACTGGAACCTTGACTCGGTTATCATCCACTTTCATTTACTTGAGGAAAAAGTTTTCTGAAAGTCACATCAATGATAATCCTATTACACTGTCAGCATTTGTACAGATAACAAACACACAGCAAAAAAAAAAACTGTTCAGCATAAGTGTAAGGGGCCACTGGGCAACAGAAATGGGGAGAAATTCTAGTGAACATGGTTGATGCAAAGTATATTTTACCTTAACTGTTGTAAACTAAAGGGATGATTTTAATCCTGCCTGCTTGGTCAAAACTGTGCGGGAGGGCAGTTAAAATGGCTGGAGCGACTTACTCCTTCGGTTCTTGCTGCTTGCAATTTTAATCTGCTCGCTTGACCGAGTAAGTGGTATACTTCTCGAAAGGCAGCCATATTCTTATTTGCATATGGAGATCAGGCTCCAATGACATTATCGGGGTCCAACAGCAATTATAACCTAAGGCTTGCACAAGAAAGCTGGGGTCAGAAGAGACCCAGAAAAGTGAGTCATTTTTATTTTTTTGGTTTCCTATTTCAGCCAGAATGAGCAGGAGTGCTCCTCCAGGACCAACTAGTGAAGCTTTGGCCTCCCCTGATATAAAGATACCATGGACCCTGCTTCAACTATTCCCTGTGGCAAAGGATTCCATGCCTTGATAGATCTATACAGAAAGAAATCTCCCCCAAGGCTCTCTTCTCATTCTCTTAGTGACTATTTGAAATTGATGGCCTCTCATCACTGACTCCCGAAGCAAAGGAAGCATTCTTTCTGTGTTCAACTTAACAAACCTTCTCATAATTCAAAAGCCTCTATTCAGTCTCCTTTGATTCTTCTCTACTCCAGTGGAAATAGTCCCCGTGCCTCATGCCTCTCCTCATAACTAGTTTCTCATCCCCAAAATCCACAACAAATAATCCAGAGGTGGCAATGCCAGCAGCAAAGCCAAGATGGTAACATAAAGAAATTTACACAATCTTTAATCAATTTTGTCACTTTTAGATCCCTAAGGATCTATCCTTGGCCCCCTCCTTTTTTCCATCTACATGCTGCCCTTCGGCAACATTGTCCAAAAGCACAGCCTTAGTTTTCACAGGTACACTGATGACACCCATCTCTACCTCACCACCACAACTCTTGACTTCTCCACTATTGCCAAATTATTTGACCTCTGATCTGACATTCAGTACTAGATGAGCAGGAATTTCCTCCAATTAAATCTTGGGAAGATTGAAGCCATTGTTTTCAGTCCTGGTCCGAACTCCGTTCCATAGCTACTGACTCCATCCCTTTCCCTGGCAACTGTCTGAGACTGAACCAGACTGTTCGCAACCTTGTGTCATATCTGACCCCGAGTTGAGCTTCCGGCCACATATCTGCGCCATCATTAAGACTGCCTGTTTCCACCTCCGTAACATCGCTTGACTTCATCCCTGCCTCAGCTCATCTGCCGCTGAAACTGTCTTTCATGCCTTTGTTACCTCTAGACCTGACTATTCCAACACACTTCTGGCTGGTCTCTCATATTCTAACCTCTGTAAACTTGAGATCATCCAAAACTCTGATTCCCATGTCCTAATTTGTACCAAGTCCTGTTCATCTATCACCCCATGCTTGCTGATCTACATTGGCTCCTGGTCAAGCAACATCTTGATTTTAAGATTCTCATCTTTGTTTTTAAATCCCTCCATGGCCTCGCCCCTCCCTAATCTCCTCCAGCCCTGCAACTCTCCGGGGTATCTTCATTCATCTAATTCTGGCCTCTTGAGCTTCCCCAATTTTAATTACTCCACCATTGGTGGCCGTGCCTTCGGTTGCCTATGCCCCAAGCTCTGGAATTCCCTCCCTACATCTGTCTGCCTCTCTACCTCGCTTTCCTCCTTTAAGATGCTCCTTAAACCTACCTCTTTGACCAAACTTTTGGTCATCTGGCCTAATAACTCCTTATGTGGCTTAGTGTCAAATTTTATTTTATAATGCTCCTATGAAATGTTTTGGGACATTTAATTATGTTAAAAGTGCTGTAAATGTTGTTGCTGATGATGTTGTTGTTACTTTGCTCTGATTTTACCAGAGGGAATAGTAACCTTGAAACGGTGAAAGGAATTTTCATGCAGGCCCTCACCTGCCAAGAATGAGGCACATTAATTTCACCACATGCACATTAAATTTCAAATTGTTGCTGGGAAGAAGTGAAGGCCTGTTATAAGGAATTGCAAGGACCCTGGCCAGATAGGCATTTTTGCATATTAGCAGACAGTTTTGGGACAAAGGAGCTATCCTCTGCTCCCATACAATACACAGAAAAGCGCCTGGTTAAACCAGTTCAGTCACGTGACCACCCTGCTGGCCAACTTGGGGAGTTTTAAATTGGAGAAACAGTGTGTGAAGACTGAAAGCTCCTGGATTCTGGTTCGAGAACATTTCTCTCCTGTCTGCTCCCATCTCTCTCTCACCAACTTCAGAATCCATTGAAGACACATGAACCCCAAGTGAGAAAAGTCTCCGACAATGAACAAGGGTTAAGAAGAATACTGGGCCTCAGTGAAAAGCAAGAATTACATACAAGCAAGGACTCTACAGTGAGCTCGAAGAACCGTACCAACTCGTCAGATATTGCCTCAAACCTCTCCACTTTATTTTTCATCTGTTCTTTTCTGTCTCTATTTGCATGTGAGTATCGCGTATGAATGCTAGCATGGGCACGGCGTGTATTCGTACGCATTAACCGAATTAGAGTTTTAAGTTTAAGTTTAATAAATTTCACTTTTCTTCTTTAAACCTAAGAAAGCCGGATTGTGCTCATTTCTTTGCCTTATAATTGGAAAGCGATGAACAAGGATTCACCAAGGGGGAGCTCAAAACACAGTGTGTTTAAAATTAAACCTTGTTACAGTAAGACCAGGTGAAGGCTGAGAGGGACCCCCAGACACCTTTCTCACCTGATTGTAACAGGCATCCATACCAATATTACACAACTTCTGGAAAGATAAGCCATGACCTTCTATATTTGAAGCTAAAATCACTATTAGAACTAAGAAATAAATGTTTGAGTTGGTGAGGATTTGGCAGGTTACATCATTGATTGAGAACAAGAGCTGTGAATGTTTGCATATGACTCATTTAACAAGTACAGGTGCCTGAGAGTCCCATAGGCAATATAGAGTTTTCTCAATTGTCATTTACCACAGAACTGGTACACTCCATAGCTGGATTAACAAGTGTTGGGAGATTTAATTAATGATTAAGTGGCTCACAAGTTGCTGAAATAAACAATGGGCGAATTAACATTTATTCAACATCTTTTGCATTCTCAGGATGTCCCAAAACACTTAACAACCAATTAATTACTTTTCAAGTGTAGTCACTTTTTTATATATATTCATTCATGGGATGTGGATGTCGCTAGCAAGGCCAGCATTTATTTTCTATCCCTAATTGTTCTTGAGAATGTGGTGGTGAGCCTGATTCTTAAACCACTGTGGTTTGTGTAGTGTAGGTACTCCCACAGTGCTGTTAGGGACAGAATTCCAGGGTTTTGACCCAGCAACAATGAAGGAATGGTGATATAATTTCAAGTCAGGAGAGGAACTTGCAAGTGGTGGTGTTCCCATGCACCTGCTGCCCTTGTCCTTCTAAGCAATAGAGGTCACAGGTTTGGAAGGTGCTGTTGAAGAAGCCTTGGCAAGTTGCTGCAGTGCATCTTGTAGATGCTGAGCTGCTTGAGTGGTGTTGGAGATCCCTCATCCCGGCAAGTGCAGAGTATTCCATCGCACTCCTGAATTGTACCTTTTAGATGGTGGAATGGCTTTGGGGAATCAGGAGGGGAGTGACTCTCTGCAAAACATCAGCCTCTAACATGCTCTTGTAGCTGCAGTATTTATGTGGCTATTCGAGTTGAGTTTCTGGTCAACAGTGACTCCCAGGATACTGAGGGTGGGGTATTCAGTAATGGTAATGCTGTTGAATGTCAAGGGAAGGTGGATAGGCTCTCTCTTGTTGAAGATTGTCATTGCATGGCACTTGTGTGGTGCAAATGTTACTTGCCACATACCAGCCCATGCCTGAATGTTGTCCAGGTTTCCTGCATGTAAAGAATGTTTTGTTATCCGAGAAGTTGCAAATGGAACCGAACACAGTCCAGTCATCAGGGAACATCTCCACTTCTGATCTTATGTTGGATAAAACACCTAATGAAGGTTGGGCTTAGAACACTGCCCTAAAGAACTCCTGCAGTGATGTCTTGGGGCTAAGATGATTGGCCTTTAACAATCAAAAATTATCTTCCTTTGTGCTAGGTATGACTCCAACCAGTGGAGTGTTTTCTTCCTGATTCCCACTAGCATCAATTTTGCTAGCATCAGGGTTCCTTGATGCCACACTCAGTCAAATGTTGCCTTGATATAAAGGGCAGTTATATGCTGTCAGCTAATCAGTTTTAGTTACATTGGTTGAGGAACAATTGTTGGTCAGCACTTGCTGCTCTTCTTCAGTTCGTACGTATGTATTGTATGTGTTTTTATGAATTAACACAGGTAGTTCTCCATAACAGTTATTACAGACTGGTGGTAAGGGGTGTGGGTGATTCCTACTGTTCACCTCCCAAGTGACCACATAGTGTTTTGTTTAAAATGATGAGTTAGTCCCTGAGTGTTTTTCAGGGTCAAATAAACAGAAAAATGATAAGTCTTTTTTGTAGGTTTATAAAATAACTATTTATTTTTACGCAATTCCTGAAATAGTCACAAACTCACTTACGCACACATTCACTCACACACGCATACACAAAAATAGATAGATAGAGAGGAAAAGGGTAAGTGATTTAAGGTGAAGTGGGTGCTCATAGTTCATGGTAAACCTGTTGAATCTTATAAGGAGGACAGTCTTTTTCAATGGTGCAGGCCTGGGTAGTTGTAGTCTTGAACTTGTTGAAGTGTTGTTGATTTTTGGTGGTTCAGACTTCCAACTCGATGTGGAGGCCACTTTCAGTTCTCTGCTGCAGCAAGTTGAAGTGTGGAATTAGCAGTAGGGTTTCTTCTTGTTATCTGGCTGGATACTTCCACAGTCCCTGGTTGGTTTGCTTTCTATGATGTTGGCTGGATCTCCTCTCTCACCAGAGGGCTACCTTTTAAGGTCAAAATCCATCACATTAGCATTTCTGTTAGTTGACACATGGCCCCGGTGTGACCACCCAATAGATCAGGATGTGGAATCCACGGTTATCTATTGATCTCTGGGTGGGTACCATTCTGTTATGATGTGGTTACTTCACAACTTCTTCATCTCAGAAGAAAGCCATTCAATCCAGGAATGTCTCTTGATGGTTTCAGGATGGGTGTAGTTGACACCTCTTAGTATGAAATGTATCCTTTTGTTCCTTCAAGACAGAGGCAGTTTTTGAATACACAGGTCAGGTCAGCTGACCTTTGGCGGCCATCTGTGCAGTGTATTGTCCACTTTTTTAAAGGAAAAGTCCAATTGAAAGACTTCACATTGAATAAAATTTGTATCTTAAAAGTTAGGACTCTGATGTCATTACTGGGCATAACAGAGTACTGTATACAGAGATGGCATATGAGCTCATTAAGCATTCAAGCATGACCTTTTTTGATCAGAGGTTCTACCCAACAATTTCTATTGTACAGATCCCTTTGTTGCCATTTTCCATCCTCTTGCACTCAACTGTCAAAAGCCATTTGCATCCATGTAGGGTATTGGCCTAATATCAATTGTTGGTGTGATATATGTCAGCTTGTCAGCGCTTTTCATTCTGAGTCCAAATATTGAGGTTGACACTTCAGTGCTTTACTTAAGGAATGCTGTTTTATTGGAGGTGCCACCTCTCTGAGCAGACCTTCACCAGTCATCCGCACTGATGCAATTCTCGGCAGGAGACCTTTGAATGAAATCAGGAGGAGGTACCCTATCTGATTGCTTCTCTCTAATTCAGCGACACTGAGGCCCCTTGTCTTGTCCCGAGATTAACATTTGCTAACTAAGCACATATCAGAGAAAAGCATTTCTTTTGTCTGAAGTAAAATCATCAATGAGAAAATTATTGGCATTGCAATCAATACTGATATTAAAACACAAAACATCCCACTGCAAAAAGAAATACTGAAAAAGTTCAGGAAATGTCACAAAATGCCAATAGAGGAAAAAAACAACACATCAACAAAGATACATTTTGAAGAGTGTTTCAGATTTGCAAAAATGAATTTTCTTGTTCGTTGCTAGAAGTTTGTTACAACATGCTTGTTACCTCAATATCCTGAGTAATAAGAAGTTAAAATTGAAGGTGGGTTTTCTGTTTTGGCAGAACAGGTCCAAAAGGCCAAATGGCCTTCTTCCACTCCTTTTTCTTATGTTTTTCATATGTCCCAGCCACTAGGAGCCACTAGGATTGGAATAGTGATTTTATTTGCTTGCCAAAACGACATTCAAGAAACCTCTGAACTTCTGAGCTCCAGCTAATTAAGTGAACATAGTGAACTGCTAGCCCAGATTGGGCCTTTTGATTGGCTAAACAAGTAGCTTGGGAAGTAGTTCAGGCACCCAGTAACAAATAAAGACTTTCATTTAGATAGCACCCTTCATGACCACCAGATATCTCAAAGCACCTTACAGCCAATGACGTACTTTTGAAGTGTAGTGACTGTTGTAATGTCGAAATGCAGCAGCCAATTTGTGCACAGCAAGCTCCCAAAATCGGCAATGTGATAATAACCAGATAATATTTTTAGCAATGTTGCTTGTAGGATAAATATTGGACAGAACACCAGGAAAAACTCCCCTGCTCTCTTCAAAATAGTGTCATGGGATCTATTACTTCCACCTGAGAGGGCTGATGGGGCCTCAGTTTAATGTCTCATCCAAAAGACAGCACCCCTATCAGTGCAACACTTCCTCAATACCACACAGGGGTGTCAGCCTTGATTTCTGTGCTCAACTCTTAGGGCAGAATTTTAATAGCCCGCTGCTGATCTTGGCGGCGAGCTCAAAAAATGGCGGCCTGCAAGGCCACCGCAATCTTAAGACCGGTGGCTCATTTATGTAGTCAGGGCGGCTCGCTCCCCCCAAACATGTGGAGTGGGCGGGCTGTCCGTCCCCAGCAATGGCATCAACTGCCTGTGCGCAGGCCCTGGCGTCATTTTTAAAGGGCAGCCAGCCCTACCGGCATATTTAAATATTTAAAGAAAAATCTCCTAAAATTCAATAAATAAATTTCTTATGCCCCTTTCCCACCTCCCAAAAACAATTACAATTACTATTTGCCATTTCCCCCTGCAAAATACTTACCTGTTACATCTGACCTTGCCCCCTCAAACTGCGCAAAGTTTAAGATTCAACCCTTCCCAGCATTCCCTACACCCATTACTTGTATTTGACCCCATCTCCCCACCCCCCCCACACTGACAAACTTATCTCCTCCCCCCTCTCCACCAGTGTGGTGCCTCTTTTCCCTGGACAGTGATCTGAAGGCGTGGTAGTGCGGGCTGCCACGCCAAAGATCGCTGTTTGCCCTCAAGATCTCAGGTAAGTATATTTAAATGTATTAATTTTATTAATCTGAATATTTAAATTGTGGTCCCGTTGCCCAGCTGCAGGGATGCTGCCTTGGAGCCTCACCGCCACTGGGAGGTTCAGGCCAAGCCCTCATGAGATCCGTGGTGGGCCTCATCCGGAGCCATCTTCAGGCCCTCCCTGCCACGGAACCCGATGGCTGGGGGAAAACAAAATCCAGCCCTTAGAGTGGGGCTTGAGCCCACCACCTTCTGAATTGGAGGCAGGAGTACCACCAACTGAGCCGCAGTAGCTATAACATGGCTCTATAAATGGTAAAGTTCCCTCTGCTCCACACTGTAATGTTCCTCAACTCCAATCCCAAAACAAAACCCTCTAAAACACCAGTTTCACACATGCCCCATTTCTCACAAAAAGATCCTGAATCATCATTGGGATCTAGGCTTTTCCACATGTAGACACATCAAACCAAAACTGGGGTGAATCTCCCCAAGTTTGTTTCTTGCAGCACCCCTATAACCAATAGGCAGATAAGACTTTCATCCTAAAAATCTGAGCTGATTTTGAATTATAGTCCCAGAGATGGAAAATCACTGGGGACAAAATTCAATTCACAGCTGCCCATTGTGCACCAGAACAATGGGCAGCCTGAAATTTAAAATCACCAAGCTCCCCAGCCACCCTTTTTATACCCAAAGTCTCCCTGATGCGATATTCGGTGGGCCTGAAAATGGACGAAGACTATACCTGCCTGAAACAGGTGTACATACAACTGCTTAAATATACAAATGGGAGTCCTGTGCCAGTTGTACAGGAACACCAATCTGGTGCCCATAGCTCGCCAGAAGCATTTAAATGGGATCCTGTTTGGTTCAGGCTCACGCTGGCACGAGTAGGTCAGCAGAGCTGAGGATCTGCTTATGTTCTGCCTGTTTTAGGCAGAAGTCATATTTCTCAGCCATTGTCTCACCCAACTCCCCATGGCATATGTGACATCCAGGGATCCATACCAAATTATATATGGTCTAATTCAATCACAATCTGCTCATCTTAAATCTTTGATATAAATTCAACTTTATGAGCCCCTTATAGGTTGCAATAGAAAATGAAGAATGTGAGTGGCTGGTAATGCATATCATTTTCCTATTATATCTTCCTAGGCAACCATATGAATGCAGTATGGAGAGTGTACTCTATCCTCTAGAGGTCATGCAATTGTGTGAGAATGAAAACTGATGTCCTCTCTGCTTGGTTAGGTGGTTGTAAGAAATCCATTGTACTATTTGGAGAAGAAGAGAGGAATTGTCCTGGCCCACATTTATCTAACAACACCAAGACAAATGAACTGATCATTGATCTAATTTTTCTGTTGTTGGGACCTTGCTGTGCATAAATTGTCTGTTATATTTGCCTACATAACAACACTGACACATTTCTAAAGTAATGTTTTTGACCCACATTAGGATGATCTGATTATATGAAAGATGCTATATAAATGCAAATTTGTTCATTCTTTCTTCTTTCTTTCCCGTCTGAATCTTTACGATGGTGAAACAGAGACTCATTGCACAGTCTCATAATCTAATCAATTTTTTCCAAGAATGTGGTTTTCCTTAACTGTGAATTCTTCCTTCCTCATTAGAATCTTCAAGCTTATAAATCACAAGATACCTAATCATTACTTCTTTGATCTAGCTTCTTTTCAAAATTATTTTCAAGATTATGTCCTGGTGTGAACCTTGGTTAAAGTCTTTCATCTTGATTCCTTGTTTTTTTTAAAAACTGAGTTTAGTAGCTATATGGGTAAATATACTGGAGTGTATTACAAAGTATTTAGAGCACAGTATCAGACCCATGCTGGTGTGTATATGTTTGTGTGTGGGAGAGGACATGAATACTGTATCAATGAGTATGCATCAGGGATCACATTGAATTATTGCTAAAAATCATAATAAGAACATAAGAAATAGGAGCAGGAGTTGGCCATTTGGCACTTCAAAACTGTTCCGTCATTCAATACGATCATAGCTGATCTTCTAACTCAACTCTCCCTTCCCGCATTTTCCCCGTATTCCTTAATCCCCTTGATAGCCAAAGAATTATAGGATGGAATAGGATGTTTCTAAAATGAGCAGATGGAGAAAAATAGTCTAAGGAAAGAGTTAAAGGAAGAAAAATAAAGTGGGAACAATAATTAATGATGCCAGCTGAACTGATTCTTGGGAACATGAGCTTACGTGCCAGGAAATATTTCATCAGCATAATCACAGTTCCAAAGACCATTTAGTGTAAGGAAGTAAACAGTAGGTATGAAGGAACATGCTGAACAGTGGGAATCAGGCTATGGCATGGATACAAATTAGAAGCAATTAAGATTGGAAGCAGATGTGCAGGTGGATATATTGACGAGCAAACCAAGCAAAGTGAAGAGTTAGGAAAATAGCATGAGTGCTATAAATAAATACAAAGATGTGTACAGAGAAGGCTGTGAAAGGCAAGTAACAGAAGTTCAGGAGAGCCACATAAATGTTATAATTATAAAGAACTTGTAGCTCTCAGTGTAATTGATGAGAGATTATTTCTCAATAACCCTGCAGTGATTGTATTGTTATGGCTGATTTGGTTGTGAGACGATGACCATGCATCAGGGACAGAGGATGCACTGACAACCAATGTCAGCACGGGAACAGACACAAAATCGAATGAAGCAGAAATGAAGGGAAAGGTACCGAAGCTGCAGGGAGGGTAATCTCAAGGTTCTTAGAACAGCTATTGAGCCTTTCAAGTTTCACCTGTTCTCGGAATTAATGATGCCACTGAATGCTTAGTGTTAGAGTACTGCTTCAGATAACCATTATTCTCTCTGCAATGTGCAAAAATGGTATAAAATAACCACAATAATTTATGCAGTCAATTGCTGATCAGTGAATAACACAGTATGCCATAGGGTAGTGCTCACTTATCAGGATTCATAGTGACACAATATAAGTAATTTACAATGATGTGATAGTAAATTATTGACAGCATCACAGCAGTAGGTACAGAGTGACAGAGTGGTACGAGGTATGATGGAATGCTTCTGTGTGGGTTTTGTGTGGGAAATGGAACAATTTTTCCCATTACAGGCACCCATTGTCAGCATCAAACAGTCTGAGGTCATGTAAAGCACAATTAAATGCAGAATAACTCTCCCTCCACAAGCCCCAAATTCAGATTAGCCTGTCTCCAACAGCAGCATTGAGCTGTTCTGCATTTCCCACAGCAGCTAACCAGTGACATCTCTGAAGGAAACTGTTAGTGTCAGTTAATGCCAAATCGGGAAAATTTATTGTTCTGTGCCCATGCCCACGAGCAAATGGACTGAGATGACCAAAAAGTACAATTCTTACAGCCAACAGGCCAAGGAAACTTTCATCCACAATCTGGCTTGCATCCAGGTGCCAGAGGTAAAAGGTCAGTGTAATTGCCCAAAGCCCCATTTTTCAATATTTAAACTAAAAGGTTCACCATATTTTTAATGGAGTTAATCATCTCCAGCTTAATTACTTTTCCAGAAGTCTATGCCAATGTGTATAGTGCTCCAGGGGGAAATAGATTACCTTCTAATCTCTGGTGTCACTTGAAGCTCAGTAATTATAAGAGCCTAAGAAATATTTATAAAATACCCAATCTAGATCTCATCTTTGAAACAATTGATACATTTTTTGGCTCTGTGTTTTGATCTCAGAATCTCAAGTGCTGAGAGTGCATATTGAGAGTTTGGATTTGTGCCAGAAGGAACATCGAAGATGAAAATTTGCGCCTGTGTTATTAATAATAATGGGGAAAAAAGCATTAACACCAGAACTTATCTGAAATGCTCTCCTCCTTCTAATAGAATAGTTGTGGTGGATGGTACTTTTGTTTAGTCAGTAACTTGCATTGTATCTTAAACTGTCCCAGTTGAACAGATACAAATGATGCTCACAGGAATTGTATCGTTAAAACCTGATTGGAATATTAATGTGGCAGGTACAACTGTGCCACTTTGAAAGCCAATGAGAAAGGTTGCGCAAAGTAATAGTTTAATCCTTGTGAAAGTTTGAAATTAATTTTACAAACTAATTTACAATTCTGAATCCCTTTCCTGGTTAAGCTGCTGGTCTTTTGTTGCAACTTGGTACCACCTTCAGACATGAGAATTTCTTTAACTATTTAACTATGGTATATATGCCTGAGTGTGCATATCTGCCCAAATTGCTCTGGTGCATTTCCTGAGACAGTACTGTAACATAACTACCAGGACAGTTCCAGTTTTTTTTTCTCTTGTTTGAGCTCTTTATTTTATATTTATTAGCAGGATGTGAGCATCTCTGGCAAGGCCAGAACTTATTGGCCTATCCCAATTGCTCTGAGAACATGGAGGTGTGCCTTCTTCGTAAACCGCTAGTTTTTTTGGTAAAAGTGAGTGACTCACTAGGCGAATTCCGAGTCAGCTACATTGGTGTGGGATTGGAGTCAAATAAAGGCCAGACTAGGTAAGGACAGCAGATTTCCTTCCTAACATGAACCAGTCAGGTTTTAACAACAGTTTGACAGCTTCGTGGTTATTTTCACTGATTCAATGGGCTGGATTTTGTTCTCCCCAGGCGTCGGGTTCCGAGGCGGGGGGGTGGGGGGCCTGAAGATGGCTTTGGATGAGGCCCGCCACGTACCTCGATGCCAGGACAGCCCAGCCCGATTCTCCTGGCGGGGGCGAGGCTCCATGGCACCCGCCTCTGCCCCACCCCCCACCCCTGGGCGACAGGACCACAAATTAAATATTCAAATCAATAAAATTAATAAATTTACAGGCATTTACCTGTGACCCTGAGGGCCCACCGCGCTCTTTGGTGTGGCGGCCGGCATTCCCGCGCCTTCAGATTCCCGTCCAGGGAAACAAGGCGGCACACTGGTGGGGAGGTGCAGGAGGTATGTTTTTCAGTGTTGCGGGGTGGGGGGGGGTTGGGTGGATGCGAGCTGCCTGGTTATTTAAATGGACCACTGCGCTTGAGATTGCGATGGCTCTTTGATGTGCGGCCCACATGGGCAGTACACAATTATTTGAGCTCGCCACTGAGATCGGCGGCGGGGTCTTAAAATCCAGCCATATTCATTCACCGGATTATGAGTCCACACTACTGGATTACTAGTTCAGTAACATAACCACTACACTACCATACCACCAACTGCTACTGTTGACATTTCAATAGAGAAGGCAGCAGGAAGCCAGGCAGGAGTTCATTATCTAAACGTTGAGGGAAAGATATTGCTGATTCCTTTCCAGTGCCTCGTGTTGGAAGGTGCATGTGTGTGGCCACTGGATGGGGAGAGGAACAGGCTCATTTGAATAGCTCACTGTGACTCACTGCCTCAGATGGCCTCACATGAAGAATGGTCTTCTGGACAAGGTATTGGTGGATGTGAAGCATCAACCATCTGTGGAACTGTGCCCAGTATCAGAGATTTCAGGAGAAAAGAAAAACATCACCTTTTTGCCTGTTGGTGTTGTTTTCTGATGTCAATGAGACAGAAACAATCACATATTTACATTGATCTTTTTTTTCTCAGGCCAATATTATTCACATATTTTGGTAATTAAACTTAATCAAGAGTTCAGCTTCTCATCAAGTGAGATGTAATTAAAGGTCATTAAAATATATTATTGGGGTCAAAAGTAAAAGGCCCGATTTTAACTCTGTGCAAGTAGATAGGTTTTGACGAGTTAAAATCTCGTCCAAAGTCTGCATTTCTCAGTTTTACAGATCCGGAAACTCTTCAATTAGCTGCAGGGCTGCTGTGATTGGCCACAATGCCCCTGGATTATAAGGAAGGGAGAGTCAGCGAGGGCTCCTGCTCCTGCTCATTATATGAAGTCCCTACTGGAAATGCCTGTGCAAACAATGGGTGATGAGTTGTCTCCTTCCAGGGCCTCACCATCCTCAAAGTTATCACCTCTCTGGAAGGCCATGTTATGGCAGCAGACCACCACAAAGACCGAGACCCTTGCTGGAGGGTGTTGGAGGCACCACCCAACTGGTTCAGGCACTGGAAATTCACATTTTCGAAAAGGCCGATGGCCTGTTCAATAGTTGTCCTAGTGTATCACCTCTGTACCTCTGCTGCGGCTTCCGTAGAGGGGTCAGTAGCATTTTCTTCAAGGGATTTTCCATGTCCCCAAGGATGCATCCATGCACTTTGGGAATTAGAGTGAAGATCTGAGGCAGCCTAAATTGGCAGAGGATGAAGGAGTCATGGCAGCTTCCAGGAAAGCGAGCATAAATATGGGGAAGCTCTTGTTGCGGTCGCAGACCAGTTGGACGTTGAGGGAGTGGAAGCCCTTCCTGTTGATGGATCTCACTGGCCGGTGATTGGGTGCAATCACCTAAGAAAGCCCAGAGATGGAGGAGAAACCCAATGCTGTCTGCTCTGGGAGAACATCTCTGTCATTAAATGAATGTGCAGTCCAGCTCTGGCAAAGAGGACATAAGTGACAGGCAAGATGTAGTGTAGTGTGCTGCAATGTTTGAGATGCCATGAAGGACTGCAGCTGATCCTTGGAAGGAGCCAGAAGTGAAGAAGTTCAAGGCCACAGTGCCTTTGACAGCCATTGGCAGGGCACGGCGACCAGTGCTATGAGGTGTGAGGCCTTCGGCGAGGAAGGCACAGATGTCTGTGACCATCTTCCTGGAGAGTTGCAGTCTCTTGTGGCACTAATTTGCAGTCATCTCTAGGTAGCTCTGTCTTCAGTGGTAGATCCTGTGTTGAGGGTTTCACCTCTGTTGCCCTTCCTGACCCTCTTTCCACTCCTGTATCATGCTGTTGCCCGGGGTTCTGCCCTTCCAGCAGAGGGTGTTGCCCCCTCATCGCCACTGGGCCTAAAATCTGACAGTCGTGCCCCCATTGACAGCTGAAGCCTTCCTTCTGGGCAGGTGGCCGCCTAATTGTCCTTGGCAGTCTTTCCCCCTGCTCTTCTGCCCCCACGATGCCAGGGGGCGCCGACAGCATTTAAATCCCGGGCACTAAGTGCCCACTTTCCCTGCCACCTGTACAGCACCAAAGGCACCTCCTTACCAAGTGCCCAGTCCCCCTTTTCTCCACTGCCGCTCTTATTGGGCCAGGGTGATGCCATGGGGCGGCCATGGCTGCTTCCACAATCTGTACCCACCTCCCTTCAGCTGGTCAGTTTCTGAAGGCATGGGTAACCTGTCTGCCCCTTTAAAAATGTAAACCTCACCCCTTGAAAAGCACTTCATGAGCTTTTAAAGTTTTAATTGGCCTCAACAGGGATTCCTGTACCGCCCTCCAGTGACAGGAATGGCTTCTTGAAATTGGCACGCCACCCGGTGCTGGTATTTGCGGGGTGCCTCCCACCTTCAAACCTGACTTCGGGGGGCCCCAAAAATTCTGTTTCTCTCTACGAAGGTGCTGCCAAACGTGCTGAGTATTTCCAGCATTTTCTATTTTTGTTAATAATTTCAGGGTTTATTTAGTGCTTTAACTCATCAATGTAAAAGGGCACAATAGCTGAACACTGCCAGAACTGCATTTATATAATACGTTTGACGCAGATGAAAACATCACCAGGCACCTCACAGAAGCACAATTTTTAAAAAACTTAATACTGAGTCAAAGAAAGAGATATCAGGAGGATTGATCAATGAGGTGAGCTGTAAAGGGGATATGAAATGAGGAGAGGGAGGTGAAGAAGTATAGGGAGGAATTTCCAGACCTTAAGGTGAAGATAGCTAAAGGAAAATTTGCGAATGGTGGAATGAAAGGTCTGAGGAATGCACAAGGGCCACAATGATTACGGAGGATTGGTCATATTTGAACCTTGGTTCGGTCAAATCTGACAATCTCCCATTCATGCAAACGCATGCCCTGGGTCTTCCAATTAAAGAAAGGACAAAAAGGGTGAAGCTTTCATGTCCACAACAGTACATCATTTCATTAATATCAGACTCCTACAGGGCACCTGGGAGCCTGATTTGAAATTGCTGTCTGGCTTTCCCAGGGGTTAGGATACTCGGCAGTGAAACCGAAGCTAGAGCTGCTGGCTCCACCAGGTCAGTGGATGTTTCAGCGTTCCTCGTGGGCCAGGAGAAGCAGCAATGCTTCCTCCAGACCCTTCAAGGAAGCCTTTGGCTTGCCAGCTTCACCCCTTACCCCATACCTCCCCAGCCCCAATTGCCAAACTCCCATCAGCCCTCCTAATCGTGGGCCTCTCCCCCATACTGATTGTCAGGGTTGTTGGTGTCTGTGGCTGGGGTTCCTGTTGCTGGTATTCTCTCCCTCCCACTAGCCAGCCTATCCATTTGGCTGGCTATCAGACAGGAGACGTACCCACAAAATGTTAATGAGGTCCTGATTTTAAAATCAGCAGGATCTCCATGTCACCAGCTTTTCCGGTTCTTTGGGCATTTTCAGACTTCCTGTAAATATCAGGTCTGCTCAGGTTTTCTGAGCAGCTTTGAACGATGTAAAATCATGGAATTAGAGAATGATTACAGCAAAAAAAGAGGCTATTCAACCTGTTGATCTTGTGTCAGCTCTGTACACGGGCAACTTAGCTAGGTGCACTCACCCGCCCTTCCCCATAGCCCTGCAAATTTTTTCCCTTCAGATGTTTATCCAATTCCCCTTTGAAAGCCACAATTGAATCTGCCTCCATCACCCTTTCAGGCAGCGCATTCCAGATCCTAACCACTCGCGGCATATCTGTAATGCAATCTTACATGTGTCAGGATGAAAAATATGTGGCGTCCCTTTCATATTACCCAAACTGATTCTGAAAATTCATCCGGAGGAAATTGATCCTGAAATGGAACAGATAGGAAACTACGGACTGGAGTAGAGAAAAGCCAGGAAGTAGAGAGAGAGAAAATGATTGAGGTTGGAAATAGGAGCAGATCTACCTTATTCCTGGCCTTTGAAAGCTTGAGTTGCCTTACTGTTTCCCATGCTAAAGTTAAGAAGTAACTTTGTCATGGTTACGTGGAAAGTATATTTCTTCAGTCTGTGAATAATCAGCTGTAGAAAACAGAGCTGATTGTCACTGACATTCTCATTTCGTTGAATTATACACAGTTCAGTTCAGAGGGGTGACCACATAATGGGAGTCTGAACATTAAATGAAACTCGCAAAGTTGATATAACCGTGATTAAACTATGAAGACCAAAGTGTTGAGAAAGATTTTCATTCGTGAAATTCTGTTATCTGTTGCAGCCTGATGTGTGGAACCATCATCTCTCCATATGCCTGGATCCTTTAGGGAACTCTATTTAGAGATAAGCTTCTTTTATTCCTAGGTACAAACTACAGTCCATAATATAACATTGTATGCAGAACATTAATGCTAATGTGAAATTTACAAAACTATTTACTGTACAGAATGGTTTTTGATCAGCTGGTAAGAAATATATTGTCAGCAATAATGCAGTGCCTCAGGAGGAGAACTCAGCAATTGGAAGCTGATGGATGCTTTCTTACAATATACCAGCCAACTGCTAACATAATATGAAGACATTTGATAACAGTGCTGCCCGAATGTTTTATTTCCCTTTAATATCAGATCAGCAAATTACACACAGTCTGTACAACACAGAATAAGGGATCCCAAATGGTTAACTTCTAGTTCGATTCTTATCTGTACTGACAAAGC
The DNA here is from genome assembly GCF_036365525.1 of Heterodontus francisci. Classification (NCBI taxonomy): domain Eukaryota; kingdom Metazoa; phylum Chordata; class Chondrichthyes; order Heterodontiformes; family Heterodontidae; genus Heterodontus; species Heterodontus francisci. The sequence goes on along the minus strand of NC_090392.1, from coordinate 53,787,041 downwards.
ACGTCTCTGAAAAAGGAACAATCATTCTGTTTTGCCACGTTACTGGCTGACATCCACCTTTCCCCTGGAGGAGCAGCAGCCCTTGTAACTCAATTTGATTTGCTGTTGCATGCCGTTAATTGTATAGCTGCTGCGTCTGCTGAAAATACAAAATAGTGCTTCACCAACAACAAGAGGTCAAATGAAAATTAAATAAATAAACAACTGCATGCCTAAGCAATCTCCACAGTAAGAGACTGCCAATGTTCTATTCTGTTTGTGTATTACTGTTTTAAAAGACACATTACACACACCGCCACGATGATGCATTTTATAACATGTATTTGCAGTTCCTCAGTGAGTTCTGTCTGGTTGAATTCACAGTCAGATAGCAGGGGCAGGAGGAGGTCTGTGGTATCATGAGCCCGTGTCCTTTTGATGGATGTCCCTTGAGATGCCTGTTTGCTTATAGGACATGGGAATGGAAGTGAGAAAGAACCCTGGACCTTGACGTTTCCCATGTCCTTGGTGTGTCATTCTTGATGAAGATTCATCCGCAAAGGTCATGCATTCATTTCATTTCAGTCACCATATGCTCAAAACATGAACTGCTATAGATCTGGCAGGTTCAGCTTTGGAACAGCTTTGGGTTAAATAGAAGTTGAATGGAGCTGTCACAATGGATAGCTAATAATGCAATTATTTTAGGCTGGATTTATTTAAGGTTTTACTGTCAGAGAAAGGCCAGAATGTCCAACGTTACTTGTTTACAGCAGGTTATTTATGGAATTACACTATGAGGCTCCCTCCATCAAAATATGGTGTTGTCAGCACGCACTGTCTTAATGAGCAAAAAAATGCCCAGAGGGAATTGTATATAAATCTGCATGTTTGATTAACATGCAGTGGCATTAAAGCCTACAAATCTTGTTGCTAGTAGCTACAGTTGGTTTGATTGTTCTCATCCATATGGTGAGTTCCAATCTCAGCTGACTACTGAGGTAGAAAACACATCAAATGGAGTCTCGGTGCTTTTCTACATAAAGGAAGGGAAATTGAGAGGATGCTTTGGGAAAGGCTGGGTAGGAGGTCACTGAGTCTGTCCTCTTGGTATTTGACATAAGAGAGAGGTGGACCACAACAGAATCTATTCTACCAGATATGAACTGAGTTGATAGTAAAGGTGCTGCAGTTAGCTTCAATGTCTCTGAGGTCGGGAGAAGATTAAATCAGCCAGCACTCCTACTTCAGATCACTCTCTGGTGACCTCTACTGGAAAGCACCTGAGCCAATGGGAGGTGAGGAGACGTTTCAGTCTTGGTTGTGGTAACTCCCATGATTGAATAGCTTGCCAAGACTCACTGTTTATTTTTCACTTGCTTGTTCAGTTGGTGGTCAACACTTAAGAGAATAGAAAGTCGCAAATTCAATTGCCAGTTCATGTGGAGTTAGTTGATGTAGACGTCAGTGTGGTAGAACAGGCCAGGGTTTCCTGCATCTCCATGTCACCAGTGACCCCTGCTGGAAAGTGCGCATACATGAACCATTGGGTGACATCAAGGTTAGGCTCAGCCATGATGCCCATATGATCAAATAGATTTGTCAGTACTCACTACTCATGAAGAATGGCCATCTGCATTGGTAATGGAGGTCCCTCATAAAACATTCTCCCACCAGGAACCAATGTCTTCAAGACAAAGGGAGAGAGTTAGCAAACAGAATCACATTAAGCTTGATCCATCAGGATAAGATAACAGAGATCTTTTGGTGTCAGTGAATCCATACTTTGTTTTTATTCATTCATGGGATGTGGGCATCACTGTCTAGGCCAGCATTTATTGCCCATCCCAAATTGCCTTTGAGAAGGCAGTGGTGAGCTGTCTTCTTGAACCGCTGCAGTCCTTGGGATGATGGTACACCAACAGTGCTGTTAGGAAGGGAGTTCCAAGATTTTGACCCAGCAACAGTGAAGGAACGACAATATAGTTCGAAGTCAGGACGGTGTGTGGCTTGGAGGGGAATTTGCAGGTGTGGTGTTCCCATGCATCTGCCGCCCTTGTCCTGGGCTTGTCTGCCTCTGTTCCCGCCCCTGCGGCTGTTTACAAATTAGCCCCTGGTGTAGATGTCGTGGGTTTGAAAGGATCGGTCAAAGGAAACTTGGTGAGTTGCTGCAGTGCATCTTGTAGATAGTACACACTGCTGCCACTGTGTGTCGGTGATGGAGGCAGTGAATGTTGAAGGTGACGCATGGGGTGCCAATCAAGCGAGCTGCTTTGTCCTGGGTGGTATCGAACTTCTTGAGTGTTGTTGGAGCTGCACCCATCCAGGCAAGTGGTGGGTATTCCATCACACTCCTGACTTGTGCCTTGTAGATGGTGGACAGGCATTGGGGCGACAGCAGGCAAGTTATTCACCACAGAATTCCCAGCCTCTGACCTGCTGTTGTAGCCACAGCATTTATGTGGCTGTTCCAGTTCAGTTTCTTTTTTTTTTATTCATTCATGGGATGTGGGCGTCGCTGGCCAGGCCAGCATTTATTGCCCATCCCTAATTGCCCTTGAGAAGGTGGTGGTGAGCTGCCTTCTTGAACCACTGCAGTTCATTTGGGGTAGGTATACCCACAGTGCTGTTAGGAAGGGAGTTCCAGGATTTTGACCCAGCGACAGTGAAGGAACGGCGATATAGTTCCAAGTCAGGATGGTGTGAGACTTGGAGGGGAACTTGCAGATGGTGGTGTTCCCATGTATTTGCTGCACTTGTCCTTCTAGTTGGTAGAGGTCGTGGGTTTGGAAGGTGCTGTCCAAGGAGCCTTGGTGCATTGCTGCAGTGCATCTTGTAGATGGTACACACTGTTGCCACTGTGCGTCGGTGGTGAAGGGAGTGAATGTTTATAGATGGGGTGCCAATCAAGCGGGCCGCTTTGTCCTGGATGGTGTCGAGCTTCTTGAGTGTTGTTGGAGCTGCACCCATCCAGGCAAGTGGGGAGTATTCCATCAAACTCCTGACTTGTGCCTTGTCGATGGTGGACAGGCTTTGGGGAGTCAGGAGGTGAGTTACTCGCCTCAGGATTCCGAGCCTCTGACCTGCTCTTGAACCCACGGTATTTATATGGCTACTCCAGTTCAGTTTCTGGTCAATGGTAGCCCCTAGGATGTTGATAGTGGGGGATTCAGCGATGGTAATGCCTTTGAATGTCAAGGGGAGATGGTTAGATTCTCTCTTGTTGGAGATGGTCATTGCCTGGCACTTGTGTGGCGTGAATGTTACTTGCCACTTATCAGCCCAAGCCTGGATATTGTTCAGGTCTTGCTGCATTTCTAAACAGACTGCTTCAGTCTGAGGAGTCACGAATGGTGCTGAACATTGTGCAATCATCAGCGAACATCCCCATTTCTGACCTTATGATTGAAGGAAGGTCATTGATGAAGCATCTGAAGATGGTTGGGCCTAGGACACTACCCTGAGGAACTCCTGCAATGATGTCCTGGAGCTCAGATGATTGACCTCCAACAACCACAACCATCTTCCTTTGCGCTAGATATGACTCCAGCCACCGGAGGGTTTTCCCCCGATTCCCATTGACTTCAGTTTTGCTCGTGCTCCTTGATGCCATACTCAGTCAAATGCTGCCTTGATGTCAAGGGCAGTCACTCTCACCTCACCTCTTGAGTTCAGCTCTTTTATCCATGTTTGAACCAAGGCTGTAATGAGGTCAGGAGCTGAGTGGCCCTGGCGGAACCCAAACTGAGCGTCACTGAGCAGGTTATTGCTAAGCAAGTGCTGCTTGATGGCACTGTTGATGACACCTTCCATCACTTTACTGATGATTGAGAGTAGACTGATGGGACGGTAATTGGCCGGGTTGGATTTGTCCTGCTTTTTGTGTACAGGATATACCTGGGCAATTTTCCACATTGCAGGGTAAATGCCAGTGTTGTAGCTGTACTGGAACAGCTTGGCTCGGGCCCGGCAAGTTCTGGAGCACAGGTCTTCAGTGCCAGAATATTGCCAGGGCCCATAGCTTTTGCAGTATCCAGTGCCTTCAGTCGTTTCTTGATCTCACGCGGAGTGAATCGAATTGGCTGAAGTTTGGCATCTGTGATGCTGGGGACTTCAGGAGGAGGCCGGGATGGATCATTAACTCGGCACTTCTGGCTGAAGATTGTTGCAAATGCTTCAGCCTTATCTTTCGCACTGATGTGCTGGGCTCCCCCATCATTGAGGATGGGGATATTTGTGTAGCCACCTCCTCCAGTTAGTTGTTTAATTGTCCACCACCATTCACGGCTGGATGTGGCAGGACTGCAGAGCTTAGATCTGATCCGTTGGTTATGGGATCGCTTCGCTCTGTCTCTCGCATGCTGCTGACTCAGTTTGGCACGCAGATAGCCCTGGGTTGTAGCTTCACCAGGTTGACACCTCATTTTGAGGTTTGCCTGGTGCTGCTCCTGGCATGCCCTCCTGCACTCTTCATTGAACCAGGGTTGGTCTCCTGACTTAATGGTAATGGTAGAGTGAGGGATATGCCGGGCCATGAGGTTACAGATTGTGGTTGAGTACAATTCTGCTGCTGCTGATGGCCCACAGCGCCTCATGGATGCCCATTTTTGCATTGCTAGATCTGTTCGAAATCTATCCCATTTAACATGGCGATAGTGCCACACAACACGATGGACGGTATCCTCAATGTGAAGGCGGGACTTCGTCTCCACAAGGACTGTGTGGTGGTCACTCCTACCAATACAGTCATGGACAGAAGCATCTGCAGCAGGCAGATTGGTGAGGACGAGGTCAAGTCTGGTTTTCCCTCATGTTGGTTCCCCCACCACCTGCCGCAGACCCAGTCTAACAGCTCTACCCTTTAGGACTCGGCCAGCTCGGTCAGTAGTGGTGCTACCGAGCCACTCTTGGTGATGGGCATTGACGTCCCCCACCCAGAGTACATTTTGTGCACTGGTCACCCTCAGTGCTTCCTCCAAGTGGTGTTCAACGTGGTGGAGTACTGAGTCATCAGCTGAGGGAGGGCGGTAGGTGGTAATCAGTAGGAGGTTACCTTGCCCAAGTTTGACCTGATGCCAGGAGACTTCATGGGGTCCAGAGACGATTTTGAGGACCCCCAGGGCAAATCCCTCCCTACTGTATACCACTGTGCTGCCACCTCTGCTGGGTCTGTCCTGCCGGTGGGACAGGACATACCTAGGGAGGGTGATGGCAGTGTCTGGGACATTGTCTGTAAGGTATGATTCCGTGAGTATGACTATGTCAGGCTGTTGCTTGACTAGTCTGTGGGACAGCACTCCCAACTTTGGCACAAGCCCCCAGATGTTAGTAAGGAGGACTTTGCAGGGTCGACAGGGCTGAGTTTGCTATTGTCGTTTCCGGTGCCTAGGTCGATGCTGGGTGGTCTGTCTGGTTTCATTCCTTTTTATTAACTTCGTAGCGGTTAGGTATAACTGAGTGGCTTGCTAGGCAATTTCAGAGGGCATGTAAGAGTTAACCACATTGCTGTGGGTCTGGAGTCACATTTAGGCCAGACCGGGTGAGGACAGCAGATTTCCTTCCCTAAAGGACATTAGTGAACCAGATGGGTTTTTACAACAATTGACAATGGTTTCATAGTCACCATTAGACTAGCTTTTAATTCCAGATTTATTAATTACATTCAAATTCCACCTTCAGCTGTGGTGGGATTCGAACCCATGTCCTCAGAGAAATGCCCTGGGTCTCTGGGTTACGAGTCCAGTGATAATACCACTACGCCACCGCCTACCCTGGTCAATGCTATCCCCAGGATGCTGATAGTGGGGGATTCAGCAATATTAATGCCATTGAACATCAAGGAAAAATGGTTAGATACTCTCTTGTTTGTGATGGTCATTGCCTGGCACTTGAGTGGCGCAAATGTTACTTGCCATTTATCAGCCAAAGCCTGGATGTTGTCCAGGTCTTGTCGCATTGAGCTGCTTCAGTATTTGAGGAGTTGCGAATGCTGCTGACCATTGTGCAATCGTCAGCGAACATCCCCACTTCTGATCTTATGATGGAGGGAAGATCATTGATGAAGCAGCTGAAGATGTTTGGGCCTAGGACACTACCCTGAGTAACTTCTGCAGTGATGTCCTGAGACTAAGATGATTGACCTCCAACAACCACAGCCATCTTCCTTTGCATTAGGTATGAGTCCAACCAGTGAGAGTTTTCCCTCTGATTCCCATTGACTCCAGTTTTGCTCGGGCTCCTTGATGTTTGATTCTAGCATGAGTTAGTGGTGTCACGACAGGAGTAGAAATGATAGGCAAAAGAAAGAAAGTTCCAAATGGGCAGGAATTTGGGAGCTTTTTGATTGTGACCAAATCTTTGGGATAATTCTGGGATCCTACAACCCAGCGCATGATCCAAGCTCACAGAGAGTACAAGTCAGAGAGTTGGGACTGCAATGTGGTAGCCCTATCTCCAACCGAAGTTTCCTGCGAATGCAACTCCCCTCTTCCCGAAGCTTGGAATCACGCTCTGATTTTGAAGATTATTTTTAAAATGTATTTTTTTTAAGTTTTTTGCTTTTCCAACAGTTTCAACTTTAGAATTTATTCAGGAGCAATGTTTTGAAAAATCGCAACCTCAAATTGTTAGATGTTTAGTCCATCAAGATTACAGCTTGTGACAAGCACTCACCGCTGTCTCATCCTCTTGGATCATCTGTCAAGACGTCTCCTACAGTGCAGAAAATGATTATTCGTAACAGAGATACAACTGCCGAAGAAATTACAGCTACCTTGGAGAAAACCAATGGAGACAATTTTAATTTTCTCAGTGTTCAACACGGTAAAATCTTAAAGGAATGCACCTGACTATACTTTGAAGTTCCAATACAGAGAGCTCACTTATAATTCATGGAGGATACTAGGTTCTTTCTTATGTCTAGTTCTTTGCTTAAGTTTTTAATGTGCATTACTTGTGGATTGAATCCACAGTAGTACCAAAATTAAGTCTATTTGGCCGAATTCTCATTGATAAAGTGACTGTTAGATGGTGAGCATATATATAATTGAGCCTGTTTCAGCAGGCTTCATCCTCTACACAACTAACCAAGATCGATTATTTGGTTCTGGTAGCTGTATTGAAAACAGAATACTTCAGAAACATCTATAGGAAGGGAGTTATGGTAAATACTGGTTAGACTCCAGTTAGAGAATTTTGTCAATTTCTAGGCATTACACTTTATTCCATGGAGAATGTGCAGAGGCAATTTACTAGAATGATAGCAGGGATGATATAGTTCAGTAATGCCAAAATAATAGAGGATTTAGGATTGTTCTCCTTACAGCAGCGAAGGTTAAGGGGGAAATTAATAGAGATATTCAAAATGATGATGGGTTTTGATAGTGTCGATGGGGAGAAACTGTTTCCACTGGACACACATTTAAGATAATTTGAAAAAAAAAACAATGGGGTAAATGAGGAGAATTTTTTTATGCAGTAACTTGTTATGATCTGGAATGCACTGCCTGATATGATGGCGGAAGCATATTCAGTAGTAACATTCAAAACCGAAGCGGGAGGAGTGCACTGTCTTTTCTAGTTCCACTTCTTCACGAGTCACAACGTCTATTTAAATTTTTACCCAGTTACCAATATAGCCAATCATATACTCTTTTTTTTTCATCCCAGAACGAAATACACTAACCAGGTTTCTTCAATAAAAACAAAATTTATCAGTTTATTATAAAACAAGACTTATCCAGTCACGAAGCAAAGCATTAACACAGCGATTAAAATATGAAAGTTCCTTTGTTTTAAATTCCCCAACTACACTCACACACAGACTGGAAAAAGTGCAGAAATTCACTCTGCAGAGGTCTGTTACAAAAAAAGGACAAAAAAAAAAACTACTTTGGCCAAGTACTTGCTAATTCTTTATGAAAAAAGAAAGAAAATTTGGTCTGGCATCCGGGTATACAGAGACGGGTCTAGGATCTTTTCAGAAACAGTCTGTTCTGGCGAATTCGAGAATTATTCTATTGGGTTTTCTAGAAGAAATGTGGCATCAAGGTTTTTCCGCCAGCAGGATTTTTTTCCAGCTCCTCAGGAGCTATGCAGCACCAGGAATTTTTTTCTTCTTCCCACGCTCTATCTTGGCAGGATTTCTTCAAAAGGATAGAGAAGGTGTTGAACTGGGTGGTTTATTTTTCCTTGACAGGAAAATACCAACTGTCTTCAAACAGTTCACACCACAACTAAAACTGAAAACAATGTTCAAACCCCAAACAGAGAGTCGATCTCCTGACGTCCATAAACTTTGACATGTGGCTTCTCTGTAACCATTTTTTTCCAGGTCACCAAGGATTCTGCTGTTTTCTGAGTCCAAATCACAGGTGGCTTTCAAACAACATCTTGTCCTGTCGGTGAATTTGGTAAAAAAAAACACATCCATGGAATCTTTTCAGTTTTAACACAAGTCCTCAAAAAACAAAATACTAAAAAAAATGGAAGCACTTTTGTAACAATGTATACTTGAAAGGATGAACATTGTCTAATCCTGGATGAACAATCCTGTATAGAGAAAATCCAGGAAAAGAGTTCATATTTTTTCAAGGACAGATACATTTTTGCAGATTTTATCCTTGTCATCTACAAGGCAGCTTGGCTTTACTCCCTGTACCAATGAAATTAATATGGCAATAACAATTAAATTATTCCCCCAAAACATCGCCCATTTAATAAAAGATTTCACTCTATTTTAAAAAGAAATAAAATACTTGATTTTATATATCTCTCAGAAATGCTCCAAAGTGCTCTATAAAGAATGACTCATTTGTTGTACAGTCACTGTTTTGAGGTGCGCAAATTCCCCAAATTCACCTTGACTACATAATTAAGTTGCTTTATCTGGTCCCCACATAAAAATATCCTCCTTGTGTTTTACACTGTATTTCCCTCAACTCTAAAATAGATGACAGTGAACCTTAAGCAACATTTGAAGTGTTCAAAGATGGGTTATACGCGAAATGTAAGTTTGTTTTTCTCTTCATAAATATTGACGGATCTGTTATCTATTTTTAGTGTTGTCTGTTTTTCCAGCATTCGCAATTTTTTTTTGTTTCTACTGTCTAATTCAACTTCTCCAGAACTGCCAGCCGAGAAGAATTTCTGTTATTCCCTTCAGTGTGATCATTATTTTCACCGTTACTCTATGCCGTTCCCTTCTTGTTTATGACTGTGATTGGCAAGACCTGATTTTAAAGCCTTATCTCCTTTCTGAATTCCTGTCTCCATCTCTAACTCATTCCAGATGGATTCCAGCTTCCTCTTTAGGGTTTACTCATGATTATCAAGGCCTTTATAATACTCAGTAATCCTCTGACTACTGCTCCCTATGATGTGTTACCACATGCATGCTCTTGACCTTGATCTTCAACAGTATCAGCTAAACCTCTGTAATGTCTTTCCAATGAGATGGTAACTGAGGAACCGTCTGCCCTCTCAGGTCGGCATAGAAGATCCCACTGCACTATTTGAAAGAATAACAGGGGAGTTCTCCCTGGTGTCCTGGCCAATACCTTTCCTTTGACCAGCATCACTAAAAAAGATTAACTGGTCATTATCACATTTATGTTTGTGTAACCTTGCTGCATGCAAATTGGTTGCTGCATTCCCTACATTACAACAATGACTATTCTTCAAAAGTACTTAAATAACTTTGGGAGGTCCTGAGGTCATAAAAGTCCTTGTCCTCAATTCCACATTATCCTTCACCTGACCTTTTCATGAAGCATTGCATTAGAAACAGGACCTTGTCTTTTCTCCTTACAGATGCTGACTGACCTATGGTGCCTTTTCAACATTTTCCATTTTATCTGGAAAAGCTTTATGTTCTTTTTGTATCCCCACTTTCAATCCTTTCTCTTCATTCTGAGGCTGATTCATACTAGAATACAATTCTAAATAGTAATTTTTCTCTTAAGAGTTTCAGCCCTGAACGCTGACGCACTATTTGACCACATGGGGCCAACCTACCCTCATGTATACATGTTACAGCACGAATAACTAACCAAAGGGCACTCAGTTCCAATGTAGCATCCCTACTGCTTCTCCAGCTATGATAAACTAGTACCTAAGAAGAAAGGAGCTTCCTGGTGAGATTTTCCCAGGGCACTTCTCTCCCTTTGACTTCTCCAGTAGATCCAATTGTCCCAGATCTTTTCACCTTTGCCACAATCTGCTGGGAGGTTTTGCGTCCCTTTTTTCTGTAAGTTTAATTACTTTGCTGGGATTCAAACATTGCTGAGCAGTAGCCGATTTTCTTGATCCATATAAAGTGCACTATACATGCAGATTTCCTTTAAGCTTATACTAACCTATGAATCGGACATCATTCCACCTTGGCTGAGTCCATGCAAAAGCCACGTTCTAACATGAGTCTGCCATGTAGCAGGACAATATACATTAGCTGGAAACCCTGGAATAAATTTTCATCTGTTTATTATTTCTCACAAGTGTAAAACATTCCACCCTACAGTATTATCTTCAATGCAGAACAGAAATACCAGTGACAATTTTTTCAAAAAGCTTCGACCAGCACAGTGACCTTTGACTTGAAGATCAGAAGCTCACAGTCAGGGAGTTGGTGGCATAGTGGTAATGGTGCTGAATTAGTAACCCAGAGGCCAAGGCTAATGCCCTGGGGACATGGGTTCAAATCCCAACACAGCAGATGGTGAAATTTAACGGGGTGGCACAGTGGCGCAGTGGTTAGCCTCACAGCTCCAATGGTTGGTTGTGGTTACTGTCTGTACGGAGTTTGCAAGTTCTCCCTGTGACTGCGTGGGTTTCCTCCGGGCTCTGGTTTCCTCCCACATGCCAAAGACTTGCAGGTTGATAGGTAAATTAACCATTGTTAATTGCCCTAGTGTAGATGGGTGGTATGAGAATTGAGGGAAGGTGAGGATGTGAGAGGGAAATGGAATAATGTAGGATTAGTATAAATGGATGGTTGGCACAGACTCATTGGGCTGAAGGGCCTGTTTTGGTGCTGTATCTCTCTATGACTCTAATGTTGCAGAGTGATAGCAGACATACCCTCTGATGGTCTATATGAAAGCTATCAATGCCTCTTATGTAAATCAACACATCAGACACACATGTATATTTGACTTTAGTTCAATGAGAACCATACACTGGCCATTCCATAATTTTTCATGTCTGGGAGTGGGGGGGCGGTGGGGGGGTAAGTAAAATTTAAATTTGAAGACCAGCCGATCTCCATTCATGAAGTAGTGTTCAGGCGGTTCAGTTTCGCAGCTGTCTTTTCTGGTATTCCCAGAGGCAGTGTGGAGGGAGCATGCCCAGTTGTACAAACATTGAGCCATACCTGTTTGATTCAAAGGTTAGCAAAGGCTCAAAAGAAATCTGCATGTGGTGTCTACTTTACATGAATCAAGAAAATTGGATACTGCTCAACAACGTGTGAATCCCCGCAATGTAATTAAACAAACAATTTCTAACCAGCACCCTAATGTATGAGCTATTGCTTTATGTGAAACTTTCACTGGTTGTTGTGTGCCCTTTATATGGAAATCAATTCCCTTCAGCATCATTTTTGCTGAAATGTATAATAATTATCAACCGTATCATGATGTATGTCTGGTTTTAAGAAAAATCAATGAAGATTAAATTACAACATATATATTTTTAAATCTATTTGGCCCAATGTAATTTCACCTTTACCAAACATCATTAGATGAAAATTGTTGCAGGCTGAAATGAGATTTGTTTATGAAAGAACAAATGAACATGCAACTACTTTTCTTCTTCATTCATACTGCAATGGTATGGGTAAGTCATTAAACAACCAACAACCCCACCCCCCACCCCACCCCCTCACCCACCCCCAGTATTTCCATCAAAGAAGATTCTTTGTGCAAGGTAAAGGCACTTCTACACTATTGAAAGTGGTCCCAGGAAGCTCAAACGCAGGCCCACTTCTCCATGCTCCATTTTGCCACCCTCTGACCTTTCTGTCCTCAGCCTCCAACACTTTTCCAATGAAACGCAATAGAAGTTTGCAAGTTCTCCCTGTGTCTGTGTGGGTTTTCTCCAGGTGCTCCGGTTTCCTCCCACATGCCAAAGACTTGCAGGTTGATAGGTAAATTGGCCATTATAAATTGCCCCTAGTATAGGTAGGTGGTAGGGGAATATTGGGACAGGTGGGGATATGGTAGGAATATGGGATTAGTGTAGGATTAGTATAAATGGGTGGTTGATGGTCGGCACAGACTCGGTGGGCCGAAGGGCCTGTTTCAGTGCAGTATCTCGAAATAAAAAAAATAAAAAAGATCAAGGATCAATGCCTCTTCTTATGATAAGGCATTTTACAGCCTTCCAGACTCAATACTGAGTACAATTGAAGATCATAGCACTGCTCCCATTTTTTTGGACAGCAGATGTTGCTCATGATTCTTCTGTTGCCATTTACAGCTCCTCTAGGTATATCTTTTGTCTCTTTACTTGTCCCATTACCACCCCCTTTTGACTTGCACCATCATCTAATTTGTCATTTAGCTTTCCACCCTATCACAGAACTTCCCTTTACTCTTTTCCCTCCTCCCCCTTTCCCTGCCTCTGTATTTGCTTAAAAACTGTTAAATCTCCAACTCCAACTTCTTCCTTTCTGATGAAAGGTCATCGACCTGAAATGTTAACTGTTTCTCTCTCCACAGATGACGCCTGACCTGCTGAATATTTCCAGCATTTTCTGGTTTTATTTCACATTTCCAGCATTTGCTTTTGTTTTAATGTTGGTGTAATTCAGTTCCACTCCGTCATTGTTCAAATCCTAGAATGGTAACCGAATTTTTACTATGATCCAGTACTAACTAAACTAAAGGCTTGTATGTGCTAACAGAAAATGAGACTTAAATGCAAAGTGACAATTTTCTGCTAGTCTAACGCTGTACTGTGCTAACCAGCATCTCCGTGTTGAAGTACAGCTGTTTGACCTCACCACACAATCACCAGGTCTTTACTGGGTAGAGCTTTTCACATCCTTGTGATTTAACTACCAGCTCTAAAGCTATAACAAACTAACACAAAGGGTACTGATGACCTGGAGAGTGGGCTTGGAAAAGTTATTGAACCCGAGAACATCATGAATATTAATTAACATATATGCCAGAAATCACACAATCAGAAAGCTACTTGATTTTAAACTGTATCTGTGTCACTGTTAATTCAGCTTCCTCATAATATGTGGTTCAGTAATTCCTTTAGACTGTCATCATCATTTGCTCTTTGATTAAAATAAGGTGTCAGCTGTGGCCCAGTTGGTAGAATGCTCACCCCTGAGTCAGAAAGTTGAAAGTTCTCCGTGGACTTGAGCGCAAAATCTAAGCTGACACTTCAGTTTAGCATTCCCACAATGCTACATTGTCATAAGTTCTGTCATTTCAATGAGATGTTAGACCAAGGCCCTGTCTGCCCTCTTAGGTGGATGCAGAAGATGCTATGGCACTATTTCAAAGAAGAATAAGAGATTATCCCCCAATGTTCTGTCCAATATCTTCCCTAAACCAGCATCATTATCATATTGCTGTTTGTCACAAATTAACTGCTGCCTTTCCTACATTACAACAGTGACTACACTTCCAAAGTGCTTCATTGGCTGTAAAGTGCTTTGGGATGTCTTGAAGTCATGAAAGATGCTGTATAAATGCAAGTTATTTCTACTGTTATCAAATTTTCATCTCAGATTAAAAAATATCCAACTCTTTTGTCAATTATAGCATTTGCTAATCTCACTCTAAAGTTATAATGTTGAATATTTAACAGTAGCATAAATGAAAGGCACTATAGTTTTGGGGTTTTTCTAACCTTCTTGTCCTGGATTATTTTGGCTTTTGTACTTTAAATCATAGGTAAGTCCCAACTCCAGAGTATAACTATCCTTATCTTAAGATTTAGGAAAGCTTTTGGTAATATGGCTGAGGGAAAAAAAGCAGCAAACCTTGTTAAGTAATTGGTTTTTTTTTTACCTACAGAACATATCTTATTCTTCCTGAAATTCTCATTCTAGTCTTTAAATGTGTTAGAGCAACACATCAGAACTTTTTAAAGTCTAAAATATCAAACAAAATCTTTTTCAAAAGATGAACAAGTACATAAAGAACAGCCAGATGATTTAGATACATATTTACAGAAGACTTACTCATATCCACTAATCAAGTGGACAAAATAATAAATAAGATCATGAACTTAACTTAGCTAACATTTTGTAAATAATCTTTAACTAACAGTGTTTCAGTTTCTTGTATTTATTACCACTGTGTTCACTGAATTAATTTAAACTGTTTCTAGGAGTTTCATATCATTTATTTTCTTTCTGTATCATTTCAACATGATTTGTTACTCATTTAATGAGATTTTCCAACCAACTGTTCAATTCAAATAGAATTGGTATTTTTATGTCTCAGGAAAGAGTTATCAGGACTGACTGGATTTTGAATAACATTACCAATGAAATTTTAAGAGGAACTCTCATCTTTTATAAACTATTTGAGTTATCCTTCCAATCTACAACCAATAATATAAATCTGAATAATGCTTTTAAATGTATTTGGCTTATTGAAACTGTTTCTATCCTGTGAAGAGAATGAAAGCGATAGCTACCAAACCAAAACTGGACAGACATTCCTGTTTTTGTCATATAAGATGGGGGTTTTAAAAAATAATATAGAGGGATAACTTTCTGCTTTGGTGTTTCCAATACAGCAGAGCACACATTGAAGCAATATATTAGATTATCAAATGTAGAGGATAAAATTAACGGTCAGAAAATCAGGCAGGTTGTGTAAAGACCTTATTCCAAAATAAGTCTCGGATGTGCACTGTTTTGCATTGGAAACACAAAATTTCCCCTTATATATCTTGTGCATTATTAGTTAAGGGAGCTGTTGGCTAATATTTTTCTGTATCGCTGCCCCTTCCTCTGACTTGATGGGACATTTGTCAGGACCACATAATGGAATGGCGTTAAAATTGGTCTTTGGTGATTGCTCAAAATAGGTGATGGAAAAGAAATTTGGGCAGGTATGAAACAAGCTTCTGATTTGCTAGGACAGTAGATAAATTTCACGTCCAATATCTAGAGAGTGAAGTTGGGCTTTTTAGTGCTCAAGAGGCCCCTTGGGGTTCCAAAATGGTGTCCGTTGCATGTGTGCACACTTGTGATACAAAGCATGCCAGAAGCTGTATTGGTAAAAGGGTTAGTGCGCACACACTTAACTTTCACCAGAAGTATGCAGAGCATGCAGATCATAGCACCAATCAACGCTGATTTAATGCGAGCACTGCCCGTTTGAGCTCCGAGCTCCAGGCAACACACTATCTTAACTTTGCACATCTGAACATGACATTAAGCAGCATGAAGGACCAACCCCCACCCTCCTACACAAATCAGCTACTTACAGGATCATCAAAGGATCATCAGCTACTTACAGGTTAGTTGCCGGCTCATTTCTTTTGGCTGCTGCTACAATTCTACACATTTTTGATGCTGTCCATAATTGCTACAAGTCACAAAAGTCTGAAGTGGTGTGGCCGGTGCTGAAGTACTTTTTGCTGACTTCTAGGTTTCCACACAAACCGCTTGTTCCCAGACATGGGTGCATGAGTAAGCCTTCCTGTTGGAGTCAAGCATGACTGGGAAAATGAACAGAGGCAACGGAGAGCAGAACAAGCTGCTGGAAGGGGGAGTGGGGGGGGTGGAGGGGAGGGTGGGATAAAGGATCGCATCAGGAGGCCCTCGGGGTGTTCAGGTTGCAATTCACCTCCCTGAATCTTAGTGACAACCAATGTCGGAGGTGCCTGCACTTTACTAAGGAGATTGTAACTGAAATCTGCCACCTGCTGCAACCACAACTGCAACCTCAGAGCATGGCAAAGACCACATTGCATATAGCTGTAAAGATGACTATGATTATGAACTTTCATGTGTATAGTTCCTTCCAGACTGGGACTGGAAATATTAGCAACATATTGCAGTTTGCAGTGCACCGCTACATAAGGGAGGTCACTGTGGCTCTCCATGCAAAAACAGAGAAGTTCATTTCATTCTCTTTTGCCAGAGAAAAGCGGATGAAGCAAGCACAAGGCTTTGCAAGGATTGCAGGCTTTCCCATGGTGCTGGGTACCATTGACTGCATGCATATTGTTTTGCAAACACCTTATGCCAACTTTACCATGTGCCTAAACCTAAAGGGATTCCACTCCCTCAACATCCATCTGGTGCATAACCTCAAAAGGCATCATGCAAGTCATTGGCTGGCAGCAGCTATGATGGATTCAATATGCCGCAATCCTCTGTGGCAGTTGTATCTCAGACACCATGGCAAATCAAAGCACAGCTACTGGGCAACAAGGGCTATCTGCTGATGATATGGCTCATGACCACAGCTTGCAACTCACATGCATACAATGACAGTCATGTTGCCACAAGGAATCTGATACAGTAAACTCTGCAGTATCTGGCTGAGTGGGCCTCAAGATTCGTAGTGATCTGCTGCATGCTGCACAAGCTCATCAACATGAGGGGACAAACCTTGCCACCAGCTATTGGAAGAGAAGCAGAGGAACAGGAGAATGATGATTATGATGACGAGGAGGAAGAGGCAAAGGTGGAAGAGGAGGAGGCAGAAGAGGAGCAAGAGGAAGGGAGGCTGCAACCTAAAAAACCCTTTCTGCCTGGGTTGTATATGGAGAACTAATTCAAGCATAATTCCAGTAGCCTTGCTCCCAATTCCCCATTCATGAACAATTCCACACTCCTTATCGTCCCTCTGTCACTGATCATCATATTGTCCTCTTGACCGCAATGTAAAAATAAAAACCAACAAAAAGTACACATTACATTCCAAATTTATAAATTAAATTAAATAGCTTGAAATAATCATCCATGTGCATTCCTTTGGTGACAGCCTTCCGTGTGCCTTTGCCTGCCCTAGTACTCCAATGCAGCACTACCCTAGTGTCTGCAGCATGGCTGGTGAGAGGCTGCCAAATTTCAGTGGGGGAGACTGCTGATGGCCTTGGATGATGATCTCAACAGTTTTTGGCCTCGAAAACCCAGCTTCAGACCTTATCATCGCGACATGGGCAGCAGGCACCTGGGCTGGCTAGCTGGGTATTGGCAGAGTGGCAGGGTTGGGAGGATGAATGCTGAGATGAATCCTGAGAGACAACAGCAAG
Organism: Heterodontus francisci; assembly: GCF_036365525.1. Classification (NCBI taxonomy): domain Eukaryota; kingdom Metazoa; phylum Chordata; class Chondrichthyes; order Heterodontiformes; family Heterodontidae; genus Heterodontus; species Heterodontus francisci. Next base: position 53,769,824 of record NC_090392.1, on the reverse strand, counting down.
TTCATGCACCATGGCACCACTACCACTCACCAGGGATGGCACCTCAACAACCCTAGTAATCTGTTGGAGCACAGATTGCTGCACTGTTGTGACACCCTGGAAGCTGCTTTGAACAATGGTTTCCATAGCCATGATGGCAGCATTCTGAGTTTGCACTGCAGCATTCAGATGGTGGGTGGCTGATGTTTATTCTACAATGGATGGAGAGACATCAACCATTATTGCAGATTCCACAAGTGTGTTGATGGAGTTGGTCACAAGTTCCATGTTGGAAAGGATGAGCTCCAAACTCTGCACAAAGGCCTGTGACAAGTTGATGCTGGACTCCTCCACTCTTACTATTGACTGCAGGCTTTCTGATTGGCTTCTCAATGCACCAAGCATTTTGGTGTGTTCATCCATCAGTCTTTTTCTGTAGCCTGGCCTATCAAGGTCTTCAACTGAGTCCTCTGCAACAGAACTAATGAGTGACCTCTTCCTCTGGCGAGCTGGCATCTGTGCTATCCTTGCATCTGTGCTATCCTTGCATCTGTGCTATCCTTGCTCCCTGCCTGTCTGCAACAAACTTGTGTTCAGTGCCTCACCCAATGAAGATCCCTCCTCCGTGCTATCCCCTAGCTATCTGCAGTGTCAGTAGCTTTGCTGGTGGCTGTAAGTGTGAAATCAAGGGACCGTGTATCTTTATTATCACTGTCTTTTTGTTCTTCCTCCATTGCCTGGCCAAAATGCACTTCTTGAGTATCTGAAAGGAGAAAGACGCAAGGGTAAGGTTATGGTGAGAAAAGAGGAGAAAGTATGAGGTGCATGCTTACATCATTTGTAAATCAGAAGAGATTGTGGCTTGAGGACAAAGTGGGATGTGAGAAGGAAGAATAGGTATGAAGATGCCCTCATCTTCAATGGTGGCCTCAGTCTCAGCACTGGGCATTCCAATAAACAATAATGGCTAGCACCATCTCCTCAATGGGGGTTAGAACATGCAAGCACACCTCTCCCCCTCTAGCTAGTTCCTGCTACCTGTGTTTGTGTGCCAGATTCTCCTGTGAGAGAGAGGAAAGTGTGTCAGTGAGTTCATTTGGGTGACATGGCTGTCATTGTTGGATAGCTGGCAGTGAAAGACGGGAATGTGAAACCTGCAACAGTGCTAAGTGTGTAAGAATGAGGTGAATGTTAGGTATGAGTCTTAATTGATCGAGATTGTTGGTAGGATGTGGCATTGGAAGATGCACTCACTGACCTTGACCACTCGTGTGAGATCATTAAACTTCTTGCGGCACTGCTTTCAGGTGTTTGGCGATAAACTTGTGGAATTGACCTGCACATCTATCTGTTCCCACTGCCTTCTCATTGTGTGTCTAGAGGGCCCCCTGCCCCCCTGAGGATACAAGACATCTCTTTGCCTTTCTAGCTTCTTCAGCAAGACTGCTGTCAAGCATCCAGAAACCTGGGTATCTGTTCTCGCCCACAGTCAGTCACTCTTCACTCTTTCACAGGTCAGATTCAGTTGCAGAACGACTCCCAGCAGCTACTCCAGCCCGTTTAAGAAGTTAAATAATGCAAGTTACTCATAATATTGCATCCCCTGCTGTTGCATGCAGCCAATCAATAGTGCAGCTAGTGCTGGTTGCATGATGAAATCATCCTAATGAGCAGGCAGCACGAAGTTTCCTGCAGCTTGCATTCCACTGAACAGGAGCAGATTAATTGCCTTTCATGATCCCCACTCCCATTTTTGGAAACTCTCCAATTTAACCCCATCGATATCTTATGAAAGGAAGTGCATTGTCTTTCATCGCAGGCGTCAAAAGAATGTTGATCCGACCCAAAAACCAAGGAAAGACTTACATTTATATAGTGTCTTTCACACCCTCAGGGCATCCCAAAACTCTTTTCATTCAATGAAGTACTTTTGAAGTGCAGCCACTGTTGTATTGTAGGAAATGCAGTAACTAATTTGGGCACAGCAAACTCCCACAAACAGCAATGTGATAATGACCAGATAATATGCCTTTTAGTGATGTTGATTGAGGGATAAATATTTGCCAGGTCAACAGGGATAACGCCATTGCTCTTCTTTTAAATAGTGCCATGGAATCTTTTATATCCACTTGAGAGAGCAGACAGAACCTGAGTTTAATACCTCACCTGAAAGAAAGCACCCCCTCAGCATTCAAATCTCTGGAGTGGAACTTGAACCCATAATCTTCTGACACACAGGTGAAGCCTCTACCCCACTGTTTTGCAGCTGCTAGATAGACAATATAGAATAGTTCCCGTATTCTCCTGATCCCCTACTTTGCACCCAATCCCCCACCCCCACCCAACTTCCCTCACACAAGGCAACCATGGCAAGATACCACAAATAGCTGTGTAATTAATGACTAGTTCTTCTGCTTTTGAAGGTATTGGTTGAGGTAGGAGTGTTGGCCAGGATATGAGCAGAACTGTTTACTTTTTTTTGAATAATAAATGGAAAACGCCAAATTTTCATCTTCACTGCTTGGGCCTAATCCCACCGAGCAGTTTGCCAGCCCATTGTGGAACCAACGAATTTTCATTTCGGTAAATTCTGCAATAGGTTGGCAATCCATTCCTCTAGATTAGTGCGTGTCAGTGAAGGTGAAAAATACCCAGTATCTTTAAGAGATTTTTAATGCAAATTGCAGTACACCTGCATCACCATGTAAACCAGGGTAAAAATCAAAATTAAATTCAATAAAATTCAGAAAACAAAATAAGCACTGGAACATTAATAAACATTTGCTTTATAGATTGACTTCAATTGAACATAAAATTGACTGGTTTGTATTACAGGGCAATAATGTATAATGGATAATCAATGGTGTACAATATGCGGGCGATGATGCTGGTGGGCTACTTTCTCATGGGAAGCATCATAGCCAAACCTGATCTTATCCCCACCTGACATAAAGGGGTTAATAGAAAGTAATCCTGGACAGGAATCCTGATTGGCTTTCATCTCCCAACCCAGGAAGCACTGATGCTAGGTGAGGTATCCGAGCTGGTGTCCCATTGATCAGCTAACCGGGCACAGATGAGGCACTGAACCTTCTGTGGCTCAGTTTTTAGATCCTGAGGGAACTTCAACTGTCCAATTCTTAGCACAGTGCTAGCATAGTACACCACACAGTTCCTTTCTCATGCACAGTGAAATGCTACTGTGCTTTTCATGGGGTTAAACAACAAAGAGTGTATATTATTTTCGACTGGATAATCTGTACTCTCGTTTGTGCTGTGTGCTCCTCAATCTCATTACACTCGTCAGTCTCCTGGGATAAACTGCAAAATAATTTTGTCTAGTTTTGATAGTTGAATTGATGAGACCACATACAAGAACTAGAGCTGGCAATTTCAAATGTGATTTATTTAATTTACAGACCAAAGCATTCATTAAAGAAATAACTCACACAATAATGGGCTGTTTCCTCTTCACAATATGATCATTTGATAATGTAAATGATGGAATCCTGTGGTGCACTGACAATATAGACAAAGCATTATGGAGTTTATTTTATAATTGATATGTTTTTAAAAGAGGTTTGGGCTGAATGATGAATAATTTCATTGACTACAGTTCAAACCACACAGGGGCTGATTAATTGTTGCGCTGTGGTAATAAACCATCCTTTTTTTCTGAAGTGCAGAGATTGAGTATGTAATGAATTTTGTTTGATATGTGATGATATGGCTGAAACCTTGTTTATACGAGCTTTGGAGTCACCCGCTGTGAATAATGTATCACTGCTCGATCAAAGTAACTTTTGACTAAGGTCACACTACAACTGTCACTTTCAGACTGTGCACAACCCATAGACCAAAGTTATACAACTAATTACACGTTCATCCAAGTCACAGTAAAGTCAGTCAGAAAGAAATGCTGTGCTCTGCTTCCTACATCACTATGTTTTAACATTAGACCCAGAGGCATTGTAAAAAATGTAGATGGAAGTGATAAAATTACAAGGAGATATCGATCGATTAAGTGAATGGGAAAAATTATGGTAGATGGATTTCAATGTAGGCAAGTAGGAGGTCATCCACTTTGGACCTAAAAAGGATAGAACAGGGTATGTTCGCAATGTTGAAAAGCTAGAAACAGTGGAGGTCCAAAAAGATCTATAGATTATAAACCCTGGTTAGACCACACCTGGAGTACTGTGTTCAGTCATGGGCATCACAACTTAGGAAGTCTATATTGGCCTTGGAGAGAGTGCAGTGTAGATTTACTGGAAAGATACCTGGACTCCAAGAGTTAAATTATGAAGACAGATTAGACAAACTATGGTTGTAGTCCCTAGAATTTAGAAGATTAAGAGTGATTTGATTGAAGTTTTCAAGATATTAAGGAGATCTGATAGACAAATTAAGTGAGTGGACAAGGATGTGGCAGATGGAATATGATGTGGAGAAGTATGAAGAAATCCACTTTGATTAGGAAAATAGAACAATAGAATATTTTTTTTAAATGGTGAGAGATTGGGAAATGTTGGCTTTTAGAGGAATCTGGATGTCTTTGTTCATAAATCACAGAAAGTTAACATCCAGGAACAGCAAATCATTAGGAAAGCAAATGGTACATTAGCCTATGTTACAAAGGAATTGGACTGTAAGAGTGAAGAAGTCTAACTGCAATTGTATGTATATGGCCTTGGCAAGATCAGACATAGAGTACTGTGTAAAGTTTTGATCTCCTAACCTAAGGAAGAACTTAGAGGGAGTGTAACAAATATTATTAGGATGATTCCTAGAATGAGGGGATTATCATATGAGGAGAGATTGAGTAGACTAGGCCTATATACCCTAGAGTTTAAAAGAATAAGAGGTGACCTCATTGAAACATGTAAAATTCTTAAAGGGCTTTTTAAAAAATTCATTCATGGGATGTGGGCATAGCTGCCAGGCCAGCATTTATTGCCCATCCCTAATTGCCCTTGAGAAGGTGGTGGTGAGCTGCCTTCTTGAACCGCTGCAGTCAATTTGGGGTAGGTATACCCACAGTGCTGTTAGGAAGGGAGTTCCAGGATTTTAACCCAGCGACAGTGAAGGAATGGTGATATAGTTCCAAGTCAGGATGGTGTGTGGCTTGGAGGGGAACTTGCAGGTGGTGGTGTCCCCATGCATCTGCTGCTGTTGTCCTTCTAGTTGGTAGAGGTCGCGGGTTTGGAAGGTGCTGTCTAAGGAGCCTTGGTGTATTGCTGCAGTACATCTTGTAGATGATACACACTGCTGCCACTGTGTGTAAGTGGTGGAGGCAGTGAATGTTTGTGAATGGGGTGCCAATTAAATGGGCTGCTTTGTCCTTTGTCGAACTTCTTGAGTATTGTTGGAGCTGCACCCATCCAGGCAAGTGCAGAGTATTCCATCACACTCCTGACTTGTGCCTTGTAAATGGTGGACAGGCTTTGGGGAGTCAGGAGGTGAGTTACTCGCCTCAGGATTCCTAGCCTCTGACCTGCTCTTGTAGCCACAGTATTTATATGGCTTGATAGGGTTGATGCTGACAGGATGTTTCCCCCCGGCTGGGCAATCTGGAACACAGGGCCACAGTCTCAGAATAATGGGTCGACAATTTAGGATGAAATGAGGAGAAATTTCTTCACTCCTGTTGTGAATCTTTTTAATGCTGTACCCTAGAGAGCTGTAGATGCTCAGCAGTTGAGGATATTCAGGTTCGGTAGCTTATTGAATGCTAAAGAAAACAAGGGATATGTGCATAATGTACGAAGGTAAAGTTTAGGTAGAAGATCAGCAATGATTTTATTAAAGGTAGAGCATTCTGGAAAGGCCAGATGCCTACTCCTGCTCCTATTTCCATTTGATCTTATGTTCCGTGTGCTTGGTATCAGCTCGAGAACTAACACCTACGTTTTAGTGGCAGTTTTGCTCTGAAGCAACTTCAAGTGGACTTCAAGTGGACTCATAAGTGGCAGAATAACTGCAGTCAAAAATAAGTGCAGGTAGCTGGGAGTGAATGGCAAGAAAATAGCACATTGAGAACAATGTACACAAATCTCAAGGATGCATTGGATTTGAACAAACTCCCAATCAATTTTGATGTTTTAAAATATAGTGTTATAGCTCTCTGATTCTTTCTAGCTTTCCTACATTACAACAGTGATTATAATTCAAAAGTACTTAATTGTCTGTAAAGTGCCATCATAGGATGTCCTGAGGTCATGGAAGGCACTGTAGAAATGCAAGTCTTTCTTCAGTGTTTAAACCTTATCTTTTAGTTCCAAATTTAGCCCTTGGAAGTTCACTTCTCCAATTAACATTGCAAATTTTTCTTTTCTTCTGTGAACTGCTACTTACTGGGCTGGATTTTACAGACCCCCCCCCCGACATCAGGGTTCATGGTAGTGGTGGGGGCTGGAAAATGCCTCCGGGAAAGGGCCACCATGTACCCTGACACTGGGAGGGCCCGGCCCAATATTACCAGCGACGGCGAGGCCTCGTGGCATCCCCAAATAAAAATTAATGCATTAATTATACTTACGCTGCCGCCTTCTGTCCCGGTGCGATCTTCCTGCCGCTGACCGGCATTCCCGCGCCTTCGGATCCCCATCCGGAGAAACGAGGTGGAACACTGGTGGGGAGGCGGGAGGAGGTATGTTTCTCAGTGGTGGGGGTGGGGTGCGAATGGGGTCAAAGTTACATCATTGGTGTAGGGAATAGTGGGAAGGGTTTTAGGTTAAAATTTATGCACTTTGTGGGGCTGGGGAGAAGGTCAGGTGGACACGTCAAACGGGAACTCAGTTTAACATCTCATCTAAAAGATGGCACTCCTTCAATATTACACTGAAGTGTCAGCGTAGTTTTGTCAAGTACTCTGGACTGGGTCTGAGATCCACAAGCTTCTGACTCAAAAACACGAATTCTAGATTTGAGCTAAAGCTTACGCTTGGAGGTTAATTCAGACAGAACTTACAAAGAGCCGGCATGGACATGACAGGCAGAATGGCCTCCTTCTGTGCTGTAATCATACTATTATTCTATGATGATACAAGCTTGCATCTGTTTCTCTGGTGTGGCATAAGGCCACCTTGAGAACATAGAGAGTGCCACTTCATACTTACAAAACGCAGCCAAGGTAATACGTTGGCATGGTGGCACTGCCACATGGTGATGCATGGGGTCTGTTACATAAACTGGTGGATTGCTAGTTCATGATTATGGTTCCTTACCTGGACAGTTCCAATCTCAGCTTTATCATCGAATGGAGGTGCTTAAGAGTTGAAAAGGCAGAAATCGTTAGCTGCCCATTACCTAGATTGAGGAACTGCCCAACTGCACCAAAAGACAATAATAACTAAAATAAGCAGGGAAAGAAAAGTGATGAGTTCAAAAAAAAAATTGAACTATTGGTGCTGATGACTTCATTAAAGAGCAGCCTTGGAGAAGTTGCTGAGCTCTGCAAGTATTTAAATGACACAATCTCTCCAATGTCCCTCATTAATGACCTTTGGAGCAGTAAAACTGCTGTACTAATGAATGTGTTACTCATTCATATGATTTTTCTTCTGGGTATTTAGCAAAGACATCAACTCATTACTAATATGGCACAACATAGTTGCAGTCCCCCTACCCCTTTCTCAAAAGGTGCTTCTCACACAGCTAAAGCCAGAACCTCAATGTGGCTATCAACACTTGATAAACATCAATATTCAAAAAGATCAGAAACAGAATTAAAATGATATTGAATTTAATTATAATTCACTGCATTTTTTTTTAAAAGGTGCACTGATCGTGAAATTCATTATGGGTGCACATGAAGATTAAAGAAATCCATTGGGAATTAGTGTCTGCTAGCTACCCAAATTGGTTGATTTTAATTGAATCTCCTAATTAAGTAACTGTAAATTAGTATGTATAATATATGCCACATAATGAGAACTATAAGATGAATGCAAAATCAAGTCTGTCTATCTCCAAATCATTCTCCATTTTGCCGCAATCCATACAGAACACAACATCACTGTTCACTCACAACTGTGAATGGTGGTGGCATGGTAATGTCACTGAGCTCATAATCTAGTGGCCCAGACTAATGTCCTAGGGACATGTGTTCAAATCCCATCACAGCAGCTTTTGGAATTTAATTTGAATTAGTAAAGTCATTTTACCATCCCCGTTGAGATTAGTTAACTCAATAGAAGAGGGATGGAATTTGGGTACTTCATGGTCTCAGTAGCACAAAGGGTTGGCATATCATCAACTGAGATATCAAGGGTTATTTGATGCACACATCTAGATGTGTGCAAAAAAGTCTCTTCCTTTTTACTGGAGTGTTTATATGAAGAGCTATTCCATCTAAACACACAATGGAGCATATTCTCCTTCTGATGTAAACTGTTACAAAAAGATAAAGCATCAAAATGTGACAGGTGTTGTATTTTATGTAAATATTCAGCAAACTGCACTATTCTCACTGTTACGACCAGGTGAGAAAGAGGTCTAGGAGTTCCTTTCCAGCCTTTATCTGGTCTTACCATAACAGGGTTTAATTTTTAAAAACATTGTATTTTTTTAGCTCCCCCTTGGTAAATCCTTGTTCACTGCTTTCCAGTTATAAGAAACCAGCACAACAGGTTTTCTCAGGTTTAAAGAAGAAAAGTGAAATGTTATTAAACTTAAACTATAATTCGGTTAATGCCTATGGATAAACGATTTTTCCATACTAGCATACACATATGATACACACATGCAGATAGAGACAGAAAGAAAACAGAAGAAAAAGAGAGGAAAAGTTTGAGGCAATATCTGAGGAGCTTTTTTGTGTTACGGTTCTTCGAGCTCACTGTAGTGTCCTTTTTTGTAGGTAGATCTTGCCCCAATCAACATTGGGGCCCAGTATTCTTCTTAAACCTTGTCCACTGTAGGAGACTTTTCTCCCTTGGGGTTCATGTGTTTTCAATGCATTTGGAGTTCTGTGAGAGACGGGAGCAGGCAGACAGGAGAGGTTGTGGCGAACCAGCCAGGAGAGATCGTCTCAGTCCAGGTGATCAAAAGTCCATTGTGGGGTGAATGTGTCAGGGAATGGCTGCTTTGACCTTCCAAACACTGTCTGTTAATATGAAAATGTCTTTCCAGCCAAGATCTGGCAATTTTTTTTAAAGCAAGTCCTTTCTTCACTTCAACAACAGTTTGAAATTTAATGTCCCTGTGGCGAAATTAATATGCCTCATGCTTGACAGGTAGGGTCCTGCATGACACTCACCCACAGATGACTTCTTCACATATAGAAAGTGGTGTGAATAATAAAAAGCTTGTCGCAGTAATGGTGCCATGAAGCTACCATTGATTGTCATAAAAACCCATTTGGTTCACTTGTGTCCTTTAGGGAAGGAAATCTGTCATCCTTACCTGGTCTGGCCTAAATGTGATTCCAGACCCACAGCAATGTGGTTGACTCTTAACTGCCCTCTGAAATAGCCTAGCAAGCCACTCAGTTGTCAAATGCAATTAGGGATGGGCAACAAATGCTGGCCTTTCCAGCAATGCCCATATCCCATGAAAGAATAAAAAAAAGCACCAAGTCAACAGATTTATTTCTGGACTGTTCCAAATTCTGTTTCTTCCCCCTATCCTCACCTGTAGCATTATCAATTGCAACATTACATGAAATTTCAAAACCATCCAGATTTCTTCAATCAGAATCATTTAAGATAAATCAAGGATAATGTTAAATCCATCTGCTTCAAGTGTCATAATAAGATGTGACTGAATATGCATGGGGGGAAGTTAGAAAATTCTAGTAATGTGGTTCAGTTTTCTGTTATTTCCGCTCCAGATTCAAATAAACTGTGAGGGGACCATAAATATAAGATAGTCACCAATAAATCCAATAGGGAATTCAAGAGAAACATTTTTACACAGGGAGTGATTAGAATGTGGTACTCACTACCACAAGGAGTAGTTGAGGTGAATAGCATAGATGCATTTAAGCAGAAGCTAGATAAACAGATGAGGGTGAAAAGAAGGTTATGCTGATACGGTTAGGTGAAGAGGCTTGTGAGGAGTATAAACACTGCATGCACCAGTTGGGCCAAATGGCCTGGTTCTGTGATGTAAATTCTATGCAATTCTATGTAAATTCAAGCCAAGCTGATTGCTTCTGTGTTTAAGCATTTTCCAAAAGCAATACTAAATGTAAATGTGCTGACAGGTTGAACTTGCAGAATTAATAAAAGTGTGCATGTGTATGTATGAAATATTAAGATGTATAAAGTTTACTTATTCTATGGTCATGATTAGGATGTAATCTTGTAACAAATGGGTTAATTTAAATGAAGTTGGATATTTGGTAGATTTTTATTTCTCCCCTATCCTAAATTGATTTCCTGGAAGTGCTGAATTATGTTAGAGTTCAGCCCCACAGGTATCAGCCCTTGATACATTGTCCAAAGGACAAATGTAACCATAGACTAGCTATTCAGCTGTGGGAGTATAAAAGCCAAGTCCAATTTTTCCCCTCAAAAGCCATACACATTTTCCAAAAGGGATCATAGGATGGTAATGTGGATTTTGTCTGATTTTTCTTTCCCCAAGCTAGGGCTTCTACACTCATCCCCGTCGAGATTAGTTAACTCAGTAAAAATGGGATAGAATTTGGGTACTTCATGGTCACAGTAGCATAATGGGTTGTCCTATCATCAACTAAGATATCAGGGGTTTTTGATGCACACATCTAGATGTACAACCTAATGGCAAAAATGTCTCTCTCTTCCTTTTTATTGGAGTGTTTATGTGAAGAGCTTCTCCACCTAAACACACAATGGAGCATGTTTTCCTTTTGGTGTAAACTGTTACAAAAAGATAAAGCATCAAAATGTGAGGGGTGTTGTATTTTATATAAACGTTCAGCAAACTACACTATTCTCACCTGCAGATGACTTCTTCATGTATAGAAAGTAGTGCGAATAATGAAAGTGGAGAAAAAAAGCAAGATTGTTAGGGGCGTGTTAACTGCTTGTTAATGTCTGGAGTGCCCATGTTGAAGTCAGTTGGATAGAAGCAGTTGGATCTATCCCCATGGGAGAATCAACTTGAATAGGGTAATAGTCTCATCTCGGCAGACCTGCCATTATATTTTGAATAGAGGTCAAGCTATTCCAAGCCTCAGTGGAATACACTATCAGAAGCTATGCCGATGCTTTTAGTTGGGACATCTATCTTCAATTATAGCTGTGTCAGTACAGGACACTGGCTTTCCGTGCACAATTTCAAATACCATAAGCTGTCAAATTTAAATACGTGCTTACAATATTAAAACCTGCAGCATTTGCACTGCCATTTTTGCATTACCTTGGTGTCTATCTGCCAGTTGTGGCACTTCTTCCTAATCTCCTTCCACAACCTTTCAATTTCTGAGGCTTCATTCCCCTTATAGCCAGAATGCATTTATCATAGTCCCAAAAAATATGACTGCCATTGTCAAAGTCTGTCGAAGCTTTAATTTATTTTACATCAATCCTTTGTTAGGTCTCCCTAGAATAGACTCTATTTTTCTAATGAGGCATTAAAAAAATGGCATGCTTCAAAGCCTCTGTTTGAGCTGCTCCTTTGAGGAGCCTGGGTATTGAGAAACATAGCTGAAGCCCAAGCCAATAATAAAGAACACCAAAAGCAGAACAAGAGTAAGAAAAAAGACAAGATAAGATTTAATGGTGAGGTGACACGAAGCTTTGGGTTTAAATGTCTGTAGATTGTAGTTGGAAGAAAAGACTGGGCAAGGAACAACTGGAAGCAGAGCAAGACTTCGGGTACAAAGGTGTGTTCCAGGCTTGCACTCTGATGGTATTCCCACTTGAGGAAAGATATGAGGAAGACGAAACTTCCCTTGTGCACAATTTGTAACAAAATGTTAAGCCTCTTCTACTGAAATAGGCTTATCATTTCATTACACAGAGTGCATGGAGGAAATATTCCTGCTTGATTACCACTCAGTAGTTGTTCCAATGGCACAGTTAAGAGCAGGATTGTGTACTATTTTGTATACTCTTATTTACCCATGTCCAATGAGTTTAATTAATTGTGGCTACACAAATCGAACAAGCTAACACAGATCGTATCTGGTGTGTGCTTATTTTTTTTCCCCATTTCTGGATCAGCTGGATTGGATTTTGATGATGCATAATTCAAGCCCTTTTACAGTGAAAAACATATCAACATTGCCTGAGGAAAGATATACTTGCCACAGAGGGAGTGCAGCAGTGGTTCACCAGACTGATTCCTGAGATGGTGGGATTGTCTTATGAGGAGAAATTGAGGAGACTGGACCTGTATTCTCTGGAGTTTAGAAGAATGAGAGGCGATCTCATTGAAACTTTCAAAATTCTTAAAGGGATAGACATGGTAGATGCAGAAAGGATGTTTCCCCTAAGTGTGGGGTCCAGAACCAGGGGACACAATCTCAGAATAAAGGGCAAGCCATTTAGGACTGAGATGAGGAGGAAGTTTTTTATTCAGGGGGTGGTGAATCTTTGGAATTCTCTGCCCCAGTGGGTGGTGGAAGCTATCAATGAGTAAGTTCAAGACAAAGATCGATAGATTTCTAGTGCTAATGACATCAAGTAATATGGGGATAGTGAGCGTATATGGCGTTGAGGTAGGCAATCAGCCATGATCTGGAATGGTGGAGCAGGCTCAAAGGGCTGAATGGCCAACTCCTGCTCCTATGTTCCTATGTTCCACAATGCAACTGGAGTCATTACACTATTATACTTTCTAAATGAAGCTAATCCTATCTAACAGTTTTGAGATGATTATGTCATCAGAATTCCAATTTGCTTTGTCAGTTAAGCGCTCTCTGTGGATACACCTCACTACACAAATGTAACTCAATAATCCATTCACAGTGTCATATGCAAATTTTGCATGGTCAATAAGGCCAATGTACAAACAAATTATATTTACATCCAAAAAGCCAATTTATATAGAATATTGAGCTAAAATGTCGACTGGAGAAAGATTATGAAATCCAGGATATTAATATCACAACAAAGAATTTTAGTATCAAAACTTTGTCCTTTCACAAGTCAATCAATATTGTAATAAATATAAAATGTGATAGTGCCCATCCTGACAAGGTAATCCTGAAACAAATGGTGATTTTATTCCATTTCAAAGATATTAACATCTAACGCTGGCTAAATTGACTGAACTCAGGGCGGAAATTTTTTTCATAGACATGGAAAACTCAATTTACTGATCTTGATGTTAATCAGAAATGGAATGAAATTGGAAAAAAGTCAAGAATAATTTATTAGGTGGAATATTATTAAATTTAGCATTCATTAAAAATGTTGCTTTGTGTTGGATCCATTGAATGGAGATCGCTATTACAGAAGAATTGAATACATTGAGATCCCGTTCTAGATGTAAATACTGCAGCAGTGTGAACACAGTGATAACTTTAGATGGAGTGAATAGCTATTGTTTGGGGTCATGTCAGGTCAAACCAGCACAAGCTGTAATGTTTATCCAAATCCTTTTTGAAGTAGTTCGCTGATTACAAGTTTTTGCTTTGCCTTCTTTTTTCTTCTTATTTATTTCCCCGGACAATCTACAATCTTCTGCTGCTAAAGTACTTTTGCTGTTAATTTATTCCAGCACTAGTCTCTTCCCTTTCTGATCCCACATTTACGGCTTGCTTTCAGCATTGTGTTGAATAAAGCAATTGGGCTTCATTCTTGCAAGGAGCTATCCAGCAACGATAAGTAAAATGATTCTCCAGTGAATATCACAGATAAAACCATTTCCTTTTCCCTGTTGAGGTGGACAATTGAAGCATTACTGAACTGCTGGAGATCTTTCTGAGCGTCACATACATTAGGCTGCATTTATGGTGGCCCGCATACACAGGGCGCACATCGCGGAGCTGTCGCGATTCCAGACGCAGCAGCTTGTTAACATGACCAGGGTGGCTGCCCCCACCACCCCCCCCCCCCACAATGACGTGGAGGGGAAGGATGATAAAGGCCTGCTCAGGTCTGCAAATGAGACCCAACCCGAGCCCGATAGAACCCCATCCGAGCCCGAGCCTGACCCAGCAAGAGTCCTTCCATTTTTTTTCCGCACCCGACCCGACCATCTTCCGTTTTTCACTTTGTTCCTTACCTGCACAAGCTTAAAATAACTGTAACAAAATCACCTTTAACATCCAAAAAGTAAATTAACATTAGAGTCACTTACCTGAGGTGGTGATAGAGTGTGTCCGATCCAGCCCGATCAGACCCGAGCCCGAATGCTGAACCTGGAAGTATGATCCGACCTGACCCGAACGGCGTCGGGTCCCGTTGAGTTCGGGATGGGAAGCAGGCCTTTAGCGTGCGAGCAGACCCCGCCAACGGCGTCCGGCGCCACTGCGCAGGCACTGACACCATTTGTAAAGGGCTTAGAGCCCTAACTGACAGGTTGAATTTTTAAAGTGACAGTCCATTAAAAAATATTGAAAATAATTTAAAAACTCTTTCCATCCCCTCTCCCACCCTGCACAATCCCTTATATTTAGTGCCTTACCCACTCACCCCCCAAAATACTTACCTTGACTAGGTGACCTTGCCCCCCAACAAAGTTTATGAACTCGAACCCTCAACCCCTTCACATCATCCCCCCAACCAATCCAAAATGTTTGATCCTGCTCCCCCCTGCCACACTGAGAAAATCATCTCCCCCCCACTCTATACAGGTGTTGTGCCTCATTTCCCCGAACAGAGATTCGTAGGCGCAGCAGTGCCAGCCACCAGCATGAAGATCAGTGCAACAAATCAGGAGGTGACGGGACCTTCATTAATTTAGGTAGGTTAATTTATTTACGTATGGACATCGTGGTCCCGTCGCTAAGCGGCAGGGGGGCCACCACGAGATTGAGATTGCACCGGCGCAGGTCGGTGATGGGCCTCATCTGCAGCGATCTTCATGCCCCCCCCCTCCAGGTCTCTCAATCTTCAAAGAACTCACTGCAAAAATGCGATAATATTTTGGCTGTCTTCTTTGATAGAGAATGCCTAACGACAGGTCACCCAGTACTTAAAGAAAATCGGTAAATACTAAACACTACTGAATGGGAATATATCTAGCTAATTGGAGGGTGTAGGGAAGCAGGTGTATCTGCTTCAAAAAAGGGGAAATTCAATGCCCTTGCTGTAAACCCATTAAAAGGGTTTATCGCCGCGGTACCGATCGCAATTCAACTTCTATTATTCAGTCTAGCAATGTGCAGAGGTTAGTAATGCTTCAGGTCATATGGGCTTATGGCAGATCTTCAGAATTACTTATACCAACGAAGCAGAGGCAAGAAGCTTTCCAGTTTAAAGAAGGATACTTTTGTGTAACATCGCTATGTTGATCTCTTGACTTTCTTGGTATTACTACCTAGGACCTCATCAGGGACAATAGCCCCCTAAGCTTCATTTTTAAATTAATACACACCAAAGGTGTTTCAGTAGTTGTTTCAGTGAATGAGAATTAAGATAGATAATTTATAATAAAAAAATGCTTGCTCAAAAAGGAAGTTATTTTTGGGACGGGAAGGTTAGGGATGTGGGACAACAGTGTTGGCAAAAAAAAGACTTACATTTATTTAGCACTTTTCATAATCATCAGATGTTTCAAAGCACTTTACAGCCAATGAAATACTTTTAAAGTGTAGTCACTGTTGTAATGTAGGAAACACAGCAGCCAATTTGCACACAGCAAGCTCCCACAAATAGCAATGTGATAATGACCAGATAATCTGTTTTTGTGATTTTGATTGAGAGATAAATCTTGGCCAGGACACAGAGCATAACTCTCCTACAAAATAGTACCATTTTTATGTCTACTTGAGAGGGCAGACAGAGCCTCAATTTTAACATCTCATCTGAAAGATGGCACCTCTAAAAGTGCAGTATTCCCTCAATACTTGAGGTTGTTTTGCTCGAGCTATGAAGTGGGATTTGAACTCTGAGCTTTATGACTCAAAGGCAAGAGTGCTACCACTGAACCACAGCTGATACTTTTTTGAGTATTTGAATCCAATATTATGTAATTTCAGCTCATGTGTCCAGTAAGAATGAGTTTCTGCAATGTGATAACTGAATCCTTTCATAATATTCAGCAAGATAATTCTGATACAGCTTTAGTATTGTAGTAATTTTTCATTGATTAACAGGAATCAGTGTTGTGCCACTAATAGCACTCTCACATCCGAGCTGGTTGATGGTAGGTCCAAGTCCTACTCGAGGACTTCAGTACATATTCAAGGCTGACTGTTCAGTACAGTACTGGCAGAATGCTGCACTGTTAGAGGTCTTATCGTTCAGAGTAGATGAGCTGTTAAACTGATACTCCAACTGCCATTGAGGTGGACATAAAATATTACATGGCATGATTTGAAGAAGAGCAGAGATATTGTTCTGGCAATGTGTCTTCCTCAATTAACACTACCAAAAACAGGCCATCTTGTTATTTATCTCATTGCTGTTTGGGGGACCTTGCTGTGCACAAATTGACAAAGAACAAGGAACAAAGAAAATTACAGCACAGGAACAGGCCCTTCGGCCCTCCAAGCCTACGCCGATCCAGATCCTCTATCTAAACCTGTCGCCTATTTCTAAGGGTCTGTATCTCTTTACTTCCTGCCCATTCATGTATCTGTCTAGATACATCTTAAAAGACGCTATTGTGCCCGTGTCTACCACCTCCGCTGGCAACGCGTTCCAGGCACCCACCACCCTCTGCGTAAAGAACTTTCCACGCATATCCCCCCTAAACTTTTCCCCTTTCACTTTGAACTCGTGTCCCCTAGTAATTGAATCCCCCACTCTGGGAAAAAGCTTCTTGCTATCCAACCTGTCTATACCTCTCATGATTTTGTACACCTCAATCAGGTCCCCCCTCAACCTCCGTCTTTCTAATGAAAATAATCCTAATCTACTCAACCTCTCTTCATAGCTAGCGCCCTCCATACCAGGCAACATCCTGGTGAACCTCCTCTGCACCCTCTCCAAAGCATCCACATCCTTTTGGACTGCCGCATCTACCTCTACTACAACAGTAAATCCCCTTCAAAAGTACTTTGTTAGCTATGAAGTGTTTTGAAATCTCTTGAGGTGATGAAGGGTCGGCATAAATGCACACTCTTTATTCTTTGCTGGGTTATTTTTAGAATTTATCATAAAGTTTCAGTTCAGTTCAGAATGATGCAGTTGCAGTACTTCTGATTTCCGTTCTCTCTGCCGTGTTTTTACCTGAAGTCTGGTTGTATCCTGTTACTCGTGTGTTTATTGTTCTCAGGAAGTTGTCTTTATTTTCTAAACAAAAAGATATTCTTCCTCTTGCTGCTTCTGGCCTTTTTGACACTTCTCTTAACACAAGCAAGTTGTACATCTTATTTTGTTAGAAACTTCTTTCAAACTTATTTTTCTCTGCTCTATTTTTTGGCTACTCCAGAGGATTCTTCCATGTCATTTCTACACAAAGCAATTTGAAAAAGAGAAATTAATGTATGAAACACTCACTATAGGTGTGATGACACAAAGGATTTTCAGATTCCCTGATGCAGCAGTAAAAAAAAGTTTGAAAGTGCCAGGCTTGGTGACTGGCTTGTGCTGAGTTAGCTGATCTCAAGCAAGGAGGTAGCAAAACTGTACATAAATAAATAAAAACAAGAAATGCTGGAAACACTCAGCAGGTCTGGCAGCATCTGTCGAGAGCGAAGTAGCGTTAATGTTTCAGGTCAGTGACCCTTCATCAGAACTGGCAAATGTTAGAACTGTAATAGGTTTTAAGCAAATAAAGCGGGAGTGGGGCAAGAAATAACAAAGGGCAGGTGTTGAAAGGACAGAGGGTCACAGAGAATAACTGACCAGAAGGTCATGGAGCAAAGACAAACAGTATGTTAATGGTTTGTTGAAAGACAAAGCTTTAGTGCAGTGAGGGTGTTAATTGACAGCAATATGAACAGCCCTAGCCCAAAGCACAAACATGAAAAAAAATACAATGGGTAGGCACATGGTAAAAAAAATGAATGATGAAACAAGCTAAAACAAAATAAACAAATAAAAATAATAAATAAGAAAAAAAAACTAAAAATAAAAAGAGGGGCCCGTCATGCTCTGAAATTATTGAACTTAATGTTCAGTCCGGCATGCTGTAGTGTGCCGAATCGTAAAACTATACAGTTGTCCTCGGATGTACAGCTGCAGCATAACCTCTGTGTCTTAAAAAAAAAGAGAAATCAGCTGTACAAAACTCTGGTGAGACCGCACCTGGAGTATTGCGTGCAGTTCTGGTCACCGCATTATAGGAAGGATGTGGAAGCTTTGGAAAGGGTGCAGAGGAGATTGACTAGGATGTTGCCTGGTATGGAGGGAAGGTCTTACGAGGAAAGGCTGAGGGACTTGAGGTTGTTTTCGTTGGAGAGAAGGAGGAGGAGAGGTGACTTAATAGAGACATATAAGATAATCAGAGGGTTAGATAGGGTGGATAGTGAGAGTCCTTTTCCTCGGATGGTGATGGCAAACACGAGGGGACATAGCTTTAAGTTGAGGGGTGAAAGATATAGGACAGATGTCAGAGGTAGTTTCTTTACTCAGAGAGTAGTAGGGGCGTGGAACGCCCTGCCTGCAACAGTAGTAGACTCGCCAACTTTAAGGGCATTTAAGTGGTCATTGGATAGACATATGGATGAAAATGGAATAGTGTAGGTCAGATGGTTTCACAGGTCGGCGCAAC
This sequence comes from Heterodontus francisci, assembly GCF_036365525.1. Lineage (NCBI taxonomy): Eukaryota > Metazoa > Chordata > Chondrichthyes > Heterodontiformes > Heterodontidae > Heterodontus > Heterodontus francisci. Next base: position 53,751,086 of record NC_090392.1, on the reverse strand, counting down.
ATCGAGGGACGAAGGGCCTGTACTGCGCTGTAATGTTCTAATTCTAAAAAAAAAGAAAAATTAGCCTGCTACTGATCTCTATTAACTTGCTGGAAGTGGGCTTCTGGATAGGGGCTAAGAACAGGATAAGGCTCAGCCCTGATGCTCCCTGATGTTCCTCAAGAATACAAGAAATATGAGCAGAAGTGGACCATATGGCCCATTGAGCCTACTCTGCCATTCAATACGATCATGGCTGATCTTGGGCTTCAATTCTACTTTTCCTCCCCATATCCTTTGATTCCCTGTGAGACCAAAAATCTATCTATCCCAGCCTTCAATGTATTTAACGATGCAGCATCCACAGCCTTCTGTGGTAGAGAATTCCAAAGATCCACAACTCTTTCAGTGTAGTAATTTCTCCTCATCTCAGTCCTGTATGATTAGCCCCTTATCCTGAAACTGTGCCCTTGCGTTCTAGATACCCTGGCCAGCAGAAACAATCTCTCAGCTTCTACCCTATCAAGCCCTTTCAGAATCTTGAATTCAATTAGATCGCCCCTCATTCTTCTAAACTCCAGAGAATATGGGCCTAATTTACTCAGCCTCTCAACATAGGACAACCCCTTCATCCCAGGAACCAATTTAGTAAATCTTCGCTGCACCGTCTGCAGTACAAGTATATCCTTTCTTAAACGTGGGGACCAAAACTGCACACAGTATTCCAGGAGCGGTCTCACCAAAGCCCTGTACAGTTTTAAAAAGACTTCTTTATTCCTGTATTCCAATCCTCTTGCAATAAAGGCCAACATGTCATTTGGCATCCTAATAGCTTGCTGCACCTGCATGTTAACTTTGTGCGTTCCTTGTACGAGTACGCCAAAGTCTCTCTGAACATCAACCCTTCTCAGTTTCACACCTTTTAAAAAATATTCTGCTTTTCTATTTTTATGACCAAAGTGAACAACTTCACATTTCCCTACATTATACTCCATTTGCCATCTTATTGCCCACTCACTTAGTTTGTCCATATCTCTTTGCAGCCTCTCTTTGTCCTCCCCGCAGCTTACCTTTCCACCGAGCTTTGTATCAAGGTGGAATGGACTACAGATGCTCACTGTCAAGACTCACACATGAAAAATGGCCACTTGCATGAGCTGCCAGAGGGTGATTAACTCTCATTGGAACATACCGCAGCAAGGATTGAATTACTTCAGAAGAGGACAGTATGGGATTGCCAAAGTGAGAAAAGAAAAATATATTTAGCTACTCTTTTTCTGACCGCATGCTCTTACCTTTCAGTTGCCTTTTAGCGAATATCTTTTGCAGCATTTTACTTTTGGACACACACACAGACACACACTGAATGGTTGATCTATTTTTGACATGCTGATAAATTTTGAAACCCACTTGCTAGTTTTGTGAATTATGACCCCAGGTGTCTGTCGGACAATTCTGTTTGTGTACCAGAAAGACCTGGCAAAATCTGATGCATTGTTCCACAAATATAAATAAAGCAACTTCACTAAAGTATGATCCTTCTGTGCTTTCTCAATCAATTGGAATCTTGCACTTCCACTGTCACTAGTGTTACACGTCACATTTATTTGCACTAGTCACCTCGGTCGAGGGCGAAATTGAAACAAGTTTAAATGACTTACTGCTGTCAGGAAATTAAGATGCAGTGGGTAAAACTATGTTCTGCGTATGGCTGCTGGAAAATGGTACATCCCACCAGTCGGATCGCTGCCTGAGCACCTTGACGCTAATAATCTGAATACTTTTCCCTGGCAACTACAGGTCAGCTGACCAGGCAATTGCATCTCTGAATCCTGAAGGAAACGAATAAGAAAATAGGTCAATAGTTCTCAAAGTTCTATAAATACGAGCAGCTCCTAATAACTGAAATGTAGCAAGTTCATCTCATATGCAGTAAAAGCACTGACACATGAATCATAGATCAATTAGTCAAACAGCAGTAGCGAGAAAAATGTTTAAATGTATTTTACTGGATGCTATCAATGTTCATTTCGGAGCGCAGAGATTGTAACAAGTAGTATAGATTCAGAAGCAATAGGTTATACCTCACAGATCTGTTGAAGTCCTTTAAGGAGATAATGGGCACTAAATTCAATAGCTCACACAAACGAGCGCAGGGATCATAATCTATGAATAGCCTGCACCCATTGATTGCAATGCAGGCAGCTCACCAACTTCCTGCTGCCTACTCTTTTCAATCATTTCAGGGTCCAGCCAGCGCTGACCACGCTGTTAATTGGCTGGATGCATCAGCAGGGTGCCAACACCGTGACTGGCTAGCACCACTTACAGCTAGTCTGCACTGCGTAAAGCTAGCCAGCATCCACTAAAAGAGAGGGGCACCATGGCTGGAATAGGTTCTGGCAATGATGCAAGAAGTGAAACTGGGAAACATTGAAGAATGGCACAACATAGGAGAAAGTGCGCTCCAAGATTTTCAGACACTGCACTGGAGGTCTTGGTGCAGAAGGTGGATAAAATGAGAGATGTTCTGAATACTCAGGGGCCAGGAGGCCCTCAAGACACTCAGAAGGCAGTGAGAGCAGATTGCCGTGGAGGTCAATGGCAGGAGTCAAGCTGCGAGGAACCGAATGCAATAACAGACTAAGTTCAATGACCTCACACAAGGGGTCAAGATCAATGAATGTATCTTCAAATGTCATAACCTGCTAAATACACCACTAGCCTCAGGCACTGTTCAATTCAATACACCGTTCATCACTCACCTACCAACAAGCTCCATCAATCAGGACACATACTTGATATTCATATGCTCCATTGCACCCTGAGATACTTAGCACTGCTGCCAGCCTCACACCGATCTCGCAGGTTGCTCATACTGCCAGCTTTTCAACCATGACAGCCATGTATACTAATCAGATTACACAATACTCACTGGCACGTGTCACTCTCTCTTGCAGAACGAGGTGGTGCACAACCAGAGGCAGCAAGAGCTAACCAAAGAGGGACAGGTGCAGCTGCATGTTCTAACCAGCATGGAGGAGATGGTGCTGGGCATTAATGGGATGTCTATTGCTGTGGCTGTGGCCAGCAGCAGACCTGAAACCATTCAAGATGGTGGTATCCCCATACCTAATCCTTCTTCTCACATCTCACCTCCCCATCATCCACACACTCTCTTTGGATTTACAGCAACATTTTATATTTATATAGCGCTTTTAATTGTAACAAAACATTCCAAGGCTCTTCACAGGAGCATTGTGAAACAAAATATGGCATCAAGCCACATAAGGAGATATTATGGTCAAAGAGGCAGATTTCATGATGTGGCTAGAAGGAGGAAAGCAAAGTAGAGAGGTGGAGACATTTAAAGAGGAAATTCCAGAGTTTAGGGCCTAGGCAGCTGACGGCACAGTGCAGCAATTAATATTGTTGATGTTCAAGAGGCCAGAATTAGAGTAGCGCAGATATCTTGGAGGGTTAAGGGCTGGAGGAGATTACAGAGATATGGAGGGATGAGACCACGGAGGCATTTGAAAACAAGGATGAGAATTTTTAAATCGAGGTACTACTTAACCAGGAGCTAATATAGGCCAGCGAGCACAGGTGTGATGGGTGAACAGGACTTACTGCGAGTTAGGACATGGACTGCAGAGTTTTGAATGGCGTCAGGTATACTAAGGGTAGAATGTGGGTTTCAGCAGCAGATACGTTGAGGAGTTTGGGGGGTGGAGTCAGGTGATGAAATAGAGGTGGAAATAGGTGGTCTTTGTGATGGCGCGGATATATGGTTCAACAGTTCATTTTGGGCCCAAGGTTGTGAACAGTGTGGTTCAGCCTTAGACAGTTGCCAGGGAGCGGTATTGAGTTGGTGGCTAGGGAACAGAATTTGTGGTGTGGACCAAAGACAAAGGGCTAAATTTTATGCAGGCAGCCTGGCCACCAAGGGCACCCCTGGCTGCATATTACGGTGCTCAGGTGGGCCTCGGCAAGCAGTGGGTGGTTGTTGAGGGCAGGGGTAGGGGGGTTGTTGGCTCTGGAGTGGCCTTTTTCCACCGGGGGCCCTTCGTGGGCCCTCCGAGGGCCACAGATTGCCCAAGCAGGAGGCCACCCAGCAACCCACCCCACTTCATCACCAAAGACTGCAGGGAGGCCCTCTGGTTCTGTTGGGCACTCTCCTCACATGGCAGGCTCCCACCAGCCACTGGTAAAATACCAGCAGATGTGGGAAGAGGCCCTTAAGTGGCCATGGCCATTTAAGGTCCTTATTTGGCCTCTGGGTGGGAAGACTGTCCTTGTCTTCCCCATCCCCGACAAAATTGAATGATGTTGGGAAGGCGACGGGCACTCCATTCCCCCTGCCTTCCCTTGCTATTTTACGGGCCCACTCCCATCACCCTGTCCCAATTCAGCCCAATGACTTTGTTCTTCCCAATATATATTGGAAGAAATTTCTGGTCATCCAGTACTGGATAGCGGATAAGCAGTCTGATAATTTAGAGAAAATGGAGAGGTCAAGAGAGGTGGTGGTGAGGTAGAGCTGGGTATCATCAGCATACATGTGAAAACTGATGCTGCATTTTCAGATGATGTCACCCAAGAGTAGCATGTAAATGAGAAATAGAATGGGGTCAAGGATAGATCCTTGCAGGGGGTGGGGGAGGTGGGGACCAAGAAATAATTGTGCAAGACCAGGAAGAGAAGCCATTGCAGATTAATTCTCTGGCTAAGATTAAACAGATAAGCATGGAACCAGATGAGAGCAGTTCCACCCAGCTGGAAGACAGTAGAGAAGTATTGGATGAGGATGGTATGATCAACCATTTCAAAGGCTGCAGGCAGGTCAAGAACGATGAGTAGTTATAGTTTACTTTTGTCACAGTCACACAGGATGTTATTTGTGACTTTGATAAGAGCTGTTTCATTACTGTGGCATGGAAGGAAAGCTGATAGGAAGGATCTAACCATGCACTTCAGAAAGATGAGCTCAGATTTGGGAGGCGACAACACATTGGAGAGGAATGTTGTCCTTGCTCTGCTCTGAGGTTGCACTTGTCGCTGCAGACTGTGGCAGATTTCATTGAGTATGTCCTTACTGAAGCACAGACATCTTAGACATTGTTCCTCACTGAGGTTTAGGTAGATGAATTGCTCCACGAACACCCCAGGCAGATATGATCTCCTGCTGTGAGCCCTTCTCCCCATCCTCCTCCTCCCTCTTCCACCAGCCTGTCTTACCCTGCTCATTCTCCAAGTCATCCTCTATTCCAAGAGGAATGGCTATGAGTGTAGCCAAGGTCTGGGAGCAACTTGTTTGTGCAGAAGGCTTGAAGTCAGCAAAAACTCCCTTGAGCACCTGCCACACCACTCCCTGTAGACTTTGGCACTTAAAACAACTTTAGAAAGCTCCAAACATGTAGAATTGAAGCAACAGCCAGAAGAAATCAGCCAGCAACTAACCTCCAAGTAGTTGATGATCCCTTTAAATAGCCCTGATTGGGGTCCTACCTGCTACTGAACGCATGTTCAGCCATGTGAAGTCAAGAGAGAGCCTTAGGTAGAACGTTGAGCTCCAAAATGGCACTGCTGGTGTCAAATCAGTATTGTATGCTGAGTGACATCATGATCTGCCTGTTCTGCATACTTTGGCAGACGTTCGCTGCGTGCATGCTAATTAGAAGCCTGCTACCCGACCCGAACCCGACAGGAACCGACGACATGTATCGGGTGCGGGTCGGGTCGAGCCCATCTTCCAGGGATGGCTTTCAGGCTCGGGTCAGGTCGGGGAGAGTCCAGGTCGAGTTGGGTCAGGTTGGGCCAGACACACATGATAAGTGCTCTGCTGGTAAGTATTGAAATTAAAAAACTTACTCGAGCTGGGAGTCTATGACATCATCACGCATGCACTGCAGCTTCTTGCAGGTGTGGTGTCAGGAAGGTAAGTAAACGGATGGTCGGGTTGGGCTCGGGTCGGGTCGAGTCGGGGCAGGTTCGGGTCGGGTCGGGCTCAGGGCAAAATCGGAGGGACTCGGGCCGGGTCGGGCCGGGTCGGGCCGGGTCGGGCTCTGGTCTGCTGTGGTTCGATCGGGTTCGGGTCGGGTTCTTTTTCCTGACCTGAGCAGGCCTCGAATCCTAATGCCCTCATCAATATGGCAATTGGGGCAATGCGCCCCATGAGTGTTTATGCGCCTGCCGCGAATTCTATTTTGGAGCTCTAAAGGCACTTGTAGCTCTTAAGATACAGGTGAAAATTATCCCAATTACTAGTCCAATATCTAGCTAACCAATAAAAGACAATTACTTGGATTTTCATACTCTGTTTCGTATGTCATATATTTCTTTTTCAGAGAATCACCTGCAATGGCTTCTCTTCTTGATCCCAAGAATTTATCCTTGGCTCCCTTCTATTTCTCATCTACATTCTTCCCCTCAGCAACATCATCTGAATGCACAGTGTTAGTTTTCACATGTACTCTGATGAGACTCAGCTCTACCTCACCACCACCTCTCTTGACTCTTCCACTGTTGCTAAACTATCAGACTGCTTGTCCGACATCCAGTATTGGATGAGCGGAAATTTCCTCCAGTTAAATATTGGGAAGACTGAAGCCATTGTTTTTGGTCCCAGCTCCAAATTCCGTTCCCTAGCTATTGAATCCATCCCACTCCCTGCCAATTGTCTGACACTAAACTAGACAGTGGCGTAGTGGTAATGTCACAGGACAAGTAATCCAGAGGCCTGGGCTAATGCAGCTGATGGAATTTAAATTCAATTAATTAAAATCTGGAATTGTGAGCTAGTCTCAGTAATGGTGCCATGAAACTATCATCGATTGCCGTAAAAACCCAACTGGTTCACGGATGTCCTTTCGGGAAGGAAATCTGCTGTCCTTACCTGATCTGGCCGACATGTGACTCCAGACCCACAGCAATGTGGTTTACTCTTAACCGCCCTCTGAAATAGCCTGGCAAGCCACTCAGGCCAAGGGCAACAGATGCTGGCCTTGTCAGTGACACCCACAGCCCAAGAAAGAATTTTTAAAAATTACCACATTGGTGTTATATTTAACCCTGAGATGAGCTTCCAACCACCTATTCGCGCCATCACTAAGACTGCCTATTTCCATCTCTAACATCACCTGACTTTGCCCCTGCTTCAGCGCATTTGCTGCTGAAACCTTTATTCATGCCTTTGTTACCATTAGATTTGACTATTCCAATACATTCCTGGCTGGTCTCCCACACTCTACCCTCCATTAACTTAAGGTCACCCAAATCTCTACTGCCCATGTCCTAACTCGCATCATGTCCCATTCACATATAGCCCTGTTGTTACAGAGGTGAGGAGGGGTTGAAGGGCTTCCCTCTTTTCCCTCTCCTTGTTTGACTACAACAGGTTTAATTCTTTTTTAAAGTGGATGTACTGGCCAATTCAATAGGTGTTTGATTACTTACTTGTTATGATCATGGCAAGAACCAATTAGACAAGTTTTCAAAGTTTAACAAAGAAAGAGGTTAACCTTATTGTACTTAATCCAAACTAATTAAAACCATAAACTATGCACCAACTTTCACACACACACACAAACACTGTTACGACTGCTCAGGACAAAGCCCCCAATCAAAATATATTATTCTGATCACAGTGGGAGCAACGCACAATCAATTCAGTCCTGTTGCTCCACAGGTCGCATTATATTTCTCTAAGCTTTCCAAATCGAAGAAAAAAGCAGCCAAATTGAACAATTTGGTAACTCCCGAATGAAGCAAAACCAAACCAAGTATCTTCAGATATCAACAAATTTACTATTTATTTAAAAAACTTAAACACTGCTAAGATAAAACAATATCTAAAGAACTTATAAATTCTTATTTAAAAATCCATCTCCCACAATCGCATACATATACTAAAAATTAACAGTGGTTTGGGTTTTAAAAAGAATATAGATTTTAAAAGTCATTTTTTTCTCAGAGATAAAACAAATAAAGAAGTCTTTGTATGTTATGTTCCTGATGAATGGTCTTCTAATACAACACGGTGAAAGTTCACTTGCAGTCTTCCAAGGTCCGATGAAAAAATGGTCATTCCAAAGATAGGAATTCAGCAGTTCCGTTCGGCAGTTGTAGCATAAACTGTTCCTTCAGTGATAAACACAGCAATACTGATACTTTGTTAAGAAAGAAAAGCTTTCCTTATTTTCTTAGGGAATTAATTCGTCTTGAAGCTTTGTAGAATTTAATTGAGACAGAAATAACACAGCTCTTTTTCCTTCAGTTTAAATTGTCTCAGAGAGCTCTCCTTCCTTTAATTGCTGGAACAGTTTCTCAACTGACTGCTGCTCAGCTAATTTTTAAAAGTCAAAACTGCAACAGTGAATCTCTGTCCTCTCTCTCTCTCTCTCTCTCTCTGTGGCTGTTGCTTGGCAACCAAAATGCACTTTGGCTCACTGCATTTCCGGAAGCCTTAAAAAGATACACTGATCTTTTACAATCTTAAAGGCGCACCGCAATATTTCCGAGGAGAGAGAAAAAACCACAGGACCATGACAACACACACATACACACATATACTAGAGGTTCACACACACACGCACACCAATAGGTTACAGAGTGGGGAAGGGTAGATTGGTTGAGTTAAAGTCCATAGAAAAAAGGAGGATACAGTCGGTGGAGTTTGGTGATTCAACTGACTTCTAACTGATTTCAGCAGTCCTGATGCTTTTAGTTTGAAGAGATGGCCGGCTTATTCAGTGGGTCTCTTGGAGCCAGCAATGTGGATAATTTCTTCCACAGGGGATTCTGATTGTAGCCGGAGTATGCAGAGGTGGCCAGTCTGCAGACAGGGTTTGAAGTTCCGAAGAAAGGTCACTGACCCGAAACGTTAACTCTGCTTCTCTTTTCACAGATGCTGCCAGACCTGCTGAGTGGTTCCAGCATTTCTTGTTTTTATTTCAGATTTCCAGCATCTGCAGTATTTTGCTTTTATTTGAAGTTTGCAAGTTGGAATGGAGAGAAAGAGAACAAAGAACAAAGAACAGTACAGCACAGGAAAAGGCCATTTGGCCCTCCAAGCCTGCGCCGATCTTGATGCCTGTCTAAACTAAAACCTTCTGCATTTCCGGGGACCGTATCCCTCTATTCCCATCCTATTCATGTATTTGTCAAGATGCCTCTTAAACGTCGCTATCGTACCTGCTTCCACCACCTCCCCGGCAGCAAGTTCCAGGCACTCACCACCCTCTGTGTAAAGAACTTGCCTCGCACATCCCCTCTAAACTTTGCCCCTCGCACCTCGAGAAAGGGACCCCCACTTGGGTCTGCACGTCTCAGATTCCAGGTGCTTCTCCTTGCTGCTGCAGAGAAACACCAGCTTAAAACCACAGGGGTGGGGGGCTTGTCACATGACAGTCACCCAGCCATTCAAGCATAGTAGTTAGCAGTATTTTGTGTTGCTAAAAAGAACAGGCAGTTCCTTTAAACTTCCTGGGCCTTGGCTGTTGCTGAGATGAGTAGACATTTTATCTCCATCTCACAAGCCTTGCAATGTAGGATACAGTGTTGCAAATTGGGTGGCCATCTTAAGCTGCCGGCAAGTCATCTTTTATCTGTTACTTCTTAAATTTCTTTAAAAATATATAAATTCAGATCTCTAGTCAGTGGATTAAAGAAAATCATTCAACAAGGCACTTTGGCACAACACAGTGCTCATCAACATAAGTGGCTTTTAAAATTGTCATTCTTTTTTTCAAATCCTTCTTAGCTTCACCCCTCCCTGTCGGTAATCTCCTGAGCCTCACAACCTTCTGAGGTATCTGTTCTCCTCTCATTCTGGCCTCTTGAGCATCTCCGATTTTAATCACTTCACCATCGGTGGACTTGCCTTCAGTTTCCTAGGCCCCAAGCTCTGGAATTCCCTCTATAAATCTCACCGCTTCTCTATCTCACGTTCCTTTTTTAAGGCACTCCTCAAAACCTACCTCTTTGACCATGGTTTTGGTGAGCTGACCTAATATCTCCTTATATGGCTCAGCTTCATATTTGCTTTATAATGCTCCTGTGAAGTGCCTTGAGATGTTTTATTAAATTAAAGGCACTATAGAAACATGTGTTGTTGCTGTAAAGTTCCATGTATGAAGTTTTAGAATTAGATTAATATTCAAATAGTGATGAGATAACTGCCAGCTGGAAGAAGAATAGAATACGGGATGTAGTTCTGCAGCAACTGATAGCTAACATTTTAGGTGGGACACTTGATCAGATTAGGTTAAGAAACACCCATGAAATCTTAATTAATCTTGCTCCTTCAAATGCTGTCTGGCCTCCAGTGTATTGCTGCTCTGCTGTTTACACTATTCATAGCGAATATGGAGACCGCTTCTTGTAATATTATCAATTTTGCTAATGACAATGGGTAATGCAGCGAAATGATTAACATGAGGAGGATAGATAGCAGATCTGAACAAATATACATGCTAAGAAATAGCAAATGAGTTTCCACATGCCTAAGCATAAGGCAATGCATGTGAAACTTGTAGAAAATAAATAACAATAATCGGATCCAACTTCATTTGAACAACAGTGCCTTAAGAGTAAATTCAGCACTCTCAGCAGGGAGTCACACTGAAAGGGATTACTGGTCAGCAAAGCAGTACTGAGCATTTTATCACCCTATCTTTTACTCATACTCCCTTTAAGCTTTTGGGGCACGAGTGATCGCAACATTTCCCATTGGGTATTACGATGAGCCAATGAGGTGTGAAAAAAAATGTTGTTTGATAAGCAGGACATAAGGATTATCAAAGCAGCTATTAATGTTGGCAATGTTCATGACCTTTGTATTAAAGAGTGTAGAAAAGAGCTAGAAGACTCCAAGAATGACAAGGAGGAACTACGAGGAAAGATTAAAGAGTTTCAGCTTTAAAGTCAGAAAAGAAGATCAAAGGGAAATTGATTGAAGTAGAGAAAATATTAAATATTAAACGGAATAGACAAGGTAAATGTAGAATATTACTTAAAAACAGTCAGGAAAGTAGGATCAAAGGTATGAATCTAAATGCGCGAGAAGTAAATTTCAAATAGGTATACAAAGATAAACTTGTTCACTCAAAGATTGATAAATGCTCAGGCCAGGATTTTATGTTGGCGATGGGGGTCTCGATGTCTGGAAAAAGTGACACCCACGCATCGCCTCTTCTCCAGAAGGCCCACCAAATCCAGTGCCAATCAGGCAATTAAGTTGCCAGCAGCAGGTCTTCCATGGAATCAAAGACCCTGGTGCCAGAAGCCCCGTCCTCAGAGATCTGCCAGCCAATCAGAAGCTGGTATCTCTTTCACTGAGCAGCTCCATCACAGAAGCAGTGGCTGCTGCTGGAGAAGCACCTACCCGAGGCCAAGGAGCAGTGCTGGAACCAGGGCGGGAGGGGTCTCAGGAGTGGGGGTCTCAGGAGAGGGGAGTGTAGGAGGATCAGTAGCAAGGTCAGGAGGGTGGCTCTCAGCGGGGGCCCCCACCCTTCCCGATGCTGGGTACCTCATTTGGTCACTAAGTACCTTTTAATGAGGGACCCCTCCCCCACCCCACCAGTGCCAGGAAATAGCCCACAAGGCTTTTCATGCAGTGCTTTTCGTGCGGCGACAGGGCCACCTGCCGCATGGCTAATTATTAGGAATTAATGCATAGTTAATGGCCTCAATTGGTGGCAGAGTGAGAAGGTTGTTCACAGGCCTTCCCACCCCGAGGTAAAATTTGGCACTGGGGAGAGCATAAAATTCCTCCCTTCGAGTAATCAATGGAAAGTTTTAGCTGCGGCCCAGTGTGTAGCACTCTTCCCTCTGATTCAGACAGTTATGAGTTCGAGTCCCATTCTAGAGACCTGAGCATAAAATCTAAACTGACGCATCCAGTGCAGTACTGAGGGAGTGCTGCACTGTCCAAAGTGCCATCTTTTGGATAAGAAATTAAACCAAAGCCCTGACTGGCCTCACAAGTCGGCACAACAATCCCATGGCACTATTTGAAGAAGAGCAGGGGCGTTTTCCCCAGCGTCTTGGCCAATATTTATCCCTCAACCAACATCACTACTGCAAATTACAAATGGGTCGCTGTATTTCCTACATTACAGCAGTGACTCAACCTCAAAAGTACTTCATTGGCTGCAAAGCTCTTTGGGATGCCCTGAGGTCTTGAAAGGCATGATATAAAAGCAAATCTTTTTTGTAATATTGCAACAGCAGAAGCATTGAGGTTACTCAAGATATAATTAGATCCCATAATGGTCAAGTTATTGGCCCAGGTTTTGCAGTGATAATGCGGTGAAACTGTCAGCATTTACTCCACTGAAACTGACAGCAACTTCTGGATTTCAACACATGGGTAATTCTGCACATCCCTAGAGGGTGGACTGTTGAGGCACCCACCCCCCACCCTCCCCCCACCCCACCCCCAGACTCAATCAATGGAAATCAATTGAATTGATGAGAACTTCCACTCTTACACAATTAGTTTCACTGTAAAAACCCTTGAAAAGTTCGATCTTTTTGAATGAAGTGTAACTGGGCTTTTAACAGCATATTAACTTCATAATTACTGCTAATCACCCTCATTGGACCTGAGAAGTTAATTATACATGTGTGAAAAGTCAGATTCATCCATAACAATAAAAAAACATAAATTTAAATAAACTATTTTCTTTTTTAAAAAGTTTGTCTTTATTTTAGCTTCCACCTTAATCCAATCATAACAATTTATTTCGCTATTGGAAATTTTAAATTAAAAGTGAAGAATATTAAGTGCTTTTCACTTCCTGGTTTGCTGTGTATGAATACTTCAATGTGGTTGGTTGCTTACTGTGCTTGCTGACATCACTGTTGTTCGATGTCAAGACCATCCCCTTGACTCGATGCCAGAAGTAAACTGCCGTCAAGGAAGAGGAAAAGACACCACAGACATTGCTAGGTCTTTGTGGGCAAATTTCTTCGAGGTCAGCAAAGGTCAGCAACAAGCACCCTTGCTTCGCTGCTGATCACAAAATCCAGGCCAATGGATCAGCGGGTTGATCTTTGATGAGCTGAATGAGTATTTCCATTCCTGGACATTCCTTATTTTCTTCAAGATAGAAAAGGAAGAATTTCTTGGGTGTGACTGTTGACCATTCAGTGACAGCATCCAGTTAGTGTGGTGCTGTTAACAAAAAAGTTGATCAAGTGTATACTGAGGGCAACTAAATGTAAATCAATTGAATTATTTCAGTCCTGCACAGCTCATTAGTTATATAGTTAGAATACCATTGGCCTATTGGGCACCCTACCTTCATTGATATATTCAGCAAAGCTGAAGAAAGAGCAACAGGGTTGATTACAGGAAAGTTTATTTAAATTCAGGTTTGCATTTCTGCTTGTGAGAAAAGTGTTTTTGTTCACCAATTTGTTAGGTCATCTGTGTACTAAAGCACCAAATATGATTATTATGATGTGTCCATTGATCATTTTCTCCTCAATGTTCTCTTTGTGAACAGTCTTGATGACCTATTGAAAACTGTTAATGAGAAACCCAAGGTTGCTGCAATTGTAATTGCGCTAGCTTTTGAAAAGTGATTTGATATTGCTGTTTCCTGGATCATGGACTAGACAATTAACAACATTCGAGGCATTTTCTTTCGTTCTTTACTACTCACAGAATTGTTATAGCACAGAAGGAGGCCATTGGGCCCATCATGTCCGCACAAACTTAAATTTAAAAACTTTGATCTTCTGACTGACTGTCGGAACATTTTATCACACAGGGAGTGCTGCGGGAGCTGTCATCTTTGAAAAAGAAAGAAAGGCTTGCATTTATATAGCACCTTTCACAACCCTGGGACATTCTAAAGTGCTTCACAACCAATGAAATACTTTTGAAGTGTAGTCATTAATGTAATTTAGGCAGCTAAGCAGACAATTTGTGCACAGCAAGCTCCCCATAAATAGCAAAGGGCAAGATTATTTTGAATTAATTATGAAACTAATGTCCCATCTACTTATTAATGTGAATATAAATGATGTTAATCTGTCCTGGTGATGTGGATTGAGTGACAAATGTTGGTCAAAACAATGGGCAAGCTCCCTGCTCTTTGTGAAAAAAGACTTTAAACATAATTTACAGTCTTTCCAATCAAAACATGAATTTAAATATATTTACACAGATTAACTAGTAATTCCCTCATGATTGTTTGTGCAATTGGCCACTACATTTGCTACATAACAGTGACTGCACTTCAAAAGCCCTTTATTGGATGAGAAGCATTTTGAGGTGCCCTGGAATCATGAAAGGTGTTACATTGACCTGGTTAGGAGATTGATTAGGCAGTAAAAGACAGAAAGTAGAAATAATAGGCATGCATTTGAATTGAAAGAAAATAGCTAGTGGTGTCCCAAAAGGATCTATGCTGGGGCCTCAGCTTGCTCTAGCCTATTTCCTCTAATCCTATCCTATTTTCTAGGCATATTCCCTATTAGAGAGATGGTTGTTGATGTATAGCTTGAGAGTCATCACTTCTCAAGCATGCAGCAAGGCAAGGAGGCAGGCCTCCATAAATTACCACAGCGGTAAGGAGATTGAACCCACGCTGTTGGCGTCTTTCTGTATCATACACTAGCTATTGAGCCAACTGAGCTAACCAACCCCAACAGGGGTTTCAATTAGTGACTATATTTATTAATGACTTCAATAACACAATAGAGAGCAATATATCCAAGTTTGCCGATGACACAAAAATAGGTAGCATAGTACAGATGGGAGCATGGAATTACAAAAAGGCATTGATAGATTAAGTGAGACAGTAAAAATGTGGCAGATGGATTTCGGCGCTGCTATGTGTGAGGTCATCAATTTTAGACCAAAAAAGGAAAGATCTAATTATTTTTTTAAATGGTGAAAAGCAAGGAACAGTGTCGCTTTAAAGAGATTTAGGGGTCCATATACACAGATCATTAAAATGTAGTGGTCAGGTACAAAAAATAATCAAAAAGGCTAATGGCATATTATCCTGTATATCTAGAGGGTTGAAATTTAAAGAAAAGCAAGTTTTGCTATAACTAATCAAAGCTCTGGTTAGACCATAGCTGGAGTACTGTATGTAGTTCTAGGTACCGCAACTTTGAAATGATATAGTTTTCTTGCAGCGCAGATTCACCAGAATGTTAGCAAGACTCCAAGGGTTAGATTATGAGGAGAGATTACATAAACTAGGCTTGTATTTCCTGAACAATAAAAGGTTAAGGGGTAATTTAGTTGTGGCTTTTAGGATTTTGAAATAAATTGATAGGATAGATGAGAGAAATTGTTTCTACTTGGGGACAAACCCATAAATCAAAACCAGTTGTAACTGATCCATATGAACCAGTTAACTATGGAAGTTTGGACAACTGGACCAGTTGTACTGGTTCCAGTTGAAAATTATGTTGGCTTTAGTTGTGACCAGTTAGACTGTTTTCTGGTTCAACTTGTTCTATTTGAGTATTAACTTGAGAAAAGTGTTCATATAAGTACCACTAACAAGTGAAAATTACCTATGTGGTATGTGATGTGGTCATGCAGTGAAGCTAAAAACACTCCTGCACTGTTTGTTTCAAATTTTATTGTGATGCAGAAAAACACAAAACAGTTAAATAGCAAAAACAAAATTAAGCACAGTGCAGAAATCAAGAAATAAGAGAACACAGAAGTTAAAGTGCAAAAACTTAAATTACAGCTGTAATCAAAATACACAACTTAAACATTAATTACATTCAGGCAATGATTTTGGTGCAACGAGGCAACAGAATAAATACTTAAACAAAACACTTAACAATAGGCGATAGTGGAAAAGCTGCTTTTGCCCTTGCTCCTCAAAGCTGCCTAGATACAGGTGATGTTGTCTTCGATCCTTCTCTGATGTCTTCTTCTACTCTGGCTTCTTATTCTGTGTGAGTCGTCTTCTGTAGTTCTTGCTGTGTCTCTGTCTCTGCTTGTTATTTGGTTCTTAGGAGCCTGCTATTATATCTTTTTTTCGGAGCTGCCTATGTGCCAAGTTACAAATTCTGTACAGCTTGCCCTTCCTGACCTTAGAGCAATTGATATGTTTTTCCTAACCTGACTGGTTTCTCCTATCTCACCGCAGACATAATGGCATCATCGGTTGCAACAGAACTAATACACCAATCCTTCCAATAAAACCTTTTTCAGAAATGACTTTAAACATAATACACAGTCTTTCCAATCAAAACATGAATTTAAGTATATTTACACCTTTTTAATTAGAATATGAATCTAAACACCTTCTCACAGAGCTGTATTTGAGAGTGAGGTGCAGCAATGCATAATACAGTCAAATTCAATGGATATCACGTAGGCAGCTATGAAAAAAAGATACAAAAGCAGGGTCCTAAGAACCAAAGAGCACACAGGCAGAGATAGAGGCACATGGCATTTTTTTAAGCTGCAGGCAGTCCTACTGGCCTATTTAAGTCAATCCAGTTGGATTCCAGTTCAAAGATTCTGCCTGACAACTGGTTACAATTGAAGCAGCTGTATGTGAACTAGCTCCACTTAATTCCAAGTGGTTTCAGATGAACCAGTCGACAAGCCAGCTGGTACCAGATGAGCCCAAATGGTTCCAGTTAAAGTCGACTGGGAATACCAAATGTTTACCAGTTAAGGTTGCCAGTTATCTCAGCTATATCCAGATAACACCAGTTGAGACCTCTGACTTGCAGTTGAGACCAGAAAAGACTAGTTAAGACCAAATGACATTTCCAACTGGTTTCAACTGGTTTAGAAATATGGGAAACCATAAAAACAGAACCAATTCATTCAGGAGAGAAGTTTGGAAACACTTCTATCATGCAAAGGGAGGTATACGTTTGGAACTCTCTCCCACAAAAAGCAGTAGATGCTAGCTCAGTTAATTATTTTTAAATCTACGATCGATAATACCCTTTGCTAGCGATAATCTAAGAGATATGGAGCCAAGGAAGGTGGGTGGAATTAGGATACAAATCAGCCATGATCTCATTAAATGGTGGAACAGGCTCAAAGGGCTAAATGGCTTACTCCTGTTCCTATACACATGAAAGCTTTTTCCTTCCTCCTTTGTGGATAGTGATACTGTTGCACTAATTGCTGCAATCTTGATGATTCCTGAACAGTTTTAAAGTAATCCAACAAATATTAATGATTCACTCAGGATGAGTTTCTTCAGCTCTTCAAACATTTTGTAAGAAGGCTGCTGCACCGACAAGGCACATCCACTGAGCTGCCCATATAAGAAAAAATATAGACAAATCAATCCTGAAGTGGTCAATGGTAGGCTTCTGATCAAATTGGTGGTGTGAAATGTTTGTGTTAAATGGAACATAGTTACAATGTGCTGATCAAGAAAGAAATGTAGGAATATTTTTGGTCCATGTATGAAATAGCCAGCCCAATATTTCATTGCAGTAAAAGAAGGGAAAACAAGGTACTGGGTTTGATTTAGCCACAGGATAAAATCCAACTCAAAACACATCATATTGCTGAGTTGATGAAACCCCATTTTAATTACTGTGTACAGTTCTGGTAACTTAGTTATAGCCAAGGTGGGTAATTTTCCTTCATACAACATGTACAGAGCTTAATCTGGTGTTGCAATATAATGGCTCGTGTCTGTCTTATTCATCCAAATACATCATCCCTTATTTTTCAGTAAAGAACAAGTAAGATTGTCTCTGTATCATTTGCGATTTTTAACGTGTGTCCTAATTATTACCTCAGTCCTTTCCTCATCACTGACTGCTTTTGTTTTACTTCATTTCCAAATTCTGTGGCACAATAGTCTCAGATAAAAGCAGACTATCTGCAGCTGAGACAAACTTTACAGTGTTACAGCCATTCAGAAGAACAAACAACTTGTTTGTGACATGCAAATTAACAGGACTGAATTGCAGGCTGTAACATAATTCCAGGCTGCAGACCACATCTACCAGAGTCATTAGTTGATGACAGGTCCTTCAGGGAATGAAATCTTCCATCCTTGTCCGGTCTGACCTACATGTGACTCCAGACCCATGGCACTGTGGTTGACTCTTAACTGTCCCTGAAATAGCCTAACAAGCCGCTCAGTTGTGTAAGGCGCAGTAAATGCTGGCTTTGCCAGTGATGCCCACAATCCGCTAATGAATTAAAGAAGTCAGCTGAAACCCTCGACTGTGTGGCAGTGTTGCAAGGTGTGATCCTGCATATGTGATGAGCATACCTTGCTGTAGTGGTCATGTCATCCTGTATGGGTCACATGGCACAACAGTGCAACCACTTCCTCTGAAACCCCTCCTCTCTGTGTATTGTCTATTGTCCCTTATTAAAAAATGGATGCGTTGAAATTGACTCTGTGCAGCATTTGTAACAAACGCATTAACTAGTTCACGTGAAATCTGTGTCTAATAATTTATTAAAGGCATTAACTGATTTATTTTGCACAGATTAATGTGTTAATTTAAATAGCAGACAGAAAATTTGATACAAGTGTTTTGATCGATCTGCACAAAGCAACTTCAACCATAAAGTCTCTCAAAAGCTATAACTCATTTCTCCATTGGCAGACTTAACAGGAATACTTTATTTAACATTTTGAAATATTATTTTTTTAAATCTTAATATTTGTGTTCAATCTAAGTCGCTACGTGTATTGGGATGAAAATGCTGTACATGACTGAACAAAATGGCAGACCTTCAAAAGCAAACAAAATGGAGAATAATGATGATACCAGACACAAATCCTGTCAGCAGTGACTTATTTCACTTATAAATGAAATTAACTGATCTAGATTATTGGATTAACATTGATATTTATCTTAAAATAATGATTTGGGTATTTTCTGTAAGTATCACAGGCTGAGAGAGATTTGGAAAAGGCAGCTTTCAGTCTTCATTCGAAACCACACACATATGCTCTCATGGAATGTTCAGGCATGTTTGGATATTCACCCCGCTTCTGCAATCAGCTTGAATGGGAGGCACTTTGGAGTGTTTTTATTTCAAAGAACAGAGAACAGTTTATGATGGTTTATAAGAACAAAAGCAAGGATTATGCAGCATCCATATATCATGTCCTGACAGCATTTTGCCCAGTAACTGAGTAAATGGTGTTGTTTATTATCAGATGCCACTTGAAGAATGGGTAGGTGGAGAATCCAGCAATCATTTCTGTCAGTGAAAGATACTCTCAACACCACCTGGTGGAATAAAATCTGTTTGAATGAACTCAGCTCCATAACTCCCACCCACTGTGTTTGGTTCTGAAATCTCACGAAGCACAGGCATGAGAAATCCACTGAGCACCAGCATTCTCACAGAGTTCCTGTGTCTATGTAATTAAGAATTAATATTGTCTAGGTTAACCTAGCTTCGAAATGTTAAAACTCCTTCTGATGTCCTTGTTCATGAAAAGCACAATGGGAATGCATTTACTGCTTATCACACGGGGTCAGAAAAGACTGAAACAACAACAACTTGTATTTATATGGCACCCTTAACATTTTAAAATATCCCAAGGTATTTCACAGGATCGTTATCAAACAAAATTTGATACCGAGCTACATAAGGAGATATGGGACGGAATTTTACTGCCCCCCGACGAGCGGGCTGGTGTCGGTGGGGTGGTGTAAAATTCAGTAGGAGGCGGGGGAGAGCCGTTCCCGCGCCTTCCCACCCCGCTGCAATTTTACGCGGGTTGGCGGTAGTGAGAAACGGCCCACCCGCCCCAGGCCAATCAAGGCCCTTAAATGGCAAATTTACTGCCACTTAGGGGCCTCTTTCCACCACTGCGGGTACTTTACCCTCGACGGGCAAACAGCAAACGCCCCAAGAACACTGCCAGATAAAACCTGGCAGCCTTCTTGCGGGCTGGGGGGGAGCCCCTCCTGAATGAGCACCCTGTGCCCCGCGGAGGGCCACACCCAAAACCCCAACCACTTCCAGTGCACGACACTAACACCCACCCCCAACACCATACAACCCCACCCCTTGCCTCGCCGGGACCCAGCAGATTGTCTCAGGCGAGGCCCCAAAAACTCACAATTGTTCTGGGGCTGTCCTTCCTCTATCTTCCGATGGCTGAGTGTAGTCCCAGCTGTGGCCACTGCTCATGGTGACGCTGCTGGGACTAAGAGCTTCCGGCCCGCTGATTGGCGGGCAGCTCCATTAGGTGGGACTACCTGCCTCAAGGATGTAGAAGTCCAGCCCAAGAGCAATTAAGGGCCTGGGGAGCGAGAAATCCTGGTGTGGCCATTGGCCTGAATTTTACCATGTGCTTCAGACCCGAACTTCAGGGCAAAAAGCAGGTCCCAAGTCCACACTTGCTGGAAATGGGACTGCCTTGGAAATTTTACCAGAGGTAGCCTCCTAATTGATTGTTGTGGGCCTGCCATCCAATTAAGGATGGTGGTCAGGGTCCTGATGCTGCTGGTCTAATCAGAAGGCCAGCAGCCCTGAAGCAACAGCAGCATCACCAGGAGAGGTGGTCACTGCTGAAGCAGGCAGGAGACCACAAGCCTCTGACAGGTAAGTAAAAAAAAAATTAGGAGGCCAAGGGACGGAGAGGGAACCCCTCGGGAGAGATTGCTGGGTCTGCAGCGGCTTCCTTCGCTGCCTATGCTTTACTCCCTCTTTATGCCTGGGAGCCTCTGGCTCAGATGGCCCTCCGGGTTATCAACGGGAGGTCATCTCCATTAAGCTGCTAGCCTCCCACGCAGTGGGGAGTCACCCCGCCACCGACAAAATGACAGTTCTCCTGTAAAATGGCCATTAATAGGGACTTCAATTATGCTACTTAGCTGCCTGCTCCCTTGGAGCAGGAGCTGCTCTGCATTGGGCCCACTGCTGGGAAAATGCCCCTCCCAACATGGCTCCCAGCTATTTTATCACACACACACCCAAAGGAGGAAAGGGAAGTAGAAAAGCAGACAGGCTCAGGAGGGAATTGCAGAGCTCAGGGCCTTGGCATCAAAGGGCATGGCCACCAGTGGAGAAGTGATTACAATCCAGGATGTTCAAGAGGCCTGAACTGGAAGAGCACAGATATATCAGTGTTGAAGGGCTGGAGGAGATTGCAGAGATAGGGAGCTGCAAGGCCATGGAGAGATTTGTAAACAAGGATGAGAATTTTTAAATCGAGGTGTTGAATAACCAGGAGCAAATGTTGGTCAGTGAGCACAGGGGTGAATAGGTAGTCGTGACTTGCTGCGATTTAGGGCAGAGTTTTGGATGACCTTAAGTTTACAGAGGGTAGAACATGGGAGGCCGATCAGGAGTTCATTAGAATAGTCAAGACTAGAGGTAACAAAAACATAGTTGAGGATTTCAGCAGCAGATGAGCTGAGGCAGGATCAGAGTCAGGCAGTGATTCGGAGGTGGAAGTAGGCAGTCTTAGTGATGGAGCAGATATGTGGCCGACAACAGAAATGATAGCGTTGAACACCATAAATTTATCCTCCAGGCTCTCCAACCTTCCAGTGGTGAATTCATTCCACAATTCACAGGAAATGAGAATGTGCCACAGTGAACATGGTGGTGGAGCAAGAGTTTATTTTGTAATTAATTCTTATTGCTTAAAATTGGAATGTAGCAAAAGGACAGCAGTCTGTCAAAAGAAGGAACTCTCATTGTTGCAAATCCCGGTGTCTGGTCCATCTCCGACAGTCTGGTTTTTTAGTAAGTGGCTGGTTGTTTTACTTTAAACAAAGTTATGACATGAAAGGAAGGATGGTTGGATAAAGAAATACCGAAGCTGTTCTCTCCTCATACAAGCAATTCACGTCTCTACAACAACATGCATTTATATGGTGCTTTTATCATAGTAAAATGTCCCAAGGTGCTTCACAGGAGTGTTAGAAAATAAAATTTGACACTGAGCCACCTAAGGAGATATTAGGACAGATGACCAATATAATACCAGTTTATTTCACTCCCATTCTGTCCCAAACAGGGCAAAAAAAGCTCAAAAAGAAACTAAGAATGATCTGCACTTTGGTCTTCAATTTTATTGAGGCACGTCAGCTTTTGATAACTACTGTAATGATAATCTGTCCCTTGGACTATTATTATTAGCAAGGTTTATGTTTTAAAATTCTCATTCTAGCATCAAAGAGAAATGCGTGAGAGATTACAAAATGATCAGAGCCATGGCATCAAAGAGAAAAACAGTAGGACAAGTGTTGGGCTGTGAGATGTTGTACTCGTTACAATTTTATTTCCTTGCTCATTGATTAGAACATGGAAGAACGATATGGAGAATGATATCAGACTTGCAACAGTGTGGCTTCAGATCAATAGCGACAAACCATAAAATATTGCAGTTTTCATGGTTCGATGCCTCCCTTTACTTGCTGTTATCTTTACAGTGGCACATGAATATAAATTGGCAGGTATATAACCCAGAATTTCTGCCTCAAAAGCTGCAGACAATGGGCTAAAATCCTAACTATGATTTCTTTTCTATTTTTTCCTTTCTGTGGCTTCTGTTTTATTTATTTGTAATTTCAGAATGCAAAAGGGATTCATTAAAGCTCAGGAATTGTGTAGACCAATGTTGATATAGATTTGACACCCTGGCCCACCCTGCCTCCCTCCCTGAAAAAAGGACAATTCAATAAGGAAAGTAATTTATCTTTTATGATTTTGAATTCTGTGTTTGCTTTCTGCCTTGAGTGGAATAGAAGCAGCTTAGGAAGGTTCGGTGGCCTTCTAGTTATTACAGTGGACCTTTAGGGCCCAATTTTCTTGTCATGAGGAAATATCAATTGCAAAAGTTTCCAGTAAAATAGTCTGGAGTAGATTTTCCATGTGGGTTCTCCTGATTGCCCCTCTCAAGTCCAGTGGGAGATCAGCTCAAACGCTGGAGAAACAAATAGCCATTTACCCTGTCTCCCCAGGATTTCCACCAAAGTTATTCTAGGACATTGGAAGAATCCCTATGGGTTCCTACACCTCTTTGTACATTTGAAAATTTCTCCTCTCTTTCACTCTCCTCATCCCATGTGCATAGACATAGGAAAATTTTAGTGTGCACAGAGGATTGGTGATTGATTGGAAAGAAAGTGTTTGGTGTCTTCCTTATTATGTCAAGGGTGCTATACAAATGTAGGATGTTGCAAAGCAATTCCCAAGCAATTTATTACTTTTGTGGTATGAATACTCTTAGCCTCCGGGCAAATATGGCAACAGATTTGCATATAGCAAAATGTCACCAACAGTAATGGCATGAATGGCCAGTTAACTTATTTTTGGTGTTGTTGGATGAGGGTTTGATGTTGGAAAGGACACCAGGAGAATCCCCCTGTTCTTCACGTAGAGCCATTGAATCTTTTACTCCCTTCTGCATAGGCTTTTATTTAGTGTTTCTGAAAGATAGCACCTCCAACAATGCAGCACTGCACTGAAGTGTCTGTCTAGATTCTATGTTTAAGCCCTGGAATGGGGCTTCAACGCATTACCTTCTGGTTTGGTGTTTTATCAACTGAATCAAACTGAAACTGGAATCAGAGGAAGTGTTCACACTCCTGTCACATTCAAAAAAATATATACTTTATATAGTTTCCTACAGTAAACGAAATGGGAATTACTTGTTTTGAAAGATAGTTGTATTTGAGAGATGAATTTAAATTAACAGTGAAACCTCTGTTATTTATGTTGTGAACATTCACCTTAACAATTATCCACCAGAACATTTGTGGGATAAAGCCTTGCAGGAAATGTCATCTCATTACACAACTGCTAATACATGAATGATTGCACAATGTTCATTCACCATTCACAACTCCTCAGATACTGAAGCAGTCTGTGTCCACATGCAGCAAGAACTAGAAAACATTCAAGCTTGGGCTGATAAGTAACATTTGTGCCACAAAAGTACCAGACAATGACCATCTCCAACAAGAGAGAATCCAACCATCTTCCCTTGACATTCAATAGCATTGCCATTGCTGAATCCTCCACTATCACATTCTGGGGGTCACCATTGACCAGAAACAGAATGGATCAGCTATATAAATACTGTGGCTACAAGAGCAGGTCAGAGGCTGGGAATTCTGAGACAAATAACACATCTCCTGATTCCCCAAAGCCTGTGCACCATCTACAAGGCACAAGTCAAGAGTGTGATGGAATACCCTCCACTTGCCTGGATGGATGCAGCTCCAACAACACTCAAGAAGCTTGACATCATCCAGGGCAAAGCAGTCCACTTGATTGGCACCCCATCCACCACCATCAACATTCACTCCCTCCACCACCGATGCACAGTGACAGCAGTGTGTACCATATACAAGATGCACTGCAGCAACCCATCAAGGCTCCTTCGACAGCACCTTCCAAACCTGCGAACTCCATCACCTAGAACCTAGGAGGACAAGGGCAGCAGGAGCATGGGAATACCACCACCTGTAAGTTTTCCTCCAAACAACACACCATCCTGACTTGGAAATATATCGCCATTCCTTCACTTTCGCTAGGTCAAAATCATGGAACTCCCTTCCTAACAACACTGTAGGTGTACCCGCACCAGATGGACTTCAACGGTTCAAGAAGCTGCTCACCACCACCTTCTCAAGGGCAATTAGGGAAGGGCAACAAATGCTGGTCTTGCCAGCGATGCCCACATGCCATAAAATAAAAGAAAACAACCTCTTTATGTCTGATGTAAATAACCTCACAGCCCAAGAAATTATATGTTGATAGGGTCAGATGAAGTAAGGCTTGTGTAGATTAACACCAGATTAGACCTGTTGGGCCAAATGACCTGTTTCGGTGCTTTAAAATTATATGTAAGTGTTTAATTCAATTTCTGTTTTGTTATTGCCCTTATCTTCATTGTCTTTGCCTAGGATATTGCCGTACTCTGCATATTAGACCAATAGCTGGGGACACTTGATAATCCACCAATTTCCACTTTGCCCTATGGAGTCACCTCCATTATTATAGATGTTGGAGTTTTGATGTATATGGTACCTACAACCTGCTACTTAGAGGTATTAACTTCGGCTTTTCTCAGTACTTTCCCTCAATCATGTCCAAATGCTCAGCTAACACTGCGAGTCTTGAGCACTTGAGGCAGCCTCACCAACCCAGAGCAAATATCTTAAAGAGCTGCTGTAAAACTACGGTTATCACCTTTAGTAGGGCTGAGCATTAAATAGCTCTCATGCACATAAACAATTAAAAAAACACAAAAATTGTGGGGTAAAATTGTATTGCATAGTATTGGCATATGAATGCATAAGGTGTTAAAATACAATGAGTTAATGCTTCTATTAAAATGGCAAAGGAACTTCATCAAAATGTGTTAATATGTTCATGTGCTAATATATAGCACAATTTCACCCCAAATAACTTCTTTTCAAATTAAGCAACTAAAGGAAGGGTCAATACTCGACGTATAGGATACTACCCAGGTTGTAGAGTGGAAAAGAAAACAAAGTTTATCAGAGAGGTTACTTGTAGCCCCCTATTTGGGAAACTAGAGTTGTTAATCCTGTGTAAAGTCAGGAATTTCTAAACGTATTGATTTGAATTTGTTTTTGTGTTTCAATCAATTGAAAACTTCAATGAAGTTAATTAAAGTTGGTGATTTATTAGGCCTATTATTCATTATTATGTGACACACAGACAGACAGTTTAGCACTGATCTCCTTCAGCCCTTAACAACCAGGCCTTAGGAGAAAGTAAAATGGAAAACGTTATAGGTTAATGATGGCTTCGTGCTTAACTCTTAAAACATGCAGGCAATGATGGTACATTTTTACACAATGGAGAGCCTCTATGTAGAATTGACTAAGCAGAATACATGGAAGCAAATTCTTGTTGACAGATCATTAGGAAAATGGTCAATTTTCAGTTCTGAGGAGATCCAAATGAAATGTTATTAAAAGCTCATTTCAGGGCATCAAAGAATTTAAAATGAATAGAATCTGTGCTTTGCATATTTACCAGGCATACAGTAAACTGACAAAGTGATATAATAAAACCTTTAGGAATTCTCTCAAGAGCTTAGACTATGCTAATGGCAGGGCAGCCCTTTTCACAATGAATAAAACAGCTCCCCACTTAACTCTTTTTACTAATATTGCTCTGGCAGCACTACGTTTGTGAAATAAATTTTGCACATTGCTCATTGGGAAGTTTATAAAGAGTATGAATATTTTGTTAGAAATACATGTTTTTCATAATGCTCCTTTGCATTAATTACTTTTCTTTTTTTTTTAATCTCCTGATGCCAGCACCCTCGTGATCTTGGTCAACTAACCATTCTTCAGGTGTGAAACTGAACTGTGAATATCAGAAAGCCATTCCACCATGTCTGGCATCACAACCAACCCTGATCAAGGCTTTAATATGTTAAAAGGATCTGGTAGGTTAGATATGGAGCAAGTACTTCCTCTGGTGGGGGAATCAAGAGCAACATAATCTTAACTGGCTATTCAAGAGTGAAATTAGGGAGAACTTCTTCACACAAAGGGTAGTAGGAATCTGGAACACCCCCACTCCCAGTAAAATCTGTTGATGCTGGGACAATTGGAGCTTCAAGACGGAGATCAATAAATTTTTACTAATAAGGGTATCAAGAGATAGGGAGCAATGGTGGGTCGATAGAGTTGGGGCGTAGATCAGCCAAGATCTAATTGAGTGCCAGAGCAGGTTCAAGGGGCTGAATGGCCTACTTCTGTTCCTAATTATGTCCTTATTTGATATCTATATATGCATATTAACCAGGAAGTATCACTGGATGATGATCAGGATCGAAACCCTCTCTGATTTTTCCCTTTTCTTACCAGCACTGCTTAGATCAATTGTCAAACCTGACCAATTCCACAGCTGAGATCAGCAAACAGGGTACAGTAATTGAATCTGTGACTTGTTATGTAAAGCACAATTGCACACTGGGCAGTGAAGTTGCCAGCCGAGCTGATCGAGTAGTATCTTTACCTCAATCCCCACTACTGAGGCTCCGTCACAGAACGCACCACTGCAGAATGAGAGCAGAGTCAATGATTTGCTTCCAGACTCTGCCTATGCAGCTTACAAGTTTTTCTGTAGCTATGAAAAAACTTGCACTAAAGCGGATGTCGGGCACCTCACTCTCTGATTTTCTCTTCTTTGTGAGATTGGCCCGATACTGCCATTTTGCAAATTGGCAAAGTTTGGCAGGGGCAGGGGGGTGATTGGTTATGAGCTTGCTGCAGCAGCTTTTGAGCACACCTCTGTCAGCCTATTGGTCCATCCACTTCTATAGGAAATTGCTTCTTGTACAGGGTCTACGAAATGGAGCACAACTGCATACAGCAGTAAAGGGCAGTGGAAAAACTACTTTAGCAAAGGCCATTTGCAAAGAACCATCAGATAAACTGGAAGCACATGTGGAAATTATTAACTGTAAAACCTTGCAAAGTAAATATCCTTATTCCTTTCACTGGGCCTCTCCCTCTGAAAGCTGAGGTTGGTAACTTTACAGCAAATTAACATTTAACTTGCACTGCATATTTTTAATTAATCACTTCATTTGAGAGATGCTGAGAGATGAGCCACTCTCAGTCTTTGACCTATGCCAGGAACCGAAACAACATTAATCATACTTGTAACTGAAACTTTTGCATTGTATGCTGTCGATATGCTTTGTGAGAAAGACATTGGGCTGAATTTTATGCCACCCCAAAGAGCAGGACAGTGGAGGGGGTGGGTGGGGTACGAGGGACGGGGGAGCTGCAGGGGGAGTGGCGTAAAATGGAGCAGGAGGCTCCGGGAGGCCTTCCCAACCCGCTCCCGCTTCAGCCACCACTTGACGTAGGACGGGGGGGGCGAAAAACTGCCCACCCACCCCAGGCCAATTAAGGCCTTAAGTGGCCATTAACAGCCACTTAAGGGCCTTTACCCGCCTCCATGTAGATTTTACGTGTGGCTGGTCAGCAGCCAAGAACCGAGAGAAACCACCTGACAAACGCCTCATGATCAGGCACCCTGTGCCCAATGGAGGGCCTCCCCCGCTACCCCAATCACCCCCAAGACCCAACACACCCCGCTGACCGTCAATCGACCACCCTTGCCTCACTGAGGCCCGACCAATTACCTCCAACGAGGCAACCAAAACTTACCTGCCTTCCTGGCTCCCTGACATCTTTTTTTTCGAGCTGGGCTGTATTCTCAATAGTGGCCACAGCTCCCAGTGGCGCTGCTGGGACTAAGAGTTGCTGGCCAGCGACTCTATTAGACCAGACTTCCTACCTCAAGCTGATGGAAGTCCCGCCTCACACCAATTGAAGCCCGGCGACCCGCAAAATATGGGGCGGATTCCCAGGCGAGGTGGAAGTGGGTTTCCCACCGACTTTTCAGTCGGTGGCCGGTTCCTGTCCGCCTTTCATAAAATCCCGGCCATTGATACTCAGTCTGTGTATTTTGTTTTCTGTATTTCCCATTATGAGACAAATGGTTTTAAATAGCATGCCTCACCACCAGATGCTAAAAATCTGAACTAAAGACAGAAAAGACTAGAAGTTTCATGAGAACATTAGATGCTGATAAAACTGAAGTCCATCTCTCACCATCAGGAGCACTTTGAAAAAGCAAGCAGTTGCAAGGCAAAGAATTAATAGATTGAAATTTGCACCGGAGATGGGTATTATGGGTAAAAGCGCCAATCCTGCACTCACAATGTGGAGCCACAACCAATGGGGGCAAGTCTCAAGGTAATGAGGTGTCCATTCTTGGACAGATATCGATGCAGACTGGTGAAACTTTGAGTTCAACATAGTGAGGATGCAGAACAAAGGAGAAATGTAGAAAGCAGCAAATTTGAAGTTTAAGATGAATGAGAGAGGAAAATCAATGCCTTTACTACTATTATAACTTGCACCTAAAAAGCACCTTTAACGTATCAAAATGTCCCAAACACTTAACAAATGCATACTCAAAAAGGGCATTTTTGGCACCCAGCCACAGAACGAAATATCAGGCCAGATGACCAACAGCTTGGTCAAAGTCGTAGGTTTAAAGGAGCATCTTAAAGAAGGAGAGAGAGGGGTAGAGAGGCAAATATGTTCTGGGAGGGAATCCAAGAACTTAGGATGAAGGCATCTGCAAGCACACTGCCAATGGTGGAACAATGGAAAGCGGGAATGCGCTAGGGCCCAGAATTGGAGAAGTGCAGAGATCTTGAAGACATGTGGGGCTGGAGGAGATTCCAAAGAAAGAGAGAGGCAAGGCCATGGAGGGATTTGAAAACAAGGATGAGGATTTTAAAATTGAGACATTGGTGGACCAGGAGCCACTACAGGTCAGAAAGTGCAAGGGTGAAGGGTGAGTGAGACTTGGCGTGAGTTACGACACAGGCAACAGAGTTTTGGAGGGTGGAAGATGGATGACCAGCCAGGAGAGAATTGGAATAGTCAAATTCAGAGGTAACAAAGGCATATATGTGGGTTTCAGCTGAAGATAAACTGAAGCAGGGTCAGAGTCAGGTGCGGTCACGGAGGTGGAGGTAGGCAGTAGTGGTGATGCTGCGGGAGTTCATCTTTGAATAAAATACCTCTGCTATTTTCACTGAACCATTAGCCTGTTTAAATGAAATGTGTTCAAATAGCAGATGAAATGATTTCATACCAGCATCTTAACTAACTTTCACAATGCACTTTCAACCCATAAGACAGTATCTATTGTGCAGAAATTCTGCTTTTAATGAATTAATTGCTTGGATAATTATTTCAAGAGTGTAATTAAAGGTACGTTTTCACCATACTGTGTTAACCAGTTCTTATCATGCAGATTAAACTAAGGTCTGTCTCTCACCATCAGGAGCACTTTGAAAAAGCAAATGATTATTAGACAAAGAATTAATAGGTTGAAATTTGCAATGTGGGATGAATACTGTGGGTAAATGCACCAATCCTGTGCTTACTGTGTGCAGACGCATCCACCGCTGTAAATGTGGCCAAAATTTGGTGGAAATTATATCCACAGACCAAAGAAATAAACATGCAGTTAAAGATTAGCTATGCAATTAGTGTCAGGTTGGCTCTGTTGTTAACACTCGCACCTTTGGGTCATAAGGTTGTGGGTATAAGAATGACACCGGAAACGCAAGTACAAAACTTCAGCTGATGCTCCAGTAGGATTTACTGAAGGAGTGCTGCACTGTCAGAGATGCTGTTTTTTAATCAAATTAAACTGTTGCCCCATCTGCCCTCTCAGGTAGATGTAAAAGACCTCTTGGTATTATTTCAAAGAAGAGCAGAGTTCTCCTTGGTGTCCTGGCCAAAATTTATCCTTCAAACAACATCAGTAAAACATTATCTCACTGATGTTTGTGGGAACTTGCTGTACACAAATTGGCTTCTGCATTTCTTAGATTCAAACACAGTGGCTGTGAAGTTTTAGGACATCCTAAGGTCATAAAAGCTGCTGGATGAACGCACATTTTCTTTTTATATATATATATCCTGTATTTCTGGCTGTAGCATAGAAACTTATTTGGTTATGTTACTGATGATTCCTTTATGCACTCAAATGAGATTCTCTTATCTATAATTTTAACATCAATATGAATATAATTATGTTAAGTCGGTTAATGTTTCTGCTAAAACAGTAGATAATGGTGTGACCAATTGTTGCATTAAGGATTCATCCAGTAATATCGTCAACAGGAATTTCTCCATTCGTATCTCTACTAATGATAGTTCTGCTCCTTCACAATCAAGTCTGGTCACTCTTCAGCCCAACGCCTAGTTCTTTTATCAGCACACTTTCAACAAAAGAGTATTAAAAATTCAAATTGATGGAATTAACAAAGATTTGAATGTTAATAGAGTTCTTTGCAATGGGTTTTTTTTTTTTGAAGAGGATCCTGATGCTGAAACCCTCTCTTTAAACTGAACTGTAATAATTAACTTCAGATCGATCATGTTTTGCATGGTCGTGCACATAGCAGTTCTGTGCAATCAAGAAAGGCATTGAAATAAAAAATAAGTGGTTATTTATTTTGCACTTTGAAAGCAATCATATACAGTCTAGTGCTCTTGTGTTCTTAATTGCAATCACTCACGACTAGAAAAAATTTACAATTAAGCAGCAACTGTGATTATTAGGAAAGTAATTGAAAGTGCAATGTATGAAGCAGCTTTCATTACTGTGGGTCCCTAAAGACTCTGACTTGTAAGGGACTCTTTTACCATATCCTTTGTGCATATTATAGTTCTGTGAATTATTCAACACTGACACAATATGTTCAAAATCACTTTTATTTGCTAGGCCAGACTCAGGTCTTTCCATTTCCTGTTCATTTACTCCAGCAGTGCAATGCTGAATATGACATGC
Organism: Heterodontus francisci; assembly: GCF_036365525.1. NCBI lineage: Eukaryota > Metazoa > Chordata > Chondrichthyes > Heterodontiformes > Heterodontidae > Heterodontus > Heterodontus francisci. The sequence goes on along the minus strand of NC_090392.1, from coordinate 53,719,765 downwards.
AGAAGCCACTGGTGTAGCAGGAGTCAATAATTGGTGCTGAACACTCAGTGGAGCTGTCATTAAGCTGCAATTGAAGCATGGATTGCTGATCATTACACTTGTCATTTTTGTTGTTGTTGGGAAAGAAACTGAGACCCACAGTGCAGGACACCACCATTGGTGGGAAAGGTAGGAGGGAAAATGGGATCATAGAATGATACGGCACAGAAGGTGGCCATTCAGCCCATCATGCCTGAGCAAGCTCTTTAAGAACCTTATCCAAATTGTCATACTCCCCTTCCCTTTCCCCATAGTCCTGGAAATATTTGCCTTTCAAAATAAATGACTGCTTTTACAAAAATAATCCAGATCATAACAACTCATTGTGTAAAACAATTTCTCCTCATATCGCCTCTGGTTCTTTTGCCAGCTAATTTAAATTTGTGTCCTTTGGTTAAGGACCCGTCTGCCATCGGAAACCGCTTCTCCTCATTTGCTCTAACAAAACCCTTCATGATTTTGAAGACATCTATCAAACCACCCCACCCCCACCCCCAACCTTCTCTACTTTAAGGAGATAAGTAAAGGTGCAGTCCTAAGTAACCTCCATCTTGAAATTAAAATTGTGAAATGAATGGACGATTGAGAGAGGTAAGGAGTTCCACAGTTTGAGCTCCTGGAAAGAATTGAGTTAGAGAAGGATTGCTCAATGAGTTTTATGAATAAATTCAAGAATGTTTGAACCATCCCGTGCTCCCACTGGCAAGGGAGCACAGTCCTAGATTGGACTCCAGGAAAAGGGCACTGATTCTCCAACCTGCCTTCCTTCCCTTCCAGCACAGCCTTTATCTTCAACACAGTACAGGTACAGGGGGAAGGAGGAGGGACATTCACAGTGATAGATTTGGAGATGTGTTGCAGTTACTACAGAATGATATCTCGCTGAGAATTTTCTAACTCAGTGTCTGATACATAGTATTAATCATCCGCAGTAAAATATTTATGAATGCAGGAACTTTCAATATAAACCCCTAAAAGAAACAAGAAAAATAATTTTAATTTTAAGCTTTACTCCTTTTTCTGCCAGTTTCTTTGCTATTCTCTTTCTACTGTGATAGCTTTAATTTTGCATCTGTTCTACTTGCCTGCTTTCCTTTCGCCTCCCTGCACCCGCCTTCATTCTGCTATGTGGTAGCGAGCTTGAAACAAATTTATTGATCACCAATCAAATACAAAATTAAGGTTCCGATATTCACGGGAAGATGGGGATGGATCGGGGTTGTTGGGATGGGTGTGGGGGGCACGGGGTTGGAATACCCAGAAATTCCAGGGATGCGGATGTCCTGCCAAATTTAACGGCAAGACCTCAATCATTTATTCCCTTCGTATCCCATCCAAGCAGCCAGCCTGATTGACAGGCTGGGCAGCTACTGGGACGGGGGAATGCCAGTGGCAGGGCACTGCAGCCAGGGAGCGGTCTCCATTAATCGAGAAAGAATAGGGCTTAGTGAGGTAGAGAGGTGGGGTTGTACAGAATCAGTGACCAGCAATCAGATGGGAAGCATCAGAATTTGGTGGGGAGATGGGATGTGCTAGCCAATCCTGAGAAAGCCACAGATCAAGGTTTGGAGGGGCTTACCAATTGTGGCAGTGAAGGGATGCTACAATCAGCAGAAGGGAGGTCAACAGTTTGCTTGAGGGGCTGAGTTTGGCACTCCCACTTCTCTTAACCCACAAGGTATGCTCTAAAAAGCACCTACCTGCTGGAGCAGGTCACTCGCATCTCCATTTCGCTGTCAGATTTGCTGAGCCCCAGAAAATCCATCTGACAAATGTTAAATTTAAAACAGGCTCCCAACTGCACTGTGGAAGCCTAATTTAAATAAGATAATGAAAGGTCCCACCCCTCCAAGAAGGGACACATGCACAGCATTCTACCCACCAGCATAAAAATGGTAGCATGTGGCATATTAAGAACACTGTTTATGATTTTTACTTTTTAGCATCCCCCCACAATCTGTCTTGGGAAGTGGTAATAAAAAACACCGTTTTTTAGACAATTGAATGGCTAAGATTTTAAGATTGATTTATTCGCAATGCAGGTCACATGACCAGGCCAATCTTTGCTGCATTTTTTTTATATCCAAAGAGGAAAAGACTGGCTAAAAAAACACCCCTTTTGAGTGAATTATCTCATCAATGACACACTCAGAGTTAAATGGTGTTTCAATCTACCTTTACCAATCATCCTCAGCAGTTCTATAGTGTTGACAGCTTTAGTGCCTTGAAGTAAATTGGAAAAATTTGTGTAGAAAAAGGTACAGAGAGATTATTTAATTTCTGAAGACGTAGCATGAATAAAGCTGGACTCGATTCTAGTCTTTGCCAGACTGATGGGATCAAAGTGTTTTATGCCTGCAGAAATTCTAATTCAAACCAACAATATGTCCAGAACACAAAACTGCTCACAATTCAGCAGCAATTCTTATTAAATCCTCCAATTCTGGCCTTTTGCGCAACACCAATTTTCATAACTCCTCCACTGCCAGCCATGCCTTTAGCTGTCCCTAGAGTTCCCGCCCTAAAGCTCTTCAGCTCCTTTAAGATGTCTTTATATCCTACCTCTTTGACCAAGGTAGGTCACCTGTTCTAGTATCCCATAATGTGGCTCGATGTCAAATTTTGTTTGATAACACTCCTGTGAACGTCCTCAGGATGTTTTTACTATGTTAAAGGAGCTATATAAATACAAGTTGTTGTTGTTGAGGCAGAGCTCTCCCTGAGCTAGATCATAATGATGGATAAAGTATATAATGGGAAATACCACACTGTGATGCTATAACATGTGTCTCTTGGAGGCATTTTAATGTGGCAGCATAGAGGAACTGTCAGGCCTTATATCGTTTTGGTGCACTTGATCTCTGTGTGTCATACTTACATAACGTGAAAAAGTGATTATTTCTGGAGCACATGCATCCCGCAATTTGATTACCACAACTTACGCTAAAAATATTTTATATATATTTAAAGAAAACACAACAATCCTGAGTGGAAAAGATAGAAAGGGGGAAGTTTGAATCTTGTCACTCTTCGGGCTTATTGGAAAACAAAATGCTTTTCCACAAGTGTACATAGAGGTAATGATTATAACATAATTTCAAAGGGGACTGAATAACTGATTAATATGAAACAAGGAGAAAAGAGGGAAAGGCAAGGAATGGGATTAAAGTACTGAGCTCCACATAAAGAGCGAGCACTAGTACAGCTTTGATGGGTTGAATGTCCTCCTGTACTGTACATTAAAGGCCTGCTCGGGTCTGCAAATGAGACCTGACCGAAGCCCAACAGAACCCCATCCGAGCCCGACCCAGCCCGAGAGCGTGTCCAATCTGGCCTGACCTGACCCGAGCCCGAATGCCGGACCCGGAAGTGTGACCCAACCTGACCCGAACCCGAACCCGACACATGTCTTCGGGTCCCGTTGAGTTCGGGTTGGGTAGCATGCCTTTACTGTGCATGCTATGATTCCATAAGCAAGAAACACTGATAAGAAATGGAAATTTTATCCGTTGTCACCTCAATAGAAAATTCAAACTTATCAAAAGTAGAAATCACTGCAATTACATAGCGATATACACAGCCACTAACATGTTTTGTTGCCAGTGAGAGGGAACAATTGGTAAGAGAGCAGTCAGTTTTTATTCTGCCTAAGCATTTACGCTCATCTGATAGCACCACAAAACTTACAATGTCAAAGTGATTTCTAATGCTGATTTCAAACCGTTGTCATTCCATCAGTAAGGTTTCCATTGATAAGGATGCAGTTATGTTGCACTACCAGTTTGAGATGGGTTCCTGCTTACAACTACATAAAGAAAATGGACTTGAGTTATACCCAAAGCTCTGCATCATTTTTTGGCTGGGGAAAGTGCAACTCCGTGAATGCATGTGAAGAGCTCCACTTACCAGAGTCCACATCGCCATTAAATCTCAGTGTTAACAAAGAGCCAGGAGGACAGTGCTGACAGTGAATCACCAGGAAACTCTCTCAGCTTTTAAAAGAACTTGCATTTATATAGCACCTTTCACAACCTCAGAACGTACCAAAGTACTTAAGTACAATTAAGTACTTTGAAGAATAGTCACCATTGTAATGTAGAAAATGCATATACAAATTGCACACAGCAAGTTCCCAAAAACATCAATGAGATAATTGGCCAGATAATCTGTTTGAGCAATGTTGGTTGAGGGATAAATTTTGGCCAGGACACTGGGAGAACTCCCCTGCTTTTTGAATAGTGCCATGGGATCTTTTACCTCCACCTGAGAGGGCAGGCAGAGCCTTCTTTTAATATCTCTGACCATGAAGCTTTCCCTCAGTGCTGCACGAGAGCATCAGGCTATATTGTGTGCTCAAGTCTCTGGATTGAGATTCAAACCTCCAACTTTCTCACCTGATGGCTTAATACTACAACTCCTGTAAATTCAAAGTATTACAGGTATCTTCTCAAGGCGGTCTCACTTGCCCAAAATTCAATTATCATGACTGTACCCCTCAATTACATGACACAGTGAGGTGAATCCAAAATCACTGGGCTGTGATATGCAGTATAACTGGCTTATGCCGATATTGAAGAAGAAAGTATTGTATGCCCTACAACAGAGTAATCTGACCAGAGGGAATAATTACATTGTGATTTTTGATTTAATGAAATTGCCATTTAAGGCCATCTTTGTATCTAGTGTCCCCTTGTGGCTGTATAGTGGGAGTCAAGTCATCAGGGATATAGCAAAATGCACAAGGAGTGGGCGACCTGAGGAAAAATCTGACATGACAAGTATTTGAATCACAAAGAAAATGTTCAAGGGCAACAACTGATTTATGACAACTGGTGATCAAAAATGTTGTAAATTACCAAAGAAGGTGACACCAGCTAAACAGAATCAGCTGCCTTCTGTACCTTTGTCTTTTACAAAGAATTTGGGACATTAAAATTCAATTTTTTTTAAACATTGGAAGATAGGTTTTTTGTTTTAATTCTGATTATCAGTAGATAGCACGTCTAGAGGGTATTTTGTATCACATCTTGAACGGTAATAATGATCCCTCAAACTGAATCATTTTAGCTGTAGGGTATAATTAGAGGATGTTGCTTCCACTCAAAAACACATGCAAATGTTTAAAATTAGAAAGCTGTAAGAGGAACTGACTCTGAATACATTAGAACTGCAGAAACACTGAAGGACTTGGATGCTGCAGAACATCACTCTTTCACGTTTGGAATTTGAATCCAAACTAGACAGATATAATGGAAGTATCTTTACTCTGGGGCTGTTAATGCTTTTAATATTCTCTACATTTACTGCAAACAATATGTCACTACTTGCAAATTCTTAGGATTATCTGTCAAATACAGGTATCTTTGTGGTACTTTCAAACTACACTGAGCCCATACTTCACTTTGCAGTGAATTATTAATAGCTAAGAAAATTGAGGGGTCCAGATGACAGCACAACATAGCAGAAATTAGGAGATCTGGGATCCTGTTACTGTTCTTTCATTTTGTCTACTTATAACTTTATTCAAAAAGTTTTTTTTTATCAGTAAGCCATGGGTGAGTTTCCGATAGATTGGCATGAGGAATAGTTGACTGAGTGGTATAGCCCATTGGAAAATCAACCGGTCTCTGATTGGCCGGCAGCTCTCAAAGAGCGGGACTTGGTAGGACACCCAACCAATCATGAATGTACACATAGTGGATTCTTGCTCTCACCCTGTTTTGAGAAAGAACAAGCTTTGCTATTGGACTTTTCCTTCATCAATGTACAACCAGAACCATACCACAACAAAAGGGCAAATGAACAACCTGGGCTTAGAAATCTGTAAATACTGTGTTAGACCAGACAGTGGGATTCATAGCAGAGTGGTGAAGATAGATTCATTTCTTGATTTCTCTACTGCAGGGAGATGCCTTATCACTTAGCCTCTACCCATGAGAGGTTCACTGAGGAACCAAGGTTGCAAGTTTCCTGCTTGACATACTCTTGTACCATGATGTACACTAATATATCAGTCTATGTACACCAAAAATATTTTGTATTAGCAAGTACAATTGTTCATTCAGGATCATTCAGACAACATCGATAGAGGAAATATCATGGCCAGGATTTTATCCAGGCAATGGGAGTCTCAGCCTCAGGCAAAAGTGCCGGCAAGAATCCCGCGTCGTCCCTTCTGTGGGAGGCCTGCGAATCAAGTGCCAAATAAGCACTTAACTAGACAGTGGCAGGCCTTCCATGGGATCAAGGACCTTGACGACAGAAGTTCCGCTCTCTGAGAGCTGCCGGCCAATCAGAGACCGGCAGCTCTTTAACTGAGCAGTGCCACCGAGGAGGTGGTGGAGCAACCGAGGAGGCCAAGGTCGGTCAGGGTGGGAGGGGTCTCATGGGCTGGGGGTTGTGGGGGAGTGGAGGTGTATGGGAGTTTGCACTATGAGCAAATGGGTGGCTCTCAGCGGGCCCCCTTTCCCGATGCAGGTTTCCTCATTCAGGCTCTAAGTGCCTTTTAACAAGGGACAAATCCACCCCCCCTCCCACCCCACAGGGCTGGCAAGCAACCTGCACGGATTTTCTTGCTGTGCTGTCCATGCAGCGACAGGCATGCCCATGTCTGAGCTAATTGCGGCAGGGGTGGAATGAGGTCCTTAATTGAGCATTAATTGCCCACTTACGGGCCTCAATTGGTGACGGGGCGGGATGACTGTTCACAGGTCTTCCCGCCCCAGGCTTAATTTTGGCAGGGGTGGGAAGGTGGTGAGGTCCACCCCCCACCACCATCCCACACAATATTATGCTCTCCCTGTCTCCAAACCTGCTGCAGAGCAGAGCATAAAGTTCCGCCCTCAATCTCCATGCAATCATGCCACTGTGGGCATTTGTTAAGAAGAGTCTGGGCAGCTCACCATAAGAAGAGATATATAGATAATAAGCTAAATTATTGAAAGGTCTATTAAATACCATTGTTCTAATTGGACTCTTTCACATGCAGGGATAACCAGATTTCTTAACATCATTTTTCTGAACTATAAAACAAGGGCAAACCAATTAAACTCAAGATATCATCATCCTACAGCTGGACAGACCATGAACGAATTTCCAAAAGCACTCAGTGTAACAAGTCTATTGAGGGCTACAATCGAAGGGGCAACCAGCCATATTAACAATATATAGTGTATTTGGTTTTCTTTTTCTTTTTTAACAGAAGGAGAAAAGCACATTGGTATCCAAAGCCTTGACCATTCGGGCCTCACATTATAATTGTCGATGCTGGATTTATTTAATCCGATCTTTCTAATTTTGCTTCTGGTCTTTTGTGGTATGAAATTTTGGCAAGCTTTTGGGGATTTCATTAAAACCAACAAATTAAACTTGTTGAATGATGTATCATTCAACCAAATAGGAACTTCCATTTGTTAGGAAAGCAATGAGCAATAAGCAAGTCTGATCAAAGAGATATAACACAAACTGAGGCATTTCATTGCTAAGATATAGATTAATAATGATAAACTCTGTTTGGCATCAGTGTGTTCAACAAGAAATAATTTTTGTACTTTGATTAAGTAATTCAAAACATTTTCTCCTGTTAATACTCAGTGGATTTGTAGAGGATAGAACAAAAATAATGATGAAATAATAAAAAAATAATGAATTTCTCACCCACAGCTGTTACAAAAATTTCTAAATTCGCTTGTAACAGCCCTTCAAAACACTCCCACAGGGGATGCTGAGACCAAGTGGGCCCACATCAGAGACGCCATCTATGAGTCAGCTTTGACCACCTACGGCAAAAGTGCGAAGAGAAATGCAGACTGGTTTCAATCTCATAATGAAGAGCTGGAACCTGTCATAGCTGCGAAGCGCATTGCACTGTTGAACTACAAGAAAGCCCCCAGCGAGTTAACATCAGTAGCACTTAAAGCAGCCAGAAGCACTGCACAAAGAACAGCCAGGCGCTGTGCAAACGACTACTGGCGACACGTATGCAGTCATTTTTAGCTGGCCTCAGATACCGGAAACATCAGAGGAATGTATGATGGCATTAAGAGAGCTCTTGGGCCAACCATCAAGAAGATCGCCCCCCTCAAATCTAAATCAGGGGACATAATCACTGACCAACGCAAACAAATGGACCACTGGGTTGACCACTACCTAGAACTGTACTCCAGGGAGAATGTTGTCACTGAGACTGCCCTCAATGCAGCCCAGCCTCCAACAGTCATGGATGAGCTGGACATACAGCCAAAAAAATCGGAACTCAGTGATGCCATTGATTCTCTAGCCAGCGGAAAAGCCCCTGGGAAGGACAGCATTACCCCTGAAATAATCAAGAGTGCCAAGCCTGCTATACTCTACATGAACTGCTTTGCCTGTGCTGGGATGAGGGAGCAGTACCTCAGGACATGCGCGATGCCAATATCATCACCCTCTATAAAAACAAAGGTGACCGCGGTGACTGCAACAACTACCGTGGAATCTCCCTGCTCAGCATAGTGGGGAAAGTCTTTGCTCGAGTCGCTCTAAACAGGCTCCAGAAGCTGGCCGAGCGCATCTACCCTGAGGCACAGTGTGGCTTTCGTGCAGAGAGATCGACCGTTGACATGCTGTTCTCCCTTCGTCAGATACAGGAGAAATGCCGCGAACAACAGATGCCCCTCTACATTGCTTTCATTGATCTCACCAAAGCCTTTGACCTCGTCAGCAGACGTGGTCTCTTCAGACTACTAGAGAAGATTGGATGTCCACCAAAGCTACTAAGTATCATCACCTCATTCCATGACAATATGAAAAGCACAATTCAACATGGTGGCTCCTCATCAGACCCCTTTCCTATCCTGAGTGGCGTGAAACAGGGCTGTGTTCTCGCACCCACACTTTTTGGGATTTTCTTCTCCCTGCTGCTTTCACATGCGTTCAAGTCCTCTGAAGAAGGAATTTTCCTCCACACAAGATCAGGGGGCAGGTTGTTCAACCTTGCCCGTCTAAGAGCGAAGTCCAAAGTACGGAAAGTCCTCATCAGGGAACTCCTCTTTGCTGACAATGCTGCTTTAACATCTCACACTGAAGAGTGCCTGCAGAGTCACATCGACAGGTTTGCGGCTGCCTGCAATGAATTTGGCCTAATCATCAGCCTCAAGAAAACGAACATCATGGGGCAGGACTTCAGAAATGCTCCATCCATCAATATTGGCGACCACGCTCTGGAAGTGGTTCAAGAGTTCACCTGCCTAGGCTCAACTATCACCAGTAACCTGTCTCTAGATGCAGAAATCAACAAGCGCATGGGAAAGGCTTCCACTGCTATGTCCAGACTGGCCAAGAGAGTGTGGGAAAATGGCGCACTGACACGGAACACAAAAGTCCGAGTGTATCAAGCCTGTGTCCTCAGTACCTTGCTCTATGGCAGCAAGGCCTGGACAACGTATGTCAGCCAAGAGCGACGTCTCAATTCATTCCATCTTCGCTGCCTCCGGAGAATACTTGGCATCAGGTGGCAGGACCGTATCTCCAACACAGAAGTCCTCGAGGCGGCCAACATCCCCAGCTTATACACACTACTGAGTCAGCGGCGCTTGAGATGGCTTGGCCATGTGAGCCGCATGGAAGATGGCAGGATCCCCAAAGACATATTGTACAGCGAGCTCGCCACTGGTATCAGACCCACCGGCCGTCCATGTCTCCGCTTTAAAGACGTCTGCAAACGCGACATGAAGTCCTGTGACATTGATCACAAGTCGTGGGAGTCAGTTGCCAGCGTTCGCCAGAGCTGGCGGGCAGCCATAAAGGCGGGGCTAAAGTGTGGCGAGTCGAAGAGACTTAGCAGTTGGCAGGAAAAAAGACAGAGGCACAAGGGGAGAGCCAACTGTGTAACAGCCCCGACAAACAAATTTTTCTGCAGCACCTGTGGAAGAGCCTGTCACTCTAGAATTGGCCTTTATAGCCACTCCAGGCGCTGCTCCACACACCACTGACCACCTCCAGGCGCTTACCCACTGTCTCTCGAGATAAGGAGGCCAAAGAAGAATTATGAGTGACACGTCACATTTCTTTCTTTCTTCCCTCCCTCAATATCAGCAGTAATATTAGAAAAATGAACTAAATAAATCCAGAATTGACAGTTATTGTCAGGACTTAACGGCCATTCTGTTCGGATCATAAACAGAAAATGTTGAAATGCAAACAGGTCAATTCGCATCTGAAGGCAGACACAGATTAATGCTTTAGACCTGACCACCATGACATTTTAGCATTTCTTACATTTTGAGTTTTAACCTGTTTTAGGTGTCAGCCTTGTATCAATAGTACTCAGGCCTCTGTGTCAGAAGGTTGTGGTTATGGTTTCAAGTCCCATTCCAGAGACTTGAACACTTAATTTGGGCTGACACTTCAGTGCAGCGCAGAAGGAGTGCTGCAACGTTGAAGGTGCTGCTTTTTGGAGGAGATGTCAAGTTGAGGCCCCATTTGACCTTTTGAGTGGCAATAAAATATCTCATGGTACCATTGGAAGATTTTCTCCTGATGTCCTGGTAAACATTTATTCCTCAACAGGTATGATGGGTTGACTGGCTTCCTTCTGTACCATAAGAATATAAGGGCTGAATTTTCGATTTGGAGCAGGAAACAGTAGGTGGGACTATTTCCATCTCCCAAGACCATCCCTTGGGGGAAACAGTCACTGATTGGGATTTTGAGCAGGCCGCCCCTTAATTGGCATGGAGACAGTTTTCCTATCCAATTAAGGGTAGCAGAGGAACTTTCGAAGTTGGAGGGCCAGTCACCCTCCAAATTCAGAGAAACAGCAGGCTACAGTAAAGGGTAAGTAACTGAGAGGGTGCTTCAACATGAAGGTGTCCTGTTATTAACTTTTTTTAAAAATCAAATAAAATGTGATGATCTGGTCATTTATTCAATTGCTTTTGGAGGCAGCTTGCTATGCACAAACTGACCACAGTCCAAAAGTACTTCATAGGTTGTAAAGCATTTTAGGACATCCTCTAATTTGGAACATAGGAACATGAGCCTGCTGCATCATGGCTGATCTGAATGTGGTCTCGATTCCACTTTCCTGTCTGTCCCCCATAACCCTTGACTCCCTTGTCTAGCTAAAATATGTCTAACTCAGCCTTGAATAAATTCAATGACCCAGACTCCACTGTTTTCTGTGGAAGATAATTCCACAGACTAATGATCCTCAGAGAAAAAATTTCTCCTCATCTCCGTCTTGAAAGGGAGACCTCTCATTTTTAAACTGCATCCCTTATTTCTAGTCTCCCCCTCAACAGGTATGATGGGTTGAATGGCCTCCTTCTGTACCATTAGAATGTAAGGGCTGAATTTTCAATTTGATCTTTCGGGTATCCAACCTATCAATCCCCTCAGTATCTTACATGTTTCAATAAGATCGTCTCTCATTCTTCTAAACTTTAATGGATGCAGGCCCAACCTGTCCAACCTTTCCTCATAGGATAACCCCTTCACCCCAGGAATGAGTTGAGTGTATCTTCTCTGAACTGCCTCTGAAGCAATTATATCCGTTTTCAAATAAGAAAGCCAAAACTGTTCACAGTACTCCAGATGCAGTCTCACCAAGGCCCTGTAGAGTTGCAGTAAAACTTCCCGACTTTTATATTCCATTCCCCTCGCAATAAACAACAACATTCTATTTGCCTTCCTAATCATTTGCTGTACCTGTGTATTAACTTTTTGTGATTCATGTACCAGGACAATCAGATCCCTCTGTACTGCTGAGTTCTGCAATCTCTTTCTATTGAAATAGCTTTTATATTCTTCCTGTCAAAGTGGACAAGTTCACATTTTCCCACCTTTCCCACCATCTGCCAAATTTTGCCCACTCACTTATCCAATCTATATCCCTTTGTAGACTCTTGACAACATACTTTCCTACCTATCTTGGAGTCAACAAATTTAGCAACCATACATTCGGTCCCTTCATCCAAGTCATTTATATAGATTGTAAATAGTTGAGGCCCCAGCACTGTGGCATTCCACTAGGTACAGCTTGCCAACCCAAAAAAGACCCGTTTATCTCTACTCTTTGTTTCCTGTTAGCTAGCCAGTCCTTTATCCATGCTAATATGTTACCTCCTACACCATGCACTCTTATTTTGTGTAGTAACCTTCTATGTGGCACCTTATTAAATGTCTTTTGGAAATCCAAGTACACCACATCTACAGATTCCCCTTTATCCACCTTGCTTGTTACTTCCTCAAAGAACGCTAATAAATTAGACATGATTTCCTTTTCACAAAACCATGTTGACTCTGCCTGATTCCATTATGATTTTCCAAGTATCCTGCTATATCCTCCTTAATAATGCATTCTACCAATTTCTCTACAACAGATGATGGGCTAACGGGCCTATTTTCTTTCTGTCTCCCTCCTTTCTTGAATAAAGGTGTTACATTTGAGATATTCCAATGCGCTGGGACTCTTCCAGAATCTAAGGAATTTTAGAAGTTATAACTAATATTTCTACTATTTCTGCAGCCACTTCTTTTAAGACCCTAGGATTCAGGCAATCAGGTCCTGGAGACTTGTCAGCCTTTAGGTCTAATAGTTTTCCCAGTACCTTTTCCCTGGTGATGTTGATTGTTTTAAGCTTCTCCCTCCCTTTTGCCTCTTGATTTTCAAGTATCTTTGGGAAATTTTCTAAGTCTTCTAAAGATAAGACAGACATAAAATACTTGTTCAATGCTTCCGCCATGTCTTTGTTCCCCATTATTAATTCCCCAGACTCATTTTCTAGAGGACCAACACTCACTTTAGTTACTCTTTTCCTTTTTTAAATACTTGTAGAAACTCTTGCTATCTGTTTTATTAATATTTCTAACTGGCTTTCTCTCAAACTCTAATTTCTCCCACTTTATTATTTTTTTAAATATCCTTTGCTGTTTCTTAAAATCTGTCCAATCTTCTGACTTGTTTTTAATCTCTGCAGAATTGGACCGTGTTTCAATTTGATACTATCCTTAACTTTCTTATTTAGCCGTGGATGATACATCCTTCTCAAAGAGTCTTTCTCACTGGGATAAATCTTTGCTGAGAGTTATTAAATACCTCTTTAAAGATCTGCCACTGTATCTCTAGTGTCTTACCTTTTAATCTAGTTTCCCAGTTCACTTTAGCCAAGCCTGCCTTCATGCCTTTATAATTACCTTTATTTAGGTTTAAAACACTAGTCTTAGACTCACACTTCTCACTTCAAACTGAATGTGAAATTCTATCATGTTATGATTGTTGTCGCCTAGAGGCTCCTTTACTATGAGGTTATTGATTAATCCTGTCTCATTGCACATTACCAGGTCTCACGAGCATCTCCAGTTTGAATTGCTCCACAATTGGTGGCCATGCCTTCAGCTGCCAAGATCCTAAGCTCTGGCATGCCATTCCTACACTACTCTGCCTCGCTACCTCTTTCCTCCTTTAAGACGCTCCTTAAAACCTGCCCTAATATCTTACGTAGCTCGGTGTCACATTTTGCTTCATAATGCTCCTGTGAGGTGCCATGGAACATTTCATTACTTTAAAGATGCTATATAAATGCAAATTGTTGTCCTGTGGTTGTGAAAAGCACTATGTAAATTCAAGTCTTCCCTTCTTTGATTTCCAGCATTTAAAGTTTCCTTTTACCTCAGCAAGTTAGTGCCTGAGCCCTAGTTCTGATACAGATATGCAAAATTAAAGAAACCTCAGGCTGATTTAATTATCTCAAGGATCATTGTTGTGAGCAAATTAGAGAAGCATTTAATGATTACAAAACTTAAATAGAAACATTTCTTCAAGACTGAAGTGACTTAAATTGAAAATATCTATTTTAGGAAGATTCATTGTAGGCACAGTAAGAAACTTTGAGTACAAATTGCTCTATAAATCATTTTGTGGTGTGATGGAAAAGCTGGATTATAAACCTGGAGAGGTGGCGAGATGCTGCAATTAATTGAAACTATATTAAAACCTTTCAGATTTTCACCTCCTTGTCTCCAACATCATCAGAAGCTGAATAACAACAACCTGTAGCTCAGCTCTTTCTTCACAAAATATCCCCACTTAATACCTGAGTTGGTTCAGTTCTTGCCCTCCCTTCTCCATTAAAAAAAAATTCTCAGAAATGCAAATTTATTAGAATTTATCCATCAATAGAGTCTGACTAATTTGATTGCTTTCTTTGATGACGTTATGGAAAGGGTTGGCGAGAGTAGTTTGGTTGGTGAAGTGTACATGGAATTTTAAAAGGCATTTCCTAAAGAGCCAGATAATGGACCTGTTACCAAAACTAAAGCCCATGGGATTAAAGTGTCAGAAGCAGTGGGGATATAAAATAGACTGAGAGTCAAAAAGCAGAGAGTAGTGGTGTAAGGTCATTTTTCAGGAAGTATACAGGGGTGTCCCTCAGAGGTTGGTATTAGGACCACTGCTCATTTTGATATATACTAATGACCTGGATTTGGATGTAAAGGGCATAATTTCAAAAAGTTTGCAGCTGAGAGAAAACTTGGAAATGTAGGAAACAGTGAGGTGGATTTTTAGTAAACTTTAGGACAACGTAGACTGGTGAAATAGTTAGATACATAAAGATGAAATTCAATGCAGAGGAGTGTAAAACGATGTATTTGGAGAGGAAGAATGAGGAGAGGCAATATGAACTAATTTGTACAATTTTAAAGGGGGTGCAGGAACAGAGAGACCTGGGGGTGTACATACATAAATCCTTGAAGGCAGCAGGAAGGCATTGAAAAAAGTATATGGCATCCTGTGCTTTAAAAATAGAGACTTGGGGCTGAATTTTATGGGCTCCCGAGGGACGGGAATGGAGGTGAGGATGCTCATAAAATTGTATGGGAAGGATTGCCCGTCACCTTCCCGAAGCCTTCCAATTAATGACCACTTAAGGGCCTCTTCCCACCTCCACCTCAACTTACAGAATCACAGAATAGTTACAATGCAGAAGGAGATCATTCGGCCCATCATGTCTGCACCAGCTCTCCGAATGAGCAATTCACTAAATACCATTCCCCCGCTTTCTCCCTGTAAGCCTACACTTTCTTCCTTTTCAGATAACAGTCCAATTCTCTTTTGAATGCTTCAATTGAACCTGCATCCACCACACCCTCAGGCAGTGCATTCCAGACCTTAACCACTTGCTACGTGAAAAAGTTTTTCCTCATACCACGTTTGCTTCTTTTACCAATTACTTTAAGTCTGTGCCCTTTTGTTCTCGATCCTTTTAGGAGTGGGAACAGTTTCTCCCTGTCCACTCTGTCCAAATCCCTCATGATTTTGAATACCTCTATCAAATCTCCTGTCAGCCTTCTTTTCTCCGAGGAAAACAGTCCTAACTTCTCCAATTTATCTTCATAACTGAATTTCCTCATCCCTGGAACCATTCTCATGAATCTTTTCTGCATTCGTTCCTAAAGTGTGGGGCCCAGAACTGAACGCAATACTCCAACTGAGGCTGAAATAGAGGCTGAAATAGAGTCTTAGACAAGTTCAATATAGCATACTTGCTCTTGTACTCTATCCCCTATTAATTAAAGCCCAGGATACTGTATGCTTTATTAACTGCTCTCAACCTGTCTTTCCACCTTCAATGAATTATTACATATACACCCAGGTCCCTCTGCTCCTGCATCCACTTTAGAATTGTGCCCTTTAATTTATATATCTGTCCATGTTCTTCCTACCAAAATGAATCACTTCACATTTCTCCACATTGAATTTCATCTGCTACTTGTCCGCCCATTCCACCAACTTGTCTATATCCTTTTGAATTTCTACACTATCTTCCTCACATTTCACAATGCTTCCAAGTTTTGTGTCATCCACAAACTTTGAAATTGTGCCCTATACACCAAGGTCTAGGTCATCACTATATATCAGATAAAGCAAGGGCTCCAACACTGACCCCTGGTAGAGAGGCCTGCTGCTGTGTGGAGACGCCACCAGGTAAAACCTGGCAGCCTCCTAGTGGGGTCAGGGGTTCCCTCCTTTGGGTGCAATCCAGGGCGTCTGGAAGGCCCCTCTGGCAGCAATGACCTCCACCCCCTTCCCGAGAAGACGCCCCCCATCCTGTCACCCTGGGCCTCCCTGAATGGCCCCTGAGACCCCAACCCCACTTACCTGTCCCAGGGTCTTCTTCACTCTTTGTACTGCAGGGCCTCCTGTAGTACCAGCAGTGGCCACTGCTCTTGGTGGCTGGCAACACGGGAGGCGAGAGCTCGTCCCTTAAAGAGCGGGCAGTTAATTGGCTGCCCATGGTTAAATAGCACCAGGGGTCCGATGGAGGGCTGAGGTGGGGGTCTCCTCTGCCTTCTGGCGGCCGCCGGAACCTGGAATAAAATCCATCGCCGGAATAAAATCTGACCCATAGAGTACAAAGCAAGGAAGTTATGCTAAACATTTATAAATCACTGGTTTTGTCTGAGCTAGAGTATCGTGTCCAATTCTGACACCACACTTTTGGAAGGATGTCAAAGCCTTGGAGCTGGTGCAGAGGAGATTTACCAGAACGGTGCCATGGATGAGAGAATTCATTTATGTGGAGAGAATAGAGAAGTTGGGATTGTTCTCCTTAGAGCAGAGAAGGTTAAGGGGAGATTACGTAGAGGTATTCAAAATCATGAATGGTTTTGATAGAATAAATAAGGAGAAACTGTTTCCAGTGATAGAAGTGTGGTAACCAGAGGACACAAGATTTAAAGTAAAAGAACCTGCATGGAGATGAGTTTTTTTTTACACAACGAGTTGTTGTGTTCTGGCATGCACTGCTAGAAAGGGTGGTAGAAATATATTCAGTGGTATATTTCAAAAGAGAACTGTTCTGACAGACCTAAGGGTCAAGCGGTTATACCTTTTTGTTCCTGGGAGATTTCAGAAAAAGGATTATTTTATGAAGGATCGCAATCTGCTTGCGGAGAAGTCATCCATATGCCCCAACCAGTACCTTCAGAAGGCTCATACAATTCAATGCAGGGTTCCAGCCCAACCATAGCTGTTCCTCGGTCAAGCTTTTGCTTGCGGAAATTATGAGGAAAGACAGCTGCTCAAGAATGACAGCATCTAAAGCATCTAGGAAATCTAAATGGCTTGGCGCACAGATGAAGTGAAAATGATTATGATGGCTTCAACAGAGAACAAGTCAGCTAGCATTTTTAACAAGACTCACACAAAAATAAATTCCAGAGTCATTAGCACCTGTTGAGAGTGCTCCTATTCAATGGGGCAGCAGTTGCTGTACAACACTCACGAAACTCTTACATGCCACTCAGTTTTATTATTTCAATCTCAGTTGGCCTGAATGCTTTGAACACAATCTGATGGAATTTGCAATATAACTCACAGCCACTGTTGATCTATGCATAGTTATTGTGTTGCTGTCCAGAATTCTATACAATACCTCAACTGCAAAACAAATGTGTTACCAATCAAGTTCCCAAAATCCTTATCAATTACCGAGTTAATGATCGTACAGTTTCTTCTGCAACGGGAGTCATGAACATCAACTAATAATGTTGATCAGTTTGTTAATTTGCCATTGTAAAATTCTGTTTTGTCTTTTTGCATTTTTCTTCCCATTTCTCCTGAGGGGTCTGATTTTCGCTGAGGTCTGGATCCATGTCATCTTGTGGCACATCAGTAAAATGGCGAATTATCCTGTGGGAACCCAGAAAGTGAATGGCAGGACGGAAGATGTGAAGGCCAAGCCGTGTCATCCACAGAGGCATACATCCAGCTGGGGTCACTGTTTCGTGAGGAATGGGAATCTTGGCTGCTTTTTCCTCTCCTTGGCTCATGACAGTAAGGTCATGCTTAGCTGAGATCACTTAACTCAGCAGTATGTCTGGTATCAAGCTCACTGGGCAGTGTAATCATTCTTGAAGTCAGGTTGGGGACAAGGGGAGTTTCCATCATTACTTCCCTGTACTCTAAATAAAGCTGTGACCTGAACTAAATACTCAAATCTGTGTGGGTAGAATGAGGGAAGCTACTTACTCTTAGTGGTAAGGGCCTTGGTGTGTGTGTGTGTAGTGTATAAAAATAAATGTCAAATAGATGAATGGACACATGCATAGACAATAATAGATCACCTGGGCTATTGCTCATTGATAGTACAGGGCCTAAAGTGCAGTCTTTGCTGTTTAGCATAGTCCCATTATATCATTTGACTGAAAGACATAAAAATATTTCTGACATTGAACTAAACAGGGTCTCAGAGACCAGGAGGTATTTTAATCCTGGTGCAGGCAGAGGGCTAAGCTGACAAGGGGGCTTTGTGTCACATTGCTGACACATTCTCATCCCCCACTGTTTTAGCTGAGTTGAAATCAGGCATGGGAATACGACCCTCCCCCCCCCATCCCACCCCTACCCACTGCTTGAACTGGAAGAGCAGAGGCCTGATTTAAATGGCAAAGTTTATGACCTAACTACCTTATCGGAGCATGCACGCCATTTTAGCTGCCGGCCAACTAAGGGACCCACAGTCCCAGAACCGCAAGCAGTATGTTGACCACAGGATCACAAGGTAATTGTGATTTTTGTTTATTTTTATCAGGTTTCTTGTGGGCCAGAAGGAGCGAGAATGCTCCTCCTGTCCCCAGCGGATGGAAGAAATTTGTATTTATACTGCAACTTTCATGACCTCAGGACATCCCAAATCACTTTGGGATAGTCTGTTTAGCTGATGTTTGTTGAGGGATAAATATTGGCTGGGACACGGTGGTGAGGTCACCTGCCCTTCTTCAAAATAGTGCATGGAATCTTTTAGATCCACATGAGAGGGCAGACAAGGCCTCAGTTTAATAATTCATCTGAAAGACAGCACTTCTGAAAGTTCAGCACCTATTTTGCACAGCACTGGAGTGCTTAAGAGTCAGAAAACACCGGTGGGAATAACTTTTAGGCCCCCTAAGAGTAATTATACAGTTGGACAGAATATTAAGCAAGAAATAATTGGAGCTAATAACAAAGACAATGTAATAATCATAGAGGATTTTAATCTTCCTATAGACTGGACAAATCAAATTGGCAAAGTGTGGAAGATGAGTTTGTGGAATGCTTTTGTGACTGTTTCCTGGAACAGTACATTAGGGATCTAGGGATAAAGCTATTTTAGATCTAGTATTATGTGATGAAGCAATAGTAATCTCATAGTAAAAGATCCTCTGGGAAAGAGTGAGCATAATACAATTGAATTCCATATGAAGTCTGAGACTGACATGGCCCAGACCAAAACAAAAATCCTAAACTTTAAACAAAACCAATTACATATGTCTGTGGGAGAACAGTCTAAGATTGATTGGGTAAATAAACTAAAAGGTATGGCGGTAAATGAACATTTAAAGAAATTATTTAAAATGTTCAACAAAAATACGTTATATTAAAAACCAAAAACTCAGCAAGAAACCTCCATTTGTGGCTTACAAGGGAAGTGAAGGATAGTATTAGATTAAAAGAAGAGGCTTATAATGTTGCAAAGAATAGTATGAAGCCGAAGGATTAGGAGTGTTTTAGAAACCAGCAAAGGACAACCAAAAATTTTTAAAAAGGAAAAAAAAGAGAGTAAACTAGTCAGGAATATAAAAAGATTGTAAGAGCTTTTACAAATATATGAAAAAGAGAGTGGCTAAAGTAAACATTGCTCCCTTAGAGGCAGAAGCAGGAGAAATTACCATGGGGAATAAGGAAAAGGCAGGGACGTTGAATAAATATTTTGCATCTGTCTTCACATCAGAAAAAACAAATTACAACAACAGTTCATATTTATATCATGCCTTTGACATAATAAAACATTTCAAGGCACATCACAGTAGCATTCTAAAACAAAATATGATGCTGTGTCACATAAGGAGATATTCAGCCAGATAACCAAAATGCTTGGTCAAAGAGGTAGGTTTTAAGGAGTGTCTCAAAGGAGGAAAGCAAGATAGAGATGGAGAGTAAGACAGAGCTTAGAGCCTGGGCAACTGAAAGCACAGCCACCAAGAATGAAGCATTTAAAATGGGGATGCTCAAGAAGCCAGAATTGGTTGAACACAGATATCTCGGAGGGTTGTGTGGCTGGACAAGATTACAAAGATAGGGAGGGGTGAAGCCATGAAGGGATTTGAAAGCAAGGATGAGAATTTTAAAATCAAAATGTTGCTTGACCGGGAGCCAATATAGGTCGGCGAGTACAGGAATGATAGGTGAACGGCATGTGGTACAAGTTGGG
Organism: Heterodontus francisci; assembly: GCF_036365525.1. Classification (NCBI taxonomy): domain Eukaryota; kingdom Metazoa; phylum Chordata; class Chondrichthyes; order Heterodontiformes; family Heterodontidae; genus Heterodontus; species Heterodontus francisci. Next base: position 53,699,495 of record NC_090392.1, on the reverse strand, counting down.
ACACGAGCATCAAAGTTATGGATAACTTCAAGTTTATAGAGGGTAGAATGTAGAAAGCCAGCCAAGAGTATGTTAGAATAGTCAAGTTGGAATAGAGCAATTAATTCATTCATTATGTATGATATATAAATTATACTTTATACATATATATATAATTTACTTGCCTTAGAGGGACTGCAGTAGAAGTTCACGAGACTGATTCCTGGGATGAGAGAATTGTCCTATGAGGAGAGATTGTGTAGACTAGGACTATATTCCCTCGAGTTTAGGAGAATGAGGTGCTCTTACTGAAACATATAAAATTGTTGAGGGGCTTGACAGTAGATACTGGGAAGATGTTTCCCTGGCTGGGGAGGCTAGAAATAGGTCTCACAATACAGGTTATCCATTTAGGACTGAGAAGAGGAGAAATTTTTTCACTCAAAGGGTTGTGAAACCTTGGAATTCTCTACCCCAGAGAGTTGGGGATGCTCAGTCATTCAATATAGTCAAGGCAGCAATCAATAGATTTTTGGGTATTAAGGGAATTAAGGAATATGGGGATAGTGCAGTCAAGTGGAGTTGAGATAAATCAGCCATGATCTTATTGAATGGTGGAGCAGGCTCGAGGGCCAAATGGCCCACTCCTCTTCCTATTTCTTATGTTCTTATTACAAAAAAATGTGCACAGTAGCTCCTTACACCACTGAGTGGAATCCAAGCTTCAAAATGCTGGTCAAAATGGAGTAAAACACCACAGATGTGTGTTTCAATGCACCATTTCAATATTAAATCTGGTGCAGGGAGATAATTATCTCACAAAACAATTTGAGGCAATACGTATCAATGGACCCGAATCATCCTTGTTTTCTGGCTGTTTTTATTAAATTGACACAGTAACAAATAATATCACTTAATTTTATTCATAGATGGTAAGGTTCTTGCCAATGGCAATAGCTGTCACTGGCAGACTTGCTTTCCTACCACTAAGGGCCAACTGAAACAGAACTAATGCCTGATGTTTGAACACAACAAGATGCATCAGGTGCTGTAATTGGAGAATGTAGAAAATCTTCAGGTTACCTTTAAGACACCAAATGCATGGAGGAATTAAAGGTTAGGCAATGATATTAAGGTATTTTTTTTCCAACTTTCTCCCAAATTGATGAATCATTTTGTATGGTTCTACAGGTCCCTGCCCACCCTTTGGATCTTACCCAAGTAACAATTCTTTATGTGAGAGTTTGGGCCAGATGTACTGGCAAGCTGTTTGACTATGGGTATCATCACAGTCCAGCTTGATTCTTTTTCACCTGACATTCAAAAATGACATTAAAGCAGGGCTGACATTATAGCAACAATGTGGTTGACTCTTAAATGCCCTCAGAAACGACCTAGCAAGCCACTCAGTTCAAGGGCAACTAGGGATGGGCAATAAATGCTGGCCTAGCCAGCGATGCCCACATCCCTGAAACAAATCTGAAAAAACAGCAGGATTTTCACTGATTTATCCACTCTCCACACCAGAATTTCTGAGACCAATTACAGCAAGCCTACTCCACCCTGGTTCAGAAGATAGGAATTGCTTGATGAGAAAGGACTACTATTTCACTTTCTAGCATCCTGGCAGTGCATGATACAGTGATAATGAAGTTATTGACTAATCACATATATGTAACGGAACCCATCTGATTATTTGTCCTGTTTTCCTCTCTGCACTATGTCCAGGTGACCCTTTTCGCCCAACAGCTATTAGAGGATAATCTGCCCTTTACCTTTAATCCTACATATCTTTACACTCCTTTCCCATTGGCTACCTCATCTGCATTTCCCACTGGATAGATCAGAGATTAATTTCCATTATTTATCCTTTCCTGATTGGTCTTTGTAACTCCTGAGCTTGCAAATGAGTTTGCACAAAAATAAAACCGAATTATTTTCTCATTGGTTTTCAGCATCGCATGACACCACATGCCATAAATAATAAAGCACAGCTGCCATGACAATTCTCGACTGCTCCACTTTTGGTCTCTACATAGAGAATAGACACAAGTGCTGCCTGCCACCTAGCCCCATGCTAAAGCCCACCTTAACCAGCACCCGACCTTTTTGCTCGGCCCCACCGTACTGATTACCTTCTCCTTCCATGCTATATTATCAAATCAGAAAGGTCACAGTTTTAATCTCAGACCTGTGTTGAGATACCTGACCTCAGCTGAGGTAACTGAAGGTAGGGACTCAATAACTGACATCAATCTGTCTGAGATAGGGAAAGGATGGTGGGGGGAAATCAGCCAGGATCCTTGTTTCTGTGCACAATCCAGCATCCCCTAGTTGAGTGGCACATGTAAACATGAGGTAAAGAAAATGGCAGGTTCAGCAGCAGCATCTTCAGGAGTCAAATAACTTGCTCACATTCACTTTCAAGGCTCATGCATGAGTAATGACCACTGAGGTAAGTTACCAGCTGCACCTACTGCCTATAGATCTGTATTCCAGCAAGAAAGCAAGTCCTTCAAAGGAGGAAGAAAGGGGAGAACACTGACAGAGAAAAGGAAAAAAAGGAACTCTTAAAACAAAAGGACGGGTTCGGAATGGGCAGTAAGCTGACCTGTTTTAAGAGATTTTCAGGCAGCTATGAAATTGTGCCATCAAATAAAACACTGTTCAGGAAAAGAGTGAAGGAATAAAAAGAGGGCTCAGCAAATCTAGGAAGCATCATCACCCGGACTCCTGCACTACCTTCTCGAGGAATAGGTGACAAACGAAGCCCACAAACAACAAAGAACAGTACAGCACAGGAACAGGCCATTCGGCCCTCCAAGCCTGCGCCGATCTTGATGCCTGCCTAAACTAAAACCTTCTGCACTTGCGGGGACCCTATCCCTCTATTTCCATCCTATTCATGTATTTGTCAAGATGCCTCTTAAATGTCGCTATCGTACCTGCTTCCACCACCTCCCCCGGCAGCAGATTCCAGGCACTCAGCACCCTCTGTGTAAAGAACTTGCCTCGCACATCCCCTCTAAACTTTGCCCCTCTCACCTTAAACCAACGTAACTGACTCTTCCACCGTGGGAAAAAGCTTCTGACTATCCACTCTGTCCATGCCGCTCATAAATTTGTAAACCTCTCTCATGTCACCCCTCAACTTCCATCATTCCAGTGAAAACAATCCGAGTTTATCCAACCTCTCCTCATAGCTAATGGCCTCCAGACCAGGCAACTTCCTGGTAAACCTCTTCTGTATCCTCTCCAAAGCCTCCACATCCTTCTGGTAGTGTGGCGACCAGAATTACACAATATTCTAAGTGTGGCCTAACTAAAGTTCTGTACAGCTGCAGCATGACTTGCCTATTTTTATACTCTATGCCCCGACCGATGAAGGCAAGCATGCCGTATGCCTTCTTGACTACCTTATCCACCTGCGTTGCCACTTTCAGTGACCTGTGGACCTGTACGCCCAGATCGCTCTGCCTGTCAATACTCCTAAGGGTTCTGCCATTTACTGTATACTTCCCACCTGCATTAGATCTTCCAAAATGCATTACCTCACATTTGTTCGGATTAAACTCCATCTGCCATTTCTCCACCCAAGTCTCCAACTGATCTATATCCTGCTGTATCCTCTGACAATCCTCATCACTATCCGCAACTCCACCAACCTTTGTGTCGTCCGCAAACTTACTAATCAGACCAGCTCAGATTTTCCTCCAAATCATTTATATATACTACAAACAGCAAAGGTCCCAGAACAGATCCCTGCGGAACACCACTCGTCACATCCCTCCATTCAGAAAAACACCCTTCTGTCCCTCTGTCTTCTATGACTGAACCCGTTCTGTATCCACCTTGCCAGCTCACCTCTGATCCCGTGTGACTTCACCTTTTGTACCAGTCTGCCATGAGGGACCTTGTCAAAGGCTTTACTGAAGTCCATATAGATAACATCCACTGCCCTTCCTTCATCAATCATCTTTGTCACTTCCTCAAAAAACTCAATAAAATTAGTGAGACACGACCTCCCCTTCACAAAACCATGCTGCCTCTCGCTAATAAGTTAGTTTGTTTCCAAATGGGAGTAAATCCTGTCCCGAAGAATCCTCTCTAATAATTTCCCTACCACTGATGTAAGGCTGACCAGCCTATAATTTTCTGGATTATCCTTACCACCCTTCTTAAACAAAGGAACAACATTGGCTATTCTCCAGTCCTCTGGGACCTCACCTGTAGCCAATGAGGATGCAAAGATTTCTGTCAAGGCCCCAGCAATTTCTTTCCTTGCCTCTCTTAGTATTCTGGGGCAGATCCCATCAGGCCCTGGGGACTTATCTACCTTAATGCTTTGCAAGACATCCAACACCTCCTCCTTTTTGATAATGAGATGACTGAGACTATCTGTACTCCCTTCCCTAGGCTCATCATCCACCAAGTCCTTCTCTTTGGTGAATACTGATGCAAAGTACTCATTTAGTACCTTGCCCATTTCCTCTGGCTGCACACATAGATTCCCATCTCTGTCCTTGAGCGGGCCAACCCTTTCCCTAGTTACCCTCTTGCTCTTTATATATGTATAAAAAGCCTTTGGATTATCCTTAATCCTGTTTGCCAATGACTTTTCATGACCTCTTTTAGCCCTCCTGACTCCTTGCTTAAGTTCCTTTCTACTGTCTTTATATTGCTCAAGGGATTCATCTGTTCCTAGCCTTCCAGCCCTTACGAATGCTTCCTTTTTCTTTTTGACTAGGCTCACAATATCCCGCGTTATCCAAGGTTCCCGAAGCTTGCCAAACTTATCCTTCTTCCTCACAGGAACATGCTGGTCCTGGATTCTAATCAACTGACGTTTGAGACTCCCACATGTCAGATGCTGATTTACCCCCAATCTAAATTCTTCAGTTCCTGCCTAATATTGTTATAATTAGCCTTCCCCCAATTTAGCACCTTCACCCGAGGACTACTCTTATCCTTATCCACAAGTACCTTAAAACTTATGGAATTATGGTCACTGTTCCCGAAATGCTCCCCTACTGAAACTTCGACCACCTGGCCGGGCTCATTCCCCAATACCAGGTCTAGAATGGCTCCATCCCTAGTTGGACTATCTACATATTGTTTCAAGAAGCCCTCCTAGATGCTCCTTACAAATTCTGCCCTATCTAAGCCCCTAGCACTAAGTGAGTCCCAGTCAATATTGGGGAAGTTAAAATAACCCACCACTACAACCCTGTTACCTTTACATCTTTCCAAAATCTGTCTACATATCTGCTCCTCTACCTCCCGCTGGCTGTTGGGAGGCCTGTAGAAAACCCCCAACATCGTGACTGCACCTGCAGAGTACAAATAAACAAAAAGCTTTGGTTCATTGGTAGCACTCTTGCCTGTGCGTCAAAAGGTCAAGTTCAAAGCCATTGCATCAACTTGAGCAAATAATCTAGGCTGACACTTTAGTGTAGCATTGCGGGACCCTGTCAAATGTGCCATTTTTCAGGTGAGACCTAAAAGATTAAAGAAGAGCAATGGATCTCCACTGTTGCATCGGCCAACATTTATCCCCTAATCAACAACATGAAAACAGATTATCTGACCATCTGTTACCTGCAAGATCTCACTGTGCACTGATTGGTTCCTGTGTTTGTCTTGCAATGCCACAGTAGCAACACTTCAAAAGTAATTAATTGGCTGTGAAGCCATTTGAGATGTGTAAGGCGCTATATATGATGAAAATAAAGACTTTATTTTAATGCTGCGTTTGCTGACAATGCAACCATTAGGTGGCGCAGTACTTGCACATGCGCATATGCAGCCTCATGCACTGAAACGTCACTGTATGTGACCGTTCTGACAGCTGCCAGTAAGAAAGATGGTGCTGCTCAATTTATCACAAAATCAAATGAAACTCAAATCCCCAGTGGCTGCAAACACCGCCTCCATCCCACCTCCAACAGTACCCTGCTCCCGCGCTTCTCTTCGCTGCTGCCTCCCGCGCCTATCTGCTCACTGCTCACTCCCCACCTGCCACTTCTCCCCATGTCGGCCACTCGCCACTTCTCCCCCACTCGCCTCTCTGCTTCCTCCCTTCTGCTCTGCTCCCCATACCCTCCCACTTCTGCTCCCCGCTCCCTCCCGCTTCTGCTCCCCACTCCCTCCCACCCTCTTCTGCTTCTGCTCCTCGCTCCCTCCCCCTCCTATTTCTTCTCCCCGCTCCCTCTCCCTACTGCTTCTGCTCCCGATTCCCTCCCGCTCGCTGTCTCCCTCCCCTCCCCTCCCCTCCCCTGCCTATCTTGTCACTCTCTCTCTCCCCTGCTACCTCCATGCGGGGAAGAGAGACTGCGATTGTGGTAGGGAGCGGCAGCAGGGGCAGAGCAGAGGGGGGAGAAGTGGCGAGGCGGGAAGTGAGTGGCCGACAGGCCGGAGTGGGGGAGGGGGTGAAGTGGGGAACGAGTGGCCACAGGTCGGGGGGTGGTGGGGGGTTGGGGGTGAAGCGGGGAGCGAGCAGCCAAGGGGGGAGAGATGGCAAGGCGGGAAACGAGTAGCAAGCAGACGTTGCAGAACAGGATGATATTTTTGCAAGCATGAGCAAATTATTCCTGGCAAGCCGGGTACTGATGTAGACTGTGCATGAGCAGCATCACACTAACAGCAAGAATTCGTTCTGTGCATGTGCGAAGCTGGGAGCACTCTGATCATGTCAACGCTGGGCTGCATTGTCAAGAGTCACTTTGTTATTTTAAACCTTTCATGACCTTGGAACATTACAAAACCATTTACAGCTTTGGGATGCCCTGAGGTTGTGAAAGATTTAAAATGAAGTCTAAAATAAAATTAAAATTGAAGTACTTTTGAAGTGGAGCTGCTGTTGTAATATAGGAAGCATGGCAGCCAAGTAGCACAAAAACAGCAATGTGCTAATGACCAGATTATCTGTTTTTTCATTGATGTTGATCAAGAGATAATTTTCAGTCATGTGAGACTGAAGAATTCCCTGCTGTAAGACTTTTTACAACCACTTGAAAAAGAACATGGGGCCTTGGTTTAACATTTTAAATGAAAGATGGCACCTCCAACATTGCCACATGAATGCTCTGGAGTGTCAACTTAGATTTAGTGCTTAAATCTCTGGCATAGTAAAAAGAGAAAGGAAGACTTGCAGTGATATTGCACCTTTCAAAAGGATGTCCTAACATGCTTTACAACAAATGAAATACTATTGTAATGTAGGAAATACGGCAGTCAATTTTGCACACATCAAGCTCCCACAAACAGCAATGTGATAATGATCAGAGCAACAAAAACAAGAAATGCTGGAAATCTGAAACAAAAACAAGAAATGCTGGAATCACTCAGCAGGTCTGGCAGCATCCGTGGAAAGAGAAGCAGAGTTAACGTTTCGGGTCAATGACCCTTCTTCGGAACTGACTGTCAGTTCCGAAGAAGGGTCACTGACCCGAAACGTTAACTCTGCTTCTCTTTCCACAGATGCTGCCAGACCTGCTGAGTGATTCCAGCATTTCTTGTTTTTGTTTCAGATTTCCAGCATTTCTTGTTTTTGTTTCAGATTTCCAGCATTCGCAGTATTTTGCTTTTATTTTAATGATCAGAGCATCTGTTTCTGTGATGTTGATTGAGGGCTAAATATTGGCCAGGACACCAGGGGTAACTCACCTACTCTTCTTCAAAATAGTGGTGCGGGATCTTGCACACACACGAGAGTGGCACAGTGGTGCAGTGGTTAGCACTGCAGCCTCACATCTCCAGCAACCCAGGTTTGGTTCTGGGTACTGCCTGTGCGGAGTTTGCAAGTTCTCCCTGTGACTGCATGAGTTTCCGCTGGGTGTTGTGGTTCCCTCCCACTTGCAGGTTGATAGATAAATTGGCTATTGTAAATTGCCCCTAGTGTAGGTAGGTAGTAGGAGAATGGTGGGAATATGGGATTAATGTAGGATTAATATAAATGAGTGGTTGTTGGTCGGCACTGTCTTGGTGGGCTGAAGGGCTTGTTTCAGTGCTGTATCTTTCTATGAGACAGCAGACAGAGTCTTAGTTTAGCATCTTTTCCAAAAGACAGCACCTCTGACAACACAGCACCCCCTAAGTACTGGAGTATCAACATTCACTTTGTGCTCAAATTCTGGAGTATGACTTGAACCCACAACCTTCTGACTTAGCAGTAAGAGTGCCACTACTGATCACAGCTGTTATCTACCAGTGCCTTCTTTAATATAAAGGGTATTTGTTTGCATTTTGCTTTAAGAAAGCAAGGGTAAAGGGAGGGAAGATATGGCAGAAATATTTCACGACACGTTACATTCATGGCTGGTACCAGAAGATCAGAAAGTAAGCTGTTACAATTTTTTAAGTAAAAGGTCAAGACATAAGCTCTAGGAACTTGTTAGTTTGATGTTTGAAATGGGAAAAGAATAGTACTGTATTATTTAACAAGAGTAAAGACGGCAACTCTAAGCCAACATGATTTTGTGAAGAACGTGTCGCAGCTAACAAACTTATTGGAATTTTTTTAATGATGTGTTAGAACTGGTGGAAGATGGTGATGTTAAGTCAGTTGATTGTTAGAGTGTGTTTTATTGGGTGCGTTACAAGAGCAAAAGAGTTAAAATGAAAGGATTCTGGATGAAGCAAGGAAATACAAACTGCATGATAGGCCAGCTAAATGACAGGAAATGAAGCACTTTGATCGATGATAGCAATTCTAATTGGATAGCTGTGACCAAAAGAGCAAGAGCTTAAAATATGGAACAATGAAAGGCCATTCAGTCTGATCATTACTCCTTTACACTCTGTTAACAACTTTCATTATCCCAAGTTCTTCCTGGTTACAGTTAACATTTGAGAAAATTATTCCTTCATTTTCTACCTCCAAAAGGGTAATCACATAAAATTACAATCTACACTTATAATTCTGACAAGTTGTATTCCAGTTTTTGAGTATTCCAGGATTCCAGCACCATATAAATCATTATGCTCCCCAAGATCACCTGTGTTCGTCTTGTCCCAGTGATAATTCCTTGGACTTACAAATGATATAGTTATGTCTGCACACTCTCTCCTCGGAGGGCAGTGTAACAGTGGAAGGGTTAACAGTCTGTGACATAGATACTCCTTCCACAGAAATCTTTCTAACCAAGCAAAAAAGTCCTAAATGGCAGGTGGGTTTTATGGGCTCCCACAATCCATACAATGAGGAACCACCATCTGCAAGTAGCCCACTCGATGTCAACCCAGAAATCAGAGCTCGAGCTATGGTCTCCACTCACAAACAGTGTCAGAAGTGTGGCTTGAACCTCACACCTATTCACGCTGGAGATGGGAATGCTACCATTATGCCAAAGGCTTGTTCCACTTATAAATAATTAAGATCTATAGAGGAAAAAATTAAAATTCAAGTGGCTTCATTTTCTCATAGTGCACTGAGTCTGCACTAGCTAAGTTAATATTTCCTTTCCTTTTGACTACACTTACAAACTACATGACTTCATGTTGTACACTGTTTTGAAGGTCATATACATAATAATTAACATAGAGATAATATTGAGTTGTCTCTTTGTCCCTTTTATTAGATAATCATGTTCTCTTTTCTGCAAGCCCCATTCTTAAGGATTCCCTAATGATAGCCATGCGAACATGAACAATTTTTTGACTACTTCCTTAAGTACTAAAACACAGACTTAGATGGAATGAGGTGAAAAAGTTTAGGGTTGCCACCTTAATTTGTACAGAATAGATCAATATACAGAATTGTACCAGTTAAGGGGTATTTAGGTGATTATGCAGAGGAGATTTACCAGAATGATACCACAGATGAGAGACTTCAGACATGTGGAGAGACAAGAGAACCTTGAATTGTTTCTAACTTTACAACAGTGACTACACTTCAAAAGTACCTCAGTGGTTGTAAAGTGCTTTGGGACAACATAAGGTCATGATAGATATTATATAGATAGCATCATAGAAACAGGAGTTGGCCTTTCAGCCCCTCAAGCCGGTTCTACCATTCAATTAGACCATGGCTGACCTGTACCTCAATTCCATTTACCCACTTTGGCTTCATATCTCTTAATACCCTTACCAAACACAAATCTATCTCAGTTTTAAATGCAAGTCTTTCCTTTTTTCTTTCCTATTGCTTTCCTTAGAGCAGAGACAGTTATGGGAAGATTTAATTACAGATGTGTTAAACATTATGTGATGTTTTGATAGAATAAATAAGGTGAAACTGTTTCCACAGCAAGTGGGTTAATAACCAGAGGACACAGCTTTAAGATAACTGGCAAAAGTACTAAATAAGAGATGAGGAGAATGCTTTTTTACCCCGCATGTTGTTATCAACTAGAATGCACTGCCTGAAGGGTTCAATTGTAACTTTCAAAACGGAAATGGATACACATTTGAAAAGGATACATTTCTAGGGCTATGGGGAAATAATATGAATGTGGAGCTAATTGGAGAGTTCTTTCAAAGAACCAGCACAGACACGATGGGCCGAATGGCCTCCTTTTGTGCTATAAGACTCTATGGATTCCTATATATCACTTGCATCAGGATGGAATATTTATAATTTTGCCTGAAGTAATTCATTCCATAGATAATCACTAAACTACTTTTTCCTACATTAAGCATGGGCAATCAATGCAGCATAATACTGAACTTGCATCCTCTTGATTGATCACACAGGCCAAGGTTACTCTGCTTGTAATCAGTAAGTATCCCATGGAGTGTTTTTAGAACCTCTAGCTAGATTATTTTAGATATTTGCTCAGGTTTAATCAATACACAAAGGGTTAGAAATTGTGAAATTCTCTGGAGTATAGATTAAGTGGTTTCAGGTAATTGGCATTCATTTTGTCTACTTGGGACAGCATAGAGCTTCTAACTAAATTCTGCAACCATTTGTCCACTGCTGAGTGACTGCCAACAAAGCCTGAGGTCCTTAAAAGATGAATAATTTTGGATTAATAGCAACAACAGTAAAAATATTAAATCTGCTTCAAGAAGAAACCCTAAATTTGAAAAGAGAAAGCCAAGGGGTGACCTAACAGAGGTTTTTAAAGGATTTGATAAAGTAAACACAGAGGCAAAATTCTATGGGGCATGCAAGACCAGGTTTCGTGGTGGGCGGGGTGACTTAATTAGGTGGGAGTTGATGTTTCCATTTCCTGAAGATGGGTTCAAATTTCGAGATTAAGTCAGTGGCGTTTTTGTGGCAGATTATGCCTCATGCTGTCCTCTGGTGGGTTCCAACTTTTATTACATTTGCATACAATGAATACTCATTACCTTATAATTAATTGAAGTTAGGTCCTACCTGCCAGATTCAGTCAGCAACGCACAGTAATCTGGTGGCACTCGGTTCACATTCGTTTAAAGGTGGTGTGCACCAGTCGGCTTTGTTCAGCTGTGGCTGAGGCCAGTGGTTTTCTGTTGAACTCTTCAGCACAAGGTAGGGCAACATTGGAATGGATGTTTGGCTCCAGACTCTGGACCAGCAAGGCCAAATTGTGATGGGTGGGTGCGGGGGTGGGGGTTGAGAAGGTGGGGTTTGGGTGCCTGGAGGTGCAGAGGAGGGAAGTCAGGGAAGGCTGAGGGTGGTGTTCAGGTGCCTGGAGGTGCGGAGGAGGGAAGGGCCTAGGAGTCTGGGTGTGGAGTCAGTGGTGCTGTTGTGGGGGCTGTTGGAAAACATAATGAAGATGAGATGCATGTTGGACATACAGGGAGGGGTCAGCACTGCCATTGGGGTCCTGTGAGGTGACCTTAGGGTGCTGGCTGGAGGAGGGAATGGTCACAGTCACAGGGGCAATGTAATTAGGTGGAGGGGGCAGGTCCAGAGTAAAGTTTGGGTATTGGAACACTTCATAGGGTGGGACATGGGATTGGACGATTACATTCAAGTTGATGGCTGGAGGATCTAGGGTGAGAGCGGGCATTTCAATGTGGATGGCTATAGGCACAGGAGGCAAGATCATGTAGATGTCGATAATTATGTGGTCTAGTGTAATGGGGAAAGGTTCAAGGGTCACAGAGGGAAGGTGCAAGGTAATGTTGAATGGGTCAAGTGTGATGGAGACAAGCTGGAACATAGCAGGAGGAGGCTGGAAGGTGTCTTGAATCATACACATGCCATTTTGAAAAATGAGATGATAAATCATGTGGGCATGCCATGTATGCAGATCGAAGTGAGAGAAGTTACTGCTGTGCACAATTGGAAGCACATCGAACATAGCTGCTCATGATTTTAATGGTTGAACGTCATGGTCAAACAAGTTTTCATTTCAATGCCTGTCTCATTGAAACAGTTATAAAGCTGCAATGACATGGGTCTCATACACCCAATATTTTTCCAACTTCAGGAGCAAAAGGAGAGGATGCAACAGAGGAGGGCTCTTGCCGTTCAGCAACTGAGGCCACAATGCCAGCAGCAGCCAGCACAAGAGGGCATTATAGAAGATGGGCGCTGGCATGTCAGTGCGTCCACAGAACAAGAATTAACTACCTTCGGATGTCAGAGAGGCAATGCCAGAGATGTCTGAGAATGTCACAGGAAATGGTCACTGAGATTTGTGAGATCATTCAGTGGGACCGCAACCACGTTATTTTGATGGAAACCCCATGCCAGTTGCTCTCAAGGTGACTGCGGCTTTCAATTTTTTCACAGGCGGTTCTTTTCGGGGCTCAACGGGCAACATAGAACATAGAACATACAGCACAGAACAGGCCCTTCGGCCCACAATGTTGTGCCGATCCTTTGTCCTCTGTCAAGGACAATTTAATCTATACCCCATCATTCTCCTTTATCCATAATAAACATATGTGCCATCTCATAGGCTGCCAATCACAGGTGCATAAATGAGGTGACCAATGCCCTATTCCGTTGTGCCAATGAACTCCTCTATTTCTCAGTAGATGAGGACAGCCAGGCAGCACGGTCAGCGGCCGTCGGTGCTATCGCTTGTTTCCCTAGTGCGAAGGGGTGTTCAACTGCACTCATGTGGCCATTAGAGCTCCCTGGGATCAGCCAGCTGCATTTGTGAATTGCAAAGGCTTTCACCCTTTGAACATTCAACTGGTTTGAGACCACAGGCGAAAAACCTTGCAGGTCTGTGCTCATTTCCCAGGGAGCTGTCACAACGCATACATCTTGCGAAGCTCATAACTACCAGACATTGTTGAGGCACCAGCCCAGGTTGTCGGCTGGATCCTGGGTGACAAGGGTTACCCCCTTCGGCCATGGTTGGTGACACCAGTGAGGCATCCCCAAAGTGCAGCAGAACAGCGATACAATGCAGCTCATGCCTCCACCAGAGCCATCATCGAACACACCATTGGCTTACTGAAAGTGCGCTTCCGCTGCCTTGACCGTCTGGAGGGGCTCTACAGTACACACCACAGAGGGTCTCACGAATAGTCGTAATCTGCTGTGCACTGCACAACCTGCAATGCATCGCAGACATATTTTGCAGCAGGCGGAATGGGAGGAGCACCCCCCTCCTTCTCCAATGAGGATGATTTGGATGAGCCGGAGGAAAGTGATGGAAGGTGTCATCAATAGTGCCATCAAGCAGAACTTCCTTAGCAATAACCTGCTCACTGATGCTCAGCTTAGGTTCCGCCAGGGCCACTCAGCTCCTGACCTCATTACTTGGTTCAAACATGTACAAAAGAGCTGAACTCAAGAGCTGAGGTGAGAGCCCTTGATATTAAGGCAGCATTTGACTGAGTATGGCATATAGGAGCCCTAGCAAAACTGAAGTTAAAGAGAATCAGGGGGCAAATTCTCCGCTGGTGGAATCATACCTAGCGCAAAGGAAGATGGTTGTGGTTGTTAGAGGCGAATCATCTGAGCTCCAGGACATCACTGCAGGAGTTCCTCAGGGTAGTGTCCTAGGCCCAACCATCTTCAGCTGCTTCATCAATGACCTTCCTTCAATCATAAGGTTAGAAGTGGGGATGTTTGCTGATGATTGCACAATATTCAGCACCATTCGCAACTCCTCAGATATTGAAGCAGTCTGTCCAGAAATGAAGCAAGACCTGGACAAAAGGCTTGGGCTGATAAGTGGCAAGTAACATTCGTGCCACACAAGGGCCAGGCAATGAACATCTCCAGCAAGACAGAATCTAACCATCTCCCCTTGACATTCAATGGCATTACCATTGCTGAATTCCCAACTATCAATCCTAGGGGCTACCATTGACCAGAAACTGAACTGGAGTAGCCATATAAATACCGTAGCTACAAGAGCAGGTCAGAGGCTGGAAATCCTGCAGCGAGTAACTCACCTCATGACTCCCCAAAGCCTGTCCACCATCTACAAGGCACAAGCCAGGAGTGTGATGGAATACTCTCCACTTGCCTGGATGGGTGCAGCTCCAACAACACTCAAGAAGCTCGACACCATCCAGGCCAAAGCAACCTGCTTGATTGGCACCCCATCCACAAACATTCACTCCCTTCACCACCGACGCACAGTGGCAGCAGTGTGTACCATGTACAAGACGCACTGCAGCAAAGCTCCATGGCTCCTTAGACAGCACCTTCCAAACCCATGACCTCTACCAACTAGAAGGACAAGGGCAGCAAATGCATGGGAACACCACCACCTGCAAGTTCCCCTCCAAGTCACATACCATCCTGACTTGGAACTATATCACCGTTCCTTCACTGTCGCTGGGTCAAAATCCTGGAACTCCCTTTCTAACAGCACTGTGGATGTACCGACCCCACATGGACTGCAGCGGTTCAAGAAGGCAGCTCACCATCACCTTCTCAAGGGCAATTAGGGATGGGCAATAAATGCTGGCCTAGCCAGCGATGCCCACATCCCATGAATGAATAATAAAAAAGGAGGTGGCCATGAATGTGAATGAGCCTTTAAAGGATGCCAAGGCCAGAGAGAAACATGCATGGGATACCAGGGACAACCTTATATTTGCACGTTTCGACAAAGAGTAAGGCACCGACATGATTATTGTTCCAACACCAGAACTCCATTGCCTTCCTGAGATGTTGATCTACCCCTGCCAGCCTCCCCTAGTGCTCTGAATTCAAAACAGGTGTCCTCTGCCATCTACAACTGCACAGAGAGTGGAACACAGCTGAACACACTCGCTAGTGAATACTGAATCTGAAATATCTGTGTCACACTTTGAACATATGTCTCTCATCCAGCTATGATCCCTCAATCAGAGCATTAATTTGAGTGCACCTGCACCATTTAATGCCTCTGAGTTGTGAGTAGACTCAGACAAACGCCGTTGTAAGGCATAGAAGGGAGGGTCAGTTGAACCTCCATATGAAGCCATGTCCCACAGAAGGACGAGTGCAAAACTGCATACTGAAACTAACAGTCAGTGAAGAATGAATGCATAATCAAAAAATTTTCAATAATAAAAGCCACGTCTGTTACTCCTTTGCAAGCATCAAAGCATGCCAGCCATGAGGCATGCCATTACATTTAGTGCTCTAAGTAGGTACGTTTCAAGAAATTGCAAAAATATACTAAATCAAAAGCAGAAAAAATATATTGTGAACTATTTACATGTGTCATATCATTGATTTGACCACCTGGGGGTGATGATGGTGTCGGAAAGGTGTAAAGACAGGTGAAGGTAGCTAAAATTTTATCCCAATTCAAGGGGAAAAACCTAGAATACTCTGCCTATGAAAAATGGGCATGCTGATGAGCCTACATGACATGATACTTCACTGATGGCGGGTTCCACCAATGAAAATCATTCTCTGTCGCCTGATCGCCCATGTCTCCGGTGCCCACCGCCGGAACTTTGACTTTCACTTAAAATCGTGTGGGAATCGGCGAAAAAGTGAGGGAACGGGGGACCCACCCATTTTTGGTTCCACTGTCAGAAAAGTTGCGAGACGGATAAAATCTCGCCCAGAGTGTGTTTCCGCTTGTGGGGAAGAGCAAAACTGGAGGCCATCAATGCAAGTCATCAAGAAATCAAATAGAGAATTCAGAAGAAATGGCTTTATCCAGAGAGTGGTGAGAATGTGGAACTCACCACTACAGGAATCACAGAATCTTACAGCACAGGAGGAGACCGTTCGGCCCATCATGCCTGTGCCGGCTCTTTGAAAGATCTATCCAATTAGTCCCATTCCCCTGTTCTTTCCCCAGAGCCCTACACATTTTTCCCCTTCAAGTATTTATCCAATTCCCTTTTGAATGCTACTGTTGAATCTGCTCCTGTTACTGGAAACAGTTTCTCCTTAATCACTCCATCAAAATACTTAATGAATTTGAACATCTCAATTAAATCTCCTCTAAACCTTCTCTGCTCTATTTATAGAACCCTCTAAGCATCAGAGAATCAGTACTGGAAGATCTCCGTTACCGTGGGCCCTCATTGGGACGTTACTGATTGTTTCCTGGTGTTCCTTTGCTCAGTAATCAGTGTTTATCGACACATTCTGGTCCAAACTGGGGAGATTTTCTCCTGAGGTGGTGTGAGTGCCGAGTAAATTGACTCTAATGTTACACAGAGTGTTTATACTGGGGATACGGACAGCCCAGTCTGAAGAGATGGATCTCACTGAGGACAACACAGGAAGGAGCCAATTTGCTGCAACATTCACCGAACACAACAGCAGGCGAGGAGCCGAACTTATCTCAGAGAGAGTTTGATTAGATTCAAAGAATCTAATAACGTTAGGGAGTGTTTAACAATATCACAACATGTAATCCTATATCCATAGCAACAAACAATTACACACTGCTCCACTGAATCCAATCGACCATATTTCACCCAGCGCTGGGAGTAAAGGCTGTGGCCTAACTCCCCATCCTTTGCTGATATGAAGGAAACTCCTCAGACTAACGTGTCATTTTGAGACAAGCCCCTGATGGTAGCAGTGATGTTGATAGATTGTTCAATATCAAGAGCTCAATGTTAACAGGGTTTTAACCTATTGCACAGTCCCAGTAACCAATTCAATAATTACTGTCCTTTCCCCACAGTCTATCGATCAATTTTATTACAGTACGATTATATTGTTTTAGACTCATAGAATTCCACAGCACGGGAGGCGGCCATTCGGCCCATCCTGCCTGTGCTGGCTCTTTGAAAGTTCGATCCAATTAATCCCACCCCTTTGCTCTTGCCCTATAGCCCTGTAAATATTTCCTTTTCAAGTATTTATCCAATTCCCTTTAAGCAGTTCAGGTGAATAGTACAGATGTACTTAAAGGGAAGCTGGATAAGCATATGAGGGCGAAAGGAATAGAGGGACACACCAATAGAGTTAGACGAGGAAATTCGAGAGCAGGTTAAAGTGGAGCATCAACACCAGTATGAACAGATTAGTCCGACCGGCCTGTTTCAGTGCTGTATATTTTATGTAATTCTACGCAATCTCTCAAATGATATGAGCCTGAAAATTATTGTTTGCAGTATTAGTAGATACTTAAAAAGTTCGTGTGATATTTCAATGCTCATTATTTTAACAGAGCCATTAACCTGTTTAAAACAAATGAATTAACACTTCTGCTAAAGAGAGTGGATTATTACTGTCATTCCTAGGCTATTTATAAAATGAATTATTTTGAATGTTTAAAGCAATATCTTAGACAACTGGAGAACAGCTTGTGCTTCTGTTATTGCTAATGATAAGTACTGCTTTAAAATGGGCGAGGAAAATCTCTTCCTCTTGTAATTTGGCTGTCTTATAGGATATACGTCCTCGTTGTTAGTATGGCCTACCTAAAAATGGGCTAAAAGTGTTAAATTGAAAGAACAGGTTGCCAAAGACATGCTCCCTAAAATATAGAAGATTCAGCGGTGATCTAATTGAGATGATTAAAGGATTTGATACGGTAGATGGAGCAAAATTATTTCCTCTGTTGGGGTAGTCCAGAACAATGGGCCAAAATCTTAAAATTAGAGTTAGACCATTCAGGGGTGATGTTAAGAAGCATTTCTTCACACAAAGGGTAGTGGAAATCTGGAGCTCTCTCCCAAAAATCTTTTGAAACTGGGGATCAATTGAAAATGTCAAAGCTGAGGCTGACAAATGTTTGTTCGGTAAGAGTCTTATGGGATATAGGATCAAGGTGAGTAAATGTAATTAAGATACATATCAACAATGAATTAATTGAAAGGCAGGACAGGCTTTAGCAGAAATGAATGGTAAACATCTGTTCTTACATTCCTACAAATACCACTGGAAGAATGTATTATGAACACGCTAGCTATCTGGACATGTGCATTGCCAGTTGGAAAATATCCCTTCTCAACAACAACAATTTGCATTTATATAGCACCTTTAATGTGGTAAAATGTCACAAGGCATTTCACAGCACTGTTATCAAACAAAATTTGACACCGAGCTACATAACGTGATGTTAGGACAGGTGGCCAACAGCTTGATCAAAGAGGTAGGTTTTAACGAGCATCTTAAAGGACGAGCCTTTAATCCTTCCAGTAATTCTATGATCCTGTGTCTGATGGTGTTGTGGTTGCCACCTGTCTGGTTTTGACCAGGTCAGTGCAGATTTTAAGCAGACTATTTTGAACATTCGGTGGTTCAGTCTGTGAGATGAATACTTTGGGTTTTGCTGCATCTCACATTAAGGGCTGAATTTGATGCCCCTTTGTAAGGTGGGTTTTTAGGTAGGGTGCGGGGTGGAAAATCAGCGTGGATTCATCCGCCACGGAATCCAATGCCACACCACCGCAACAGCATTGACATTTACATATGTTAAACACTCTTTAGCATATCTCTGAATCTAATTAACAGCAAAATAAAAGCAAAATACTGCAGATGCTGGAAATCTGAAATAAAAACAAGAAATGCTGGAACCACTCAGCAGGTCTGGCAGCATCTGTGGAAAGAGAAGCAGAGTTAACGTTTCGGGTCAGTGACCCTTCTTCGGAACCCGAAACGTTAACTCTGCTTCTCTTTCCACAGATGCTGCCAGACCTGCTGAGTGGTTCCAGCATTTCTTGTTTTTATTTCTAATTAATAGCAATCTTACCAGGCGTTTGCAATCTGGTGTTGGGCATGCGGCACTCATGTGCCTTCAGATTCACATCTTTAAAAAGCTAGTGGCATCGAGGCAAGAGTCCTCAGTGACTTGAAAGGGTCATTTATTTTACTGCTGTTATCTAGGGGAAGTGGTTGGTTAGAAGAACTCAGCAACTGCATTGTCTGTGGTGGGGGGATGGGGTGGTGGTGGTTACGAGAACTCTGCAAGTGGTGTGTCTGTGAGGTAGGGGTTTGGGAGAACAAAGAACAAAGAACAAAGAACAGTACAGCACAGGAACAGGCCATTCGGCCCTCTAAGCCTGCGTCGATCTTGATGCCTGCCTAAACTAAAACCTTCTGCACTTCCGGGGCCCATATCCCTCTATTCCCTTCCTATTCATATATTTGTCAAGATGTCTCTTAAACGTCACTATCGTATCTGCTTCCACCACCTCCCCTGGCAGCAAGTTCCAGGCACTCACCACCCTCTGTGTAAAAAACTTGCCTCGCACATCCCCTCTAAACTTTGCCCCTCTCACCTTAAACCTATGTCCCCTAGTAACTGACTCTTCCACCCTGGGAAAAAGCTTCTGACTATCCACTCTGTCCATGCCGCTCATAACTTTGTAAACCTCTATCATGTCGCCCCTCCACCTCCGTCGTTTCAGTGAAAACAATCCGAGTTTTTCCAACCTCTCCTCATAGCTAATGCCCTCCAGTCCAGGCAACATCCTGGTAAACCTCCTCTGTACCCTCTCCAAAGTCTCCACGTCCTTCTGGTAGTGTGGCGACCAGAATTGCACGCAATATTCTAAGTGTGGCCTAACTAAGGTTCTGTACAGCTGCAACATGACTTGCCAATTTTTATATTCTGTGCCCCGACCAATGAAGGCAAGCATGCCGTATGCCTTCTTGACTACCTTATCCACCTGCATTGCCACTTTCAGTGACCTGTGGACCTGTACGCCCAGATCTCTCTGCCTGTCAATACTCCTAAGGGTTCTGCCATTTACTGTATACCTCCCACCTGCATTAGACCTTCCAAAATGCATTACCTCACATTTGTCCGGATTAAACTCCATCTGCCATTTCTCCGCCCAAGTCTCCAACCGATCTATATCCTGCTGGATCCTCTGACACTCCTCATCATAATACGCAACTCCATCAACCTTTGTGTCGTCCGCAAACTTACTAATCAGACCAGCTACATTTTCCTCCAAATCATTTATATATACTACAAACAGCAAAGGTCCCAGCACTGATCCCTGCAGAACCACTAGTCACATCCCTCCATTCAGAAAAACACCCATCCACTGTTACCCTCTAAAATAAAAGCAAAATACTGCGGATGCTGGAAATCTGAAATAAAAACAAGAAATGCTGGAATCACTCAGCAGGTCTGGCAGCATCTGTGGAAGGAGAAGCAGAGTTAACGTTTCGGGTCAGTGACACTTCTTCGGAACACTGACCCGAAACGTTAACTCTGCTTCTCTTTCCACAGATGCTGCCAAACCTGCTGAGTGATTCCAGCATTTCTTGTTTTTATTATCACTGTTACCCTCTGTCTTCTATGACTGAGCCAGTTCTGTATCCATCTTGCCAGCTCACCTCTGATCCCGTGTGACTTCACCTTTTGCACCAGTCTGCCATGCGGGACCTTGTCAAAGGTTTTACTAAAGTCCATATAGACAACATCCACCGCCCTTCCCTCATCAATCAACTTCGTCACTTCCTCAAAAAACTCAATCAAATTAGTAAGACACGACCTCCCCTTCACAAAACCATGCTGTCTCTCGCTAATGAGTTTGTTTGTTTCCAAATGGGAGTAAATCCTGTCCCAAAGAATCCTCTCTAATAGTTTCCCTACCACTGACGTAAGGCTCACCGGCCTATAATTTCCTGGATTATCCTTGCCACCCTTCTTAAACAAAGGAACAACATTGGCTATTCTCCAGTCCTCTGGGACCTCACCTGTAGCCAATGAGGATGCAAAGATTTCTGTCAAGGCCCCAGCAATTTCTTCCCTTGCCTCCCTCAGTATTCTAGGGTAGATACCATCAGTCCCTGGGGACTTATCTACCTTAATGCTTTGCAAGACACCCAACACCTCCTCCTTTTTGATAATGGGATGACTGAGACTATCTGCACTCCCTTCCCAAGGCTCATCATCCACCAAGTCCTTCTCTTTGGTGAATACTGATGCAAAGTACTCATTTAGCACCTCGCCCATTTCCTCTGGCTCCACACATAGATTCCCATCTCTGTCCTTGAGTGGGCCAACCCTTTCCCTGGTTACCCTCTTGCTCTTTATATATGTATAAAAAGCCTTGGGATTTTCCTTAATCCTGTTTGCCAATGACTTTTCATGACCCCTTTTAGCCCTGCTAACTCCTTGCTTAAGTTCCTTCCTACTATCTTTATATTCCTCAAGTGCTTCATCTGTTCCTAGCCTTCCAGCCCTTACAAATGCTTCCTTTTTCTTTTTGACTAGGCTCACAATATCCCATGTTATCCAAGATTCCCAAAACTTGCCAAACTTGTCTTTCTTCCTCACAGGAACATGCTGGTCCTGGATTTTAATCAGCTGATGTTTGAAAGACTCCCACATGTCAGATGTTGATTTACCCTCAAACAGCCTAATACTGTTATAATTAGCCTTCCCCCAATTTAGCACCTTCAACCAAGGACTACTCTTATCCTTATCCACAAGTACCTTAAAACTTATGGAATTATGGTCACTGCTCCCGAAATGCTCCCCCACTGAAACTTCGACCACCTGGCCGGGCTCATTCCCCAATACCAAGTCCAGAATGGCCCCATCCCTAGTTGTACTATCTACATATTGTTTCAAGAAGCCCTCCTGGATGCTCCTCACAAATTCTGCCCCATCCAAGGCCCTAGCACTAAGTGAGTCCCAGTCAATATTGGGGAAGTTAAAATCACCCACCACCACAACCCTGTTACCTTTACATCTTTCCAAAATCTATCTACATATCTGCTCCTCTACCTCCCGCTGGCTGTTGGGAGGCCTGTAGAAAACCCCCAACATCGTGACCCTTCCTATTCCTGAGCTCCACCCGTATTGCCTCGCTGCATGACCCCCTGAGGTGTCCTCCCGCAGTACAGCTGTGATATTCTCCTTAACCAGTAATGCAACCCCCCCACCCCTTTTACATCCCCCTCTATCCCGCCTGAAGCTTCTAAAGCCTGGAACATTTAGCTGCCAATCCTGCCCTTCCCTCAACCAAGTCTCTGTAATAGCAACAACATCATATTTCCAAGTACTAATCCAAGCTCTAAGTTCATCTGCCTTACCTATTATACTTCTCGCATTGAAACAAATGCACTTCAGACCACCAGTCCCGCTGTGCTCCGCAACATCCCCCTGCCTGCTCTTCCTCTTAGTCCTACTGGCCTTATTTACTATGTCCTCCTCATTTATTTCACTAGCTGTCCTACTGCTCTGGCAAGTGTAGAGTTGGTTTCCTTTCAGAAGACCAGTGCAGGACACTGAAATGTTGTTGGTTTGCTCATGATGGCTCGCACTTTGGAAATGTTGTGGGTCCAACATCAATCCATACCCTGGAGCTAACGTAGATTTCCCGTAACCAAAATTCCAACATCTCTTTTGCACAGATAGGTAAACTTAACCTTTGAAGGAAGCTGAAGGTCCAAGGAGGATAGAGATGGGTTTGATTTACCCTGCTTTCTTGGATCCCTGTGCTGTGTTGAGGCAAATCCAACAGAGGCGGGCCCAAGAGGCAGCTGTGGCACAAGAGGAGTCTCCCAGATGTCAGCAGCAGCAGCCGTGCATGCAATGAAGAGCACATATACAGCAGCGAGTACATAGAACTCACCTGACATACCTGCAGATGTCTGAGCGGAACTGCCAGAGAAGACGGCGGCTGTCCACAGACACTGTCACAAACCTCTGCACACTGCTTAATGATGATTTGTGACCAATGGGTTTTGGTGGTCACCCTGTGCCTGTGGCACTAAACTTTTATGCCTCTGGATCATTCCAGGGATCCACTGGGGACATGTGTGGGGTCTCTCAATCTGCTGCATCAAGGAGGTGGCCAATGCACTGTTCAGGAGGGCCGGCGAGTATGTCTTTGAAACGGTAGTGGCACCATGTGGCATAATGTGTAGGGACAAGCAGATCACACCAAGCAATTTGGAACATGCCACTTACCTTTGCTGAACGCAGGAGGTCATTGACCTTCTTACTACACAGGACCCAGTTTCATCGGGTGACCCCACGGCTACTAACCCCGCCTGTGATCTCCATCCAGGCTTGTTTGGTCAGTCGGGAGGACCTCTTCCTGCCTTCACTGGGGAAAAGGACCTCCCGCCTTTCCCTTGCAGCATGGAGGAAAATAAACAGAGAGGCATCACTGAACCGTGGGGTCAACCTTGCTTGGACCTCTGACATGATCAGAAGGATGCTCAGTGAAGTGGCTTGCTGAGTTTTAACTTTTTGGAACAGCACAGAAGTGTTGCTTCAGTGAGCTTCTATGGAATGCAGGGAGACAGTGAATGCAGGGCTGGCAGGCTTTTAAAGATGGCGCCAGCGCCTGGTCCTACATCAGGTGATGCCATGCACGCTGTCTTCATTTCCGCCCCTATCATGCAATTGGAGGGACAGCCACGTCCATTTGCAAAATGGCCACCTGTTGCATCATCACTGCTGCAGGGCCGATCACAGAACAACTGGGAGCGCTGCCATTTTGTGCACCCGACGCCACTCTCGGCAGTGTGATCAGAAAATTCAGCCTTAAATCTAGCTCCATCTATTTCCTCAGCCCTGCTCCTTTCCCACCATCTTTTCAATACAGCCTTGACAAAAAGTGGCAACAAAATATAATGTAGCTCTCAGGAGGATTTGGCAAAGGGCTCTGTAACAAATTCTTCATTGAACAATAGGGAAGACAACTGTAATTATAATCTGACATTTAGCAAAAATAATAATTATAGATGGCAGGATGTGAATGATAAGACCATAATTTACTCTGGAGGTTCTGATATCATCATAAACCATGGGAGTGAAGGTTAAGCAGTTGTTGGACACCTTATTATTCATGTGAGTAATTCTCTGCCATCCATAATTTTCATGTTATGCACTGAGGTCTCAATGGGATAAGAACAATATTAACAATTGAAAGGAACAGTGATATGACATTAAAGCCTAACTTAGCCAAGTGAACAATTTAACATGAAAGCCTAAATTTTCAGATTAGCTGCTAAGCAGCAAGGAACCTCATCAGGCAATATCAGCAAATCTGCCGTGAACTGCTCAAATAATTTTCCTTCGGTTCAAATAAATGAACAAAGATTTGTGGGCTGATTTTACTGATGGATATTCAGAAAAGTACAAACCCAAGGATTCAATTTCTTCTGTGAAACAGCCTAAAGAAAGGGAAAAAAAAGAATTTTCATTTATATAGAGCCTTTCATTACCTCAGGATGTCCCAAAGCATTCACAAACAATGAAATACTTTGAATTGTGGTCACTGTTCTAATGCAGGCAAACATGGCAGCCAATATGCACAGATCATGCTCCCACATGCATACATGAGATAAATGGCCAATAAATGGTTATTGGTGGTCTTGATTGAGGTATATATGTTGACTAGGGCATTGGGAAACATCCTATGCTCTTCTTCAGTTATCATCCTGGGATCTTTTATGTCCATCTGAACACATCTCGATTTAACGTCTCTGAAAGATGGCACCTCTGACAGTGCAGATCTCTTTCAGTATTGGACTGAAGCATTAGCTTCGCGAGGTTCTTAACTCTGGGAGTAAAACTTGAACCCATGATCTTCTAATTCACTGACAAGAGCACTACCATTGAACCAACGCTGACATACAGAATCATCTGAACAGACGACAGGTGTATTTGTCGCTGGCCGATAAGGCTCCCCATTGCCAGAGTGCATTCAGGAAATTGGCTCCAAAGCACTGCAGCCCTTTTGAGTTGAAACTTTGCTGTTCAATATCAGCAATAAATCCAGTACCGCATACGTTTTTATCAAATCCTTCCCTCTGATGTTTTAAAAAGAATTACATAGAATTTACATGACAGAAATGGGCCTTTGGCCCCATTGGCACACAGTGGCAGCAGTGTGTACCAGCTACAAGATGCACTGCAGCAACTCTCAAAGGCTCTTTCGACAGCACGTTCCAAACCCACGACCTCTAACATGCCAAAGACTTGCAGGTTGATAGGTAAATTGGCCATTATAAAATTGCCCCTAGTATAGGTAGGTGGTAGGAAAATATAGGGACAGGTGGGGATGTGATAGGAATATGGAATTAGTGTAGGATTAGTATAAATGGGTGGTTGATGGTCGGCACAGACTTGGTGGGCCGAAGGGCCTGTTTCAGTGCTGTATCTCTAAACTAAACTAAAACGCCTAGAAGAACAAGGGCAGCAGACGCATGGGAACACCACCATCTGCAAGTTTCCCTCCAAGCCACACACCATCTTGTCTGGGAATCATATCATCATTCCTTCACTGTCGCTGGGTCAAAATCCTGGAACGCCTTCCCTAATAGCACTGTGGGTATACCTACACTACATGCACTGCAGTGGTTCAAGAAGGTAGCTCACCACCACCTTCTGAAGGGCAATTAGGAATGGGCAATAAATGCTGCCCTTGCCAAGAGTGAATAAAAATGAATTAAAAAAGGTCTATGCCTATGTTTATGTTCCATATGAATCTTGTCCCACCATACATCATCTAACCCTATATGCATATCCTTCTATTTCTTTTTTCCTCATGCAGTTGTTAACTTCCCCTTAAAACTATCTACATTATTTACCTCAACTACTCCTTGTAGTAGTGAGTTCCACATTCTGACATTCTCTGGATAAAGAAATTCCTCCTGAGTTTTTAATGGATTTATTAGTGACCGGCTTATATTTATGGCCTCCAGTTTTAAACTCTCCCACAAATGGAAACATCTTCTCTACAGCCACCCTGTTGAACACCTTCATAATTTTAAAACCCTCTATTGGCCTTAGGCTTCTCTTTTCTAGAGAAATGAGCCCGTCTGTTCTTTCATTCCCAATAGTTATAAGCTTTCTGAAACTGTTAAAAGAAATAGCTTAACATCTTCACTAAAACGATGTAAGCTTCCTTCCATCCATTGAGGACTCCATCACTAATATCGCATAGCAAACTATGTACTTCATTATTTCTATTCCTTGTCATTTCTTCCTGAACTGAACTCTGCCTTTCTAAAGAGAACATTTGTCCTGGTTTATAATTTTTATGCAATGTAACAGGAGAGTTTTTTACATGGATTAGGATACTAGCAAAATACCTAGAAAATCCGAGAATGGATGATGACAGCATATTAAATTATAACCATGACCAATGATTAGAGAATAAAAATATACAAGGTCTTTCTTCTGGAACACAGTTGTCCAGTGCTAATTATAACTGGGAAGGAACAAGTGAAAGAGTTAATGCCCTCTTCTTGGAAGCAGTATTGAACAGCCTATCATTAGGTTTCAAAAAGCAGCTGACAAATGAAAGAATCAGTTTCCTAAAGTAGACACAATAAAGAAGCAAATTGATGAAATAATTCTATGTGCTTTCAAAAGGTATCCTAATGTGGGTTAATGAGCACAAGGATGATGGGTGAATGAGTTAGGATATGGGCAGCAGTGTTTTGGATGAGCTGAAGTTTATGGAGTATGGGAGGCTGGCTGGATGATTATTAGAATCCCTATAGTCAGAGGTAACAACAGCATGGATGAGGCTTCAACAGCAAACAGGCGAGGGCAAGGTAGATGTAGGCAGTGTTATAGAAATTCCATGGTTAAGCCCCTTTGTCTCTGCACTGTCACTCCTCCTATACATAGGAATATAAAATCCTCCTTAAAGCCTACCTGATTAACCAAGCAATAGGCCATATCTTCTAACAGCTCCTTTATTAGTTCACTGTTCATTTATGTCTCATTACACCTCTATGGAATGCCTTGGTATTTTTATTACGTTAAAGTGTTATATAAATGCAAGTTGCTGTTGTAATGCTTCAACAGAATATACAGTGTAAAAACTCTCATACAGTACAACATTTACTGTATACGAGATTTCTGTCATTTGTAAATAAAGGTATGTACAAGCCTCAAACTTCCATGTGGTGAACTTTGTGGGCAACTCCTTACTGTTTTTATATTACATTCATCTGTCTATTTTAACAATTATTAGTTCCTCTAGTATTAACACAGCCTGTCTCACTTGAAAATACCTGATTATTCAGATTGGTTCCTCCAGCATCTGAACTACTTCTTCAACTCTTGCACAGTTTGTCTCCATTGCTGTGGCAAACATGCATAGAGCTGAGAGAACAGATGCACTATATGTAAGTCAACCATTTTGTACACAGATGCGTGCTATTTTGAATATACAACAAGGGGCAAGATAACTGGCTCATACACATCTGGCATTATATGGGCTGAGTCTACTTCAGTGCCAACTGCTGTATGTACAGTGGACGTGCGATGAAAACTGGGCAGAATGCATAATATGGCAACCACAGTATAGGAGCTGATATTTGAATGTAGTTATGCTGTTCTGAATAGAAATTACCCTCTATTTGCTACTGCTGTGTCTGAGAGGCTCTAAATCATAAATCTCCTGTACAACTCCCGCATTCTGTATTGTGTGTGCAGTTGTATTACATGTCCATTCTCATTATCTTTGGAACTGTAATTAGTGCTGCTACTTTGTGTAAATATCTATTAGTTCTATTATTAAGAAAAATTATAACAAATGCGAGAATATAAAGCAGAAAAGGCTGGAACAGCAGGTCTGTCAGCATCTGTAGAGAAAAAGGATCACTTAACCCAAAACGAGAACCTGTATTCTCTCTTTAAAGATTTTAGATTTGATGTATATTTCCAGCATTTTCTGTTTCTATGTTAGTCCTGTGCTCAGTGCGTTGTGTATATGCCACTGTGCTAATGTTACACTGATAGGCTTTTAGTCCATTTTTCTACCTCATTCTTCCACCCATTAATTGTGGTAGAACTCAATAAAAAGGGATAGAATTCCTGGGTAAAAGCAAAGATATTGCTCAAACATTCCAAAGCAAGTTATAGAATAACTGGTCTCCAACAAACAGCATTCTTTACTTTTCTAGCCAGTTTTCTCTCTTGCCTTCCTCTCATGTTGACCCTTTGGTGGGCTACAGCTCCATAAGCCCTGGGCACCTCGAGTACATCATCGAAATGACCGACATTCATGCAGGCTATTTGACCACAAGACGCATTGCAGGCAAGCCTCTTTCCCTAACCATTGTCTATACACTAGTAGCTGTCTGCTGACTGTGCATGCAGCGAGAGGACATCAAAATAAGTCAGGAAATTCCCTCCACATATTAATTATATAACAGGAATTGTTAGATGAAAAATATATAAATTCAACTAATGTTCATTACAAAGGATGGTATTTTGCTCCCCAGAAGCCAAACATTGGGAATGATGGGAAACAAAAGCAGGAGTATAACAACAACAACTTGCATTTATACGGTTCCTTTAATGTAGAAAAATGTCCCTACGTGATTCAATGAGAGGTAATGAGACAAATATGTATGATGATCCAAAGAATACAATATGGGGAGATTAAATATTTAGAGTGACCCAGCCAGTAGTGGTCATTATTGCATAGTGAATGTTTATTTCAAAACAGGATTTTAGGTTTTACTACCATTTTGCTGACTCTGGCTAATGCCCCTGAAACTCGGCAGCAGTTCTGCTGCTTTCCTGTCATAACTCTGGCAAGAGACCAGGAGAATCCCAGTGAGGCAGCTGAGGGAACTAAACATTAAAGTCCCTCAGTCTGTTCCATTGTAATGCTTGCAGATTTTAACCATGTTAATAGCTATGTGTGCGGTGATATATAAAGTACAAAACGGATGCCTGAATATATTATATCTTGTTCACATTCACAGCTCGTGCCACCTTGTATGCCAACTTTCCAAATGTACACTCCTGTACAGAGTGTCACCTGCTGGGATCAGGTATTGGAAAATTGTAAGCACACCAAAACTTGACCCTTAAATCTGTGCCAGTGAGTGTGACTAAATTTAAAAGTAAGCTATCAGCAACAACTTTTCAAATTATGAGCTTTCCTGATGAGCTCAAATGATAACTGAACTGAGCAGTGTTGTAGTGAATCGTAGAAACATAAGAACATAAGAAATAGAGGCAGGAGCAGGCCCGTCGACCCCATTCCACCATTCAATAAGATCATGGCTGAACTTTTACATCAATTCCACTTTCCCACCCGACTGCCATATTCCTTGATCCCCTTAGTGTCCAAAAATCTATTGACTTAGTGTTGAATATACAGATCAACTGAGCATCCACAGCTTTCTAGCAAAGAGAGTTCCAAAGATTCACAAACTTTGAATAAAAAATTTCTACTCATCTCAGTCTTCAATGACTGACCCCTTTTACTGAGACGATGGGCTGGATTTTAAAAGCCCGCTGACTGCAGGTATGTAGGCGAGTGCGATTTAAAGATCGATTTCTCAGAGGTCAGCACTGGGACCTGCTGCCTTTGGAATGTGACGCCATTTTGACACCGGGAGGGAGGGAATGAGTCGGTGCACGCCTCCAATTGATTGCCTGTTAAACTCATTGAAGAGCTTATTAACAGGCTCGTCAGCAGCAGTTTTTAATTTCCAAATGCTGGGAATGTGGGCTGCACAACAGGATGTTCAAGTTGTGAACACAGCAGGGGGCCATGAGGGCTATGGGAGGGGCTGATTAAAATATGGCAGAAGCCCAAATAAAAGCTCAGCTGCTTCCAAAGTGCCAGAAAGTGGCCATTGCTGCAGCTGTAAGCCTTGCTTTTGTCAGTGGCGAGTGGCAGGAATCTGGAGAGGGACGTGGGGCTGCTGGCATCACTTGGGTTTGGCAGGGGAATGCCTGGTGAATGCACAAAGCCCAGCTGAGGGAGATGCAACCTCCTGGACAGCAGGAGGTCAGAGGAGCGTGGGTGGGGGGGTGCTGCAAGGGGAGGAAGGCACTACCTAAGAAATCAGGTACACAGCCCTAGAGTCAAATACCTGCTAATGACAGAGCACCAGCACCACAGAAGGCTGTTCCTATCCAGCCAGATGGTCTCGGACCTGTGTGCTCTGATCCACAATGACCTGAGGCCTCATGGCCCCAATGGCAGTCTCCTACCTGCAGCCATCAAGGTCTCTGTCACCCTACACCTCTATGCAACGAGGTGATTCCGGGGATCAGCTGTGGACCTAGGTGGCATCTCGCAGTCGGCAGCTCAGCCATCAGGCATGTCACAGATGCCATTTTCAGGATGGTGGGGGGCTACATCAAGTTTGACACAGATGGGCCTGCACAGGCACAAAGGGTGGGGTTCTTGGGGCCTTTGCCGTCTAGCCACCAAGTGTAAAATACCTGCGGTGGTGGGTGGAGGCCCTAAGTGGCAGTTAATTGGCCACTTAAGGGCCTTGATTGGCCTGGGGTAGGCGGGCCTGTTTTTGCCACCGCTGCCCCGTGTAAAGTTGCGGTGGGGATGACAGGGGGTCGGGAACACCACCCCCCCATCAACCTCCCACTCAAGTTTTTACCCCTTCCCACCACCAGCCCATTCATTGGGGGCCATAAAATTCAAGCCTATATGTTTTTTAAAAGACATTTTAAAAAGAACAGCTAAAAGGATGATTTTGCTGGCAGATTAAGATGGCTACCTAATTTGCAACACTGTATCTTACCTTGCAAGGTGAGTGAGGAGGGAGACAAAATATTTGCTCATTTCCCAGCAAGAACCAAGACCTAGTAAATTTAAAGGAACTGCTGGTTCTTTTTAGCAAGAGAGAAATACTGCTAACTGCTATGTTTCAATCATTGAGTGACTATCATGTGACAACCCCCTCCCCATCTGTGGTTTTAAGCTGGTGTTTTCTCTGCAGCAAATGAGAAGCAACTGGACTCTGACACGTGCAGACCTAAGTGGGGGGGGTCTCTCTCTCTCTCTCCATTTCAGCTTACAAGCTTTGAACTCTGTCTGTTGACTGACCACCTTTGCATACTCCAGCTACAATCAGAAACCCATTTGGAGGAAATCATCCACATCGCTGCCTCCAAGAGACCCACCAAATCAGTCATCTACCTCTTCAAACTAAAAGCCTCCGGACCATCAAATTCAACTAAAAGCCAGGCGAATCACGAAACCCCTTTTTTCTATGGGCTTTAACTCAACCAATCTACCTTTCCCCACTCTGTAACCTATTTGTGTGTGTGTGTGTAAACCTCTAATGTGTTTGTGTGAGTGAAAGTTGGCACGTAGTTTATTATTTTCATTAGTTCGGTCTAGGTATACTAAAGTTAACCTCTTTCTTTGTTAAACTCAAGAAAACCTGTCCAATTGGTTCTTGTTAGGATCATAGTAAGTAAGTAATCAACACCTACTGAATTGGCCAGTACATCCACTTTCAGAAGCATTAAACATGCTTTGGTCAAACGGGGAGAGGGAAAAGAGGGAAGCCTTTCAACCCCCTCCTCACTTGACTGTAACAAAAGGCTAACATACCATTCCTCATCACTTTGGCTGATTGAGCCCTCCATCATGTCTGTTTCATTTTCTGCACCACCCATTCCCCTCTCTCCCAGAAACACAATCGAGTGCCTTTTGTCCTCACCCGCCACCCCAGCAGCCTCCACATCCAAGAGATAATTTTTTGCCATTTCCTCCACCTTCAGTGTGATACCACCATCAAATGCATCTTGCCCAGCACCCACTTTCACAATGCCAAAGGGACCATTCACTTACGACACCTTGGTCCACTTGTCAATCACCTCTAACACCCCCTCCACTTACTTTGACACCTTCCCATGCAAGCACAGGCCCTTTTACTTCCTCCCTTCCTGCTGTCCAGGGCCCTGAACACTTGTTTCAGGTGAAACAGTGAGTTACTTGTACTTCTTTCAACTTGGTATACTGTATTCGCAGCTCAAGATGCAGTCTCTTCTACTCTGGGGTGAACAAACACAGATTGGGTGACTGCCTTGCAGAACACTCTCCGTTCAGACAGCAAGCATGACACCAAGCTTGTCACTTTTAATTCTCCACTCCACTCCCATACTGACCTCTCTTTCCTTGGTCTCCGATACTGTTCCAATGAAGATTAACATATGCTCAAGGGACAGTACCTTATCTTTTGATTGGGCATTTCACAGTCTTCTGGACTCAACATTGAGTACAACAATTTCAGATCATATCCTCAGCCCCCATTTTTTCAGACAGCAGCTGTTGGTAACGATTCTGCTATTCCCTTTAGACCCATCTTTTGTTTCTTTACTTCTACCATTACCATCTCCTTTTGCCTGGCACCATCATCCTCTTTGTCATTTAATCTCTCCTGCCTTTGACCTTAACACAGACCTTCCCACCTTCCCACTTGGTTTATCCCCCTCCCTTTCTCTGCCTCTGAACTTGCTTAAAACCTGTTACATCTCAAGGTATTTCCAGTTCTGGTGAAAGGTCATCGACCTAAAATGTTAACTGTGTTTCCCCCTCCTCAGATGCTACTTGGCCTGCTGAATATTTCCAGCATTTTCTGTTTTCATACCAATTGCCTTCCTAATTGCTTGCTAAACCTATCAGTTAATTTGTGTGATTCATGTATAAGGACACCCAAATCCCCCTGAAAACTAACATTTACTAGTATCTCACCTTTTAAAAAATGTTCTGCTTTTTTATTCTTCCTACCAAAGTGGATAATTTCACACTTCCCCATATTATACTCTATCTGCCACCTTCTTTCCTAATTGCTTAACCGTTCTGGAGAAAGGACTAGGTTTAGCTCCTAGTCTGTGTGAGTATACTTATTTCAGCAGGAATAACATTGATGACACTATTACTAGCATGAGCAGGGAGAAGAAAAATTAGCCAAGGTTCCTACATGAGATTACCATCTATTAATCCTTCATAAAATCACAAAATAGATAAGTAATTTTAAAGCAGGTGCAGCAACAGAGAGGCCTGGGGTTTCACCTGCACAAACCTTTGAATGTGGCAGGATAAATTGAGAAGGCTGTTAAAAAAAAAAAAGCACGCAGGATCCTTGGCTTTATAAATTGAGGCACAGAGTTAGAAAGCAAGGAAGCTATGCTAGACGTTTATAAATCATTGCTTAGGCCTCAGCTGGATAATTGCGTCCAATTCTGGCACTGCACTTTAGGAAGGATGTCAAGACCTTGGAGTGGGTGCAGAGGAGATTTACTGGAATGATACCAGGGATGAGGGATTTCAGTTATGTCGAGAGTCAAGAAAAGCTGGGATTGCTCTCCTTAGAGCTGAGAAGGTTCTGAGGAGATTTAATAGACATGTTCAAAATTATGAAAGGTTTTGATAGAGTAAATAGAGGGAAGCTGTTTCCACAGGCAGGAGGGTCAATAACTACATGACACAGATTTACGATAATTGGCAAAAGAACAAAGGGGAAATGAGGTGAAATGTATTTCCAGTGAGGTGTTATGATCTGAAATGCACTACCTGAAAGGGTGGTATAAGCAGATTCATTAGTAACTTTCAAATACACGAAAGGAAAAATTTGCAGGACTAAGGGGAAAGAACAGAGGAGTGGAAGTAATTAGATACCTCTTACTAAAAGCTTATGCAGGCACGATGGGCTGAACGGGCTCTTTCTGTGCTGTATGATTTGCATGAACAAGGCCTATCAGCCCATTTGACCTCATGCTTCCTGAATACCAACATTACTTTATGGAGAATATGGCTGCAAATTCATTCATGGACCATATCCAGTTGGTCAGCATATGAGAAGGTGGCAGTGCCCATGTAACTGAACTGTAGCATGAGTTACCATCTCCAGGCGAGGTTATCACTCTTCCTTTGCGTGTTTATTTTCTGTTCAATTGAACATTAAGTTGCTTTAGTTGTCAACGTGTCCAGCTGAAGCATGTGCAAGAATTTGAATTGCCTTTTCATGTTGCTGATTAGGAGGAAAAGGAAGAACAGCCCATCCCACATTGTAAAGAAATAATCATTCCCTAGCAGACAAGAAACAGTGGCAAGTTTGTTAGCAAAGCTGCAGATATCACGTATGCATCCATGTGATGTTCCCATGATAGATATCTTAAACTATCTAACATAGTGAAATCTTGTTGCAACACTCTCTGTCCAAAAACCTGTTGCGGCATCATCTTTACATTGTTCTTAGTCATCCAGATACTACTTTTATTCTGATCTTAAAGAAAACAAGCCTCAGGCAGGCTAAGAGGCATGAATAAGAGCAATTACCATTTACCATACAGATCCGTTGCTGCATGAAGCCATCTATCTTATTCCCTCCATTAGCTTGTCAAGGATTTGACAGCTAGACACACAACATAATGCCAACATGAAAGGAAGAGTCAGAGCTAGTGAGGCAAACACGCTCAAAATAAAAGGCAAAAGCTGAAGTGAGAGAGATAGCAATTCTTGAAATGGGGCCATCAAATAACACCCATTTTTGATTGTTTGGATATCTAATGTAACAAAGACAACTTTCAGTGTTGTAGATGTTCTTTGTTCAATGCATTGTGTTCTGTTTGTGATTTAAAGTGTGTTTTTTCTTCAATTTTTGGTTTTGTTAGCCCTTCATAGTTTTCTCACAGGTGCGTGATCACTGAAGTACACACCCATGTGTGAAAGCAACTATATGGATTACATAACCTACCTACTGTTGGCAACTTAGATTCATGTTAACAACTTGCCCAGTTAGAGAGGTATAGGTTTCAGATATCAAACAGGCTGTGTTTTATACCAAAGACAGTGAACATTGGAAAGACTGACAGCTCATGTCGGAGTATAAGTAAGACAAATGGGATGGGCAAATTGCAAACTTTCACATCTTTTTAACATTTAAAAGAAATTGTTCCCTTCTAATTTTCTTCCTTCATATGCTGACTCATGAGCAGTGTCAACTTTGAGGTCATTTGATTGAGGTTTATAAGATGATGAAGAGAATAGATCGTGTCTGTGTAGGCAGTTTGTTTTGTTAATAAGATAGGGAGGACAGGAGTCACAATCTCAAGTTACATAAGGCCAGAACTAGGTTAGATGCTAGGAGGTGGTACTTTTCCCAGTGAATAGTGGACCTGCTGGCTCATGAGCTAAATGTTGTTTTGCTAAATTCCTTCAAGCGAGAGCTGGAGTTGCTTCTGGCTGGAGTGGACCTCACCTTGCATAAAAAGTTAGGTTCAGTATAACATTAATTCAGGCCAGAGAGAACTACCTTTGATCACTTAAAGGGGTCAGGGAATAATCTTGCAACTTTTCTACCCACCCAACCCCCACCACCCCCCCCCCCCCCCGGCACCCCCCACCCCCAATTTCCCTTTTCTGTTTTCATCTGTTCTTTTTCATCTCTCCCAGGAAATTACATGACTTTCAGGTGGGGTGGGCTGTATATATATTGTGATGCACTAGATATTTCTGTAGGAACAGACTTGATGGGCCAGAAGATCTTTTCCTATCCATTATTGTTGGATATTTCCATGGGCACTGGCTACCTGTCTGAACCTTACCTAAGGTGGAAGATTGAGTATTGACATCTATTCAGTCATGAGATCATGAGATGATTCACACCAAAGGCTCCTCAATCAACTTTCTAATTTCCCACAATTTCCAGTACAAATCAATGGAAAGCAATCAGGGGACAGAAACCCTGATAGATCTAAGACCTCTCCAGTTTAGGAGGACTGAGGCCACTTCCAGGGTCCATAATTGCTCCAGCGTGGCAGATAATTCAGCATAGGCTGGCAAATCAAGAATGCAATTGGCCTGTAGGTCAGTTTTCATGCTGGGCAATGCATTTATCAACTTGAGTCGTTAGGAAACCTCAGCCAGCATTGTTCTAAGGGCCATGGAGGATGTGAAGAATGTTTACTCATTCCTTCTAGACACTTTCACTTTCCCAGAATTTGACTTCCAAATGCATTAGATAATAATCCAAAGATTCTATTTTTTGGCAGGAAGGCTCTGAAATGTCCTTATATTGGATCACTGATTTATATGTTGCTAAAATCTCAACTTCTAGTTGATTGAGATCAACAATATAAAAGTCATCAAAAATCCCAAACTGATAATTCAGTAGAGATCTGCATGTTTGGTTATTCTTTGATAATAAGCAGCTTATCAAAATGTTTCAGGCTGTTTTGGGAAGCTCAAAGGTATCCATCTGTTTAATCATTTGTCAAAGCATATGAAAACAAAACGCTTGGAACAAAAGGGTTGATATTTCTTCTGCATTTCTCGCTTATTAAGGAATGTCAAGACATAGACCACTGTTTATTTTGCCTTATTTATTCATATCACCACATTTGTCATGGTGTCTGATATACATGGTTCCACTTATCATAAAGATGAGGAAGAACAATCATCATTTAGGCTCAAGCATTAGTTTCACCGATGACACAGGAGCATAACATACTGCTGAAATGGTCCAAGTGGTATATTTATGTTGAGGAGTGTTGACTGGACTTGATGAGTTTCAGGTAGTAAATCAAATAAATCAATGAGCTCTGCTCCAAGCCACCATAGCTTATACATTGCTGTTGCTTTTTAAATTAAGCGAAGCCAATGAATGACTTTTCTTACTCGTCCTTAACATAGGTGAATCCAGGACAAGCAAGACAAGCCTAATGATGTGAGCAAATGAGTAAGGCTGATAAACAGTGCACTATGTCTTGGAAATCCTTTATAACCATGAAATCAGGGAGCATTTCCATCTACTAGTGGGTGATATTAGCAGGTAAATGCTGAACATCTTATTATGACATCTTTTTGTCTGCTATTTTAATGTAGGCATTAACCCAATCATTTTAAAGTAGATTTAACAAGTCAAGTAACAGAGATAAAAATGTTAAGCATTCATCCACTAATTGTTAAGCTCGTAGTTCACCAAAGCACACTTGTTGGTACAAGAGGACAGTAAGAGCCGTGACTTTTGATCGCAACTCTTTTGCAGAAAGTGCAAGCAAGAATGAACACTACTTTCTAGCCTCATGAACATATATTTAGTTACTGTAGCATTTTTTAATTCATTCTAAGCATTTAGGTGTCACTGGCAAGGATGGTATTTAATGCCCATCCCTAGATAGCCTTGAGAGGGAGGTGGTGAGACCTTCTTCTGTATCGCTGCAGTCCTTGTGGTTAAGGTGCTTCCATGATGATATTAAGTTTAGGGAATTCTAGGATTTTCACCCAGCAACGATGAAGGTACAGAGATATATTTCCAAATCAGGATGGTGCAAGACATAGAGCAGAGCTTGAAGGTGGTGATGTTCCCATGCAATTCTGCCCTTCTAGGTGGTGATGGTTTGGGAGGTGCTACCAAAGAAAGTTAGTAACAGACCAGAGAAGACCGTACAGCTTGAAAACTATATTCTGAAACAAATGTGGGTAATATAGCAAATGAAAATAAGGAAATGGCAAACTTGTTAAATAATTACTTTGCATCTGCCTTCACAGTAGGAGAGGATAATATTCCTGACATTCCAGTGAAACTAATAATGAATCAGTACTAGAACTCGCTAAAGTTAACTTAAGCAAGAAATCAGTGTTAGAAAAATTATTGGCTCTAAAGGCTAATGGATCCCCAGGGCCTGATCATTTCCACCCTCAGATTTTAAAGGAAGTAGGTGAAGAAATTCAGATACTTTAGCTTCTTCTTCCTTCTTCGGCAGTCCCTCGGGATTGAGGATGACCTGCTTCCACTCCGGTTCAATGGGTTCTGAGATGGCTAATAAGTCCAATGTGTGATCTGCAGACTCTGTCACATTAGGGGCAGGTGGTGCTTGAAGGGTCAGGTAGATGAGTAGCTTGGAGGTTTGTGCACTCCCTCTGATGCCTAGACTTTGTGCATGTTCCTGATGAAGTCCCTTGAGGGGTACGATGCCTACCCGAATGAAGCTTTCTCCATCTGGGATGGACACGAGCCAGGGACTCCCAGAGGTTGATGGGGATAGTTGATCTCTTCAGGAATGCTTCGAGGACATCTCTCAAGTCAAATTATTGACCAAATTAGGAGATTGGTTAGTGGGTAGAAGACCGAGAGTAGAGATATTAGGTATATGGAAATGAACTGGAAGGAAGTGACTAGTGGTGTCCCAGAAGGATCTGTGCTGGGGTCTCAACTATTCACTATATTTATTAATGACTTAGATAACACAGTAGAGAGCTATACGAGTCAAGAGCAATAAATGCTGGCCTTGCCAGCAATGCGCACATCCCATGAACAAATAAAAAAATAATCCAAGTTTGCTGATGAGACAATGATTGCTGGTATCGTAGGTAGTGTAGGCAGGAGCATAAAATTACAGAGTTATTAATAGATTAAGTGAGTGGGTGTAACTGTGGCAGATGGCTTTTAACACAGTTAAGTATAAAGCCATCTATTTTCGCCCAAAAAAGCAAAGATCCAAGAACTATTTAAAAGGAGAGAAGCTAAGAGCAGTGGAGATCCAAAGAGATTTAGGGGTCCATGTACACAAATCACTAAAATGTAGTGGTTAGGTACAAAAAAAAATCAAAAAGGCTAAGAGGATGTCAGTCTTTATATGTCGAAGACTAGAATATAAAGGGACGTTTTGCTACAGCTATACAAAGCCCTAGTTAGGTCTTATCTGGATTACTACAGTTCAAGGTAAATTATTAGAAAGGATATATTGGCCTTGGAAGGAGTGCAAGCAGACCCATGAGAATGTTATCAAGGCTTGAGGTGTTGAATTATGAGGAGAGATTACATAAATTAGATTTGTATTTCCTGAAATGTAGAAAGTTAAGGGGTAATTTGATTGAGGTATTTACGACTTTGAAATGTACTGATAGGGTAAATAGAGAGAAACTTTTTTCCACTAGTGGGGGAGTCTAGAAAAAGAAGACATTGCCTTAAAAATTAGAGGGAAGCCGTTCAGGAGGGAAGTTAGGAAACATTTCTTCATACAAAGGGAGATAGAAGTGTGAAACTCTTTTCCAAAAAAAGCAGCAGATGCTGGATCAATTTAATAATTTTAAATCTGAGATCTATAGATTTTTACTTGCCAAGGTTATTAGGGATAAGGAGCCAAGGTAGTTGGATGCAGTTAGAACCCAGATCATCCATGATAACATTGAATAGCAGAACAGGCTGAAGGGGCTGAACGGCCTGCTCCTGTTCACATGTTCCTAATAGTTTGCTAAAGTATGTCCCATTTTGATGGAACATGTAGTAATGCCTTATATAAATATATTGGTTTATGAAATTAATTGATAGCATCTCTGTGACAGCACTCAGAACAGAACTACTTCTCTAATTGTTACAACACGGGATTTCACAAGCACTCAGTGGGATGAATTTTGTTGGGGCGGCTGGGGCCCTGTTAATGGGCCTGAAAGCCAGAGGCAACCCCACCTCGGCCATTTCTGGGACCCCCACCACATTTTGGGCTCATCCGGCAACTAATCAGTTGCCAGTGGGGCTCCCATTCCTGTAAGGGACGTGAGTTTGCTTCCAAGAGCTGCTGACCAATTGGAGGGCCGGCAGCTCTTCAGTCTCAGCAACGCCACCGGGAGTGGTGGCCACTGCTGGGACTGCACACAGCTGAGAGGATGCAATGATGGACACTGCCCTCGCAACAATTTGAGTGGGGTCGGGGGTCGGGGGTCACCGGGACCATCAAGGGGTGTGGTGGTGCTGCAGGGTTGGTGAGGCTGGAGGTGCTGGTGTTGCCATGGGTCGGCTATTGCCTCTGAGCTGCCACTCCATGTACCACAGAGTGCCCGATTAGCAGGTCCTTCTTCCCCCCACTCCGAGCGGGGCAGGGAGGCTGTTAGAATTCATCAGGTGGTCTCCCCACGTGGTGGAGGACCCACCCACAGCTGTTATAATGCCATTGGCGACAGGAAGAGGCTCTTAATTTGCCACCTAAGTGACACAATTGGCCACTGGGCACGAGGACTGTCCTCCACATTCCCCACCGTCGGTATACTGTCATGTCAACAGGAAGATGTCAGGCACTCCACTGCCCCCCACCCCCGCCTTCCTTTGCCATTTTAAGGTCCCCTGCCTCTGTGCACAACCCTAGCGGGCTGGTAAAATCCAGCCCAGTGATTCAACTCTGCAGCAGCCACATCCCATGATTTAACAGTAGTTATCTATAGTGGAATGAAAGGCACTTGAAGGAACATCCTTCAAACAAATTAATATTTTGTTTCCAGCAAATAAGCCTAATTAAATGACAGTTGCACAACAGTGCAATCTGACCTGCAGAAGGTACTCATTAATCTGCACTCAACAGTTGAAAATTGAAGTTGTAATATCATCACTGAGTTTTGTTTTCTTATCCTTTTTAATGATGTAGACCTTTTTTAAATTAGGAGGAAAGATTACATTACGTTGGCTTGTATTCCCTGAACTATAGGGATGATTTGATTTGGGGGTTTTGGGTTTTGAATTGATAGGCTAGATAGAGAGAAACGCATTCCACTGGTCGGTATCTAGGACAAGAGGACCTAACCTTAAAATCAAACTACCTTTCACAGGTCAAATTGCGCTACTGGATAACAGTCAAGAGATCAAGGATAGTGGACAATTGCATGAACCTTTGCAGACTGCCAGAAATTTTGTAAGAGTTAGCTCCCCACTAGCAGGAAAATAGGCATGAAGTTTGTATCAAAATCCAATGGGTTTTTGCAATGTCATTATGAAGTAAGAGTGTAGTATGAGTAAGAACATTATAGTCTATTTCCTTATAATCATTATCATTAAGAGGTTTGAACCAAAGTCTTGTATTTGTAGGGCATTGTCTCACATCTATCAAGAACAGCTCAAAGTTCTACATATACAATGAATTACTTTGAAGTAATTATTCTTATGTCAGTACACACTAACATTTATAATTTAAATATTTACAGAGAGCCAGCAAGAATGGAAGGCAGAATGGAATTCTTCTCTGCTGTAAAATTTGATGATTTTATGATTTGAAAAGAATAAAACCAAACTCTGATGCAGATACAAACAATATACTGTTCATTCCATATAAAATCTTTTGAATCCACGGTTCATAAACACTCTCAAGAACTGTTGGTGGAAAGCTATTCAATGCATTATATTTTACCCTGCATCTACTATACAAGTGTATTGTGTTAGCATGCTCTGCAAGTGTAATTCTACAATTTTTTTCTGGCTTCACTACAGCAGCCATTGCTCCAACCAGTAGTTTGCCTGCTTGCATCTTGGTGATACTATTAGTGGTATTATTTACAATATTGCATTTTACTATTATTGTACAACATGGATTCTGAACTAATGGATAAAGTAGTTATATCGAAGAGAGTTTTTAAAGTACTTAGTGCATTGGAAATTCATAATTTTCAATAAATCACCCTCATTTTTTTCTCATTCTATTCTATTTTAATCTGTTGGGGGTGGTGATAACATTTGCAAAACTTGCAGTCAGTGTGGAGTAAGGCAAGAATAACTCCAGATTTTCAGGGCTCTTGGACTTGTGCTGTTTTCTTTAAGGCTTTTTAAGATATATGTTCCAGCTTTACTGGAGAACATGTAAGTGGGAGTTGATATACTAGAACCCTTTCGTGGAATTGAAGTCCGATTCACAGAGAATGTGAAATATTCCAAGCAATCTTTAAAACGTGTTAGCGCTTAATTTCAATGTTCAAATCCATTTCCATGCATTTAAGTAATACACAGCATGATTCTCATCTAGTTAGAACAGGATCAAATTCTGTGCACTCTACCCACCCATCTGGAGTAAGTGTAAAAGGAAGCTCAGTGTGCAATGAATCTCTTAAAGGGCCAAATTAATTTTTCTGCCTTTTTCATTTTGGTATTTGTGTTGTCTTTTTTCTCATTTTTTTATGTTCACAGCGTTTCTCTGTTTATATTAGTTTTGGAATTTATTCTTTTCAAAAATGCAGAAAATGCAAGGGTGGTGCAACCTTGACAACAAATGACACTGCCATACCTATATCACAAGTAGGCTGAAGGTATCCTTACAAAGCATTGTAACTGGTTCCATGCTCAGGCAGTTGTCCTCAGACATTGCTAATTAGGTGCACCCAGGCCTAGAGGTATGGTTGGTGGCATAACATCAGATGCAAAAATGTGGTTAAGAAACCTCTATCTCTTTAAAACACCTTTACATATGGAACTTTCTTTAGACACATTCTAGATGGGTGAACAATGCACACAGTGAAAATTTTCCTCAATGGATGGAAATTCTGCTGTGTTTAGTTTACACATACTATAATTTTTAAATGATGCCCCTCACCTGTTTTTGGCAAGAGCACATTTTAA
Source organism: Heterodontus francisci (assembly GCF_036365525.1). NCBI lineage: Eukaryota > Metazoa > Chordata > Chondrichthyes > Heterodontiformes > Heterodontidae > Heterodontus > Heterodontus francisci. The sequence goes on along the minus strand of NC_090392.1, from coordinate 53,657,170 downwards.
GTTTAAGCTTAAGAGTTTAAGAGGAATATCAGAAAATGACACATGGTTTAGAAATAGCAGAGATCTGGCAATATGGATCTCTGGCCATATTTACAACCCCTTATTGCCTAATTGTGCTCCGGTGGCATTAAACACAGTTCCTGGAAATTATGATCATATAATCACCAAACTCAATTCCAAATTTTTCTGGAGGAAAAATATATTAAAAATGCCTTTAAGGATTCCTGCTCAATGCCTTGCGCCTAAAAGGGGCAAGAGTCCTTTCCTATCAGTTCAGAGGAATTTAAAAATATACATAAAATATGAAAGCTCACATAAAGAGTAGGCAGTCAGTGATGAATCAAAGACAACTGGAGCAGTACAGCAATGCATCAAGTTACTTTAATTCATTCGTTACTCAAATGTCAGGGGTCTGGGCAGCTTAGAGTGTTTGGACAATGCCCTTTCATCCATGGGATTATTGTTGGAATGTGAGAAAATGGTGTGAGAAGCATGACATAACCTGGAAGAAAAATAGAAAGACTGTGACCCCTCTATCGGTTAGTTTTGTTGGGATATTCAAAATATGACCATGACAGTACACACTCTGAGGTCATGGACTAGCGTATCTTAGGAAAGGTACTAAAATTATTACCAATCAGTCATAAAAATGTTTTGTACAATCATCATTAGCTTGATGTATTCTAGCAAATTGCCCATTAATTCCTCAGTGAACCCATATGCAAACTTCATGCATCTTCTTAATAGCTGCCATAAAGACCAAGTTATTTGTGAGCAATTATCTGCCCCTTGCTGAATGTGCACTGCTTGCACTTAATAAACAAGACTTGATCCTTCCAGAAAATGACAGCTTGTGTCAGTTGAAACCCTGCAAGACTTCCAATATGAAGTAACTCTACCATAGATTTTAACTTTCCCACTGCAGTAATTGTCTGCTGCTGTCTCTGTGTCTTCATTATTATAACCTTTGCTTATAATTGATAAAAGAGATATCAAGATCAGCATTAAGTTGCAATAAATGTGTCCGAGTAAGTTATGGTTAATTTCACAAGTGACAATATTCAGCAGACTTTGTTGGCAGCTATTGCAACCTCTAAATACAGAACATATAAATGTATTTCAAAATGTTATTGAATCATAGAGTTATACAGCACAGAAACAGGCCCTTTGGCCCAACACGTCTGCGCCAACCATCAAACACCCATCCAATCTAATCCCATTTTCCAGCACTTGGCCCATAGCCTTGTATGCTATGGCATTTCAAATGCTCATCTAAATACTTCTTCAATGATGTGAGGGTTCCTGCTTCTACCACCCCTTCAGGCAGTGTGTTCCAGATTCCAACCACTCTCTGAATAAAAAATTTCTCCTCAATTCCCCTCCAAATCTCCTGCCTCTTACCTTAAATCTATGTCCCCTGGTTTTTGACCCCTCTGCTAAGAGAAAAAGTTTCTTCCTATCTATCCTATCAATGCCCCTCATAATTTTGTATACCTCAATCAGGTCCCCCCTCAGCCTTCTCCGTTCCAAGGAAAACAACCCCAGCCTATTCAGTCTCTCTTCATAGCTGAAATGCTCCAGCCCAGGCAACATCCTGGTGAATCTCCTCTGCACCCTCTCCAATGCAATCACATCCTTCCTATAGTGTGGTGACCAGAACTGTACACAGTACTCCAGCTGTGGCCTAACCAGAGTTTTATACAGCTCTAACATAACCTCCCTGCTCTTATATTATGTGCCTCGGCTAATAAAGGCAAGTATCCCATATGCCTTCCTAACCACCTTATCTACCTATCTACCTATGTTCTTTTCAATGATTCTGTGCCAGCAGGATGAAAAGTCTGTTGCAACAGCTTATTTAGTAAATACTCTACCTGGTGTGGAACGAAGCCACACAAACCAGGAAGATCTCAAGTTAACTTCCTAGTTGGTGTTACGGTAACTGACCTCAGCTGATGTTCAAAGTGTTAGTTTTGCCTCAGTAGTCTCGGGTTACAGATAGGAAATGTCACCTCGGGTCTCCTTTTTGTAGCTTGTGGTTGCTGCAGCCATCATCAGGCTCAGCTGCAATGCCCCCAGTGGCCTATCATTGCACACTACCTCAGACCACTCATGAAAAATGGCAACTTGGATGAAGCTAATATTTATGTAATCACATATGGGTCAATCTTGAGGAGGAAGAAGAAGAAAATTAAAATGATTTTTCTTAAAAAAGGAAGAAAATATGAAAACATTTCTTCATTTTTAGATTATATGTGTTATAAGCTTAAAACCGCTTCACTCAACCTTATGAGATTCGCTCTGGTGTTTTATTTCTAAGTCTGAAACAGATTCCATTCCTTTTATAGGCATAGTGGGCTGAATATTACGCACACACTCAGTGTCAGTGGTACTGTTTGTCCATAAATACCTCAGTGTCAGTGGTACTGTTTGTCCATAAATACAGACATGTTGTTCTTTAGTGCACTGCAGCGTCTGGATCACAATTTTAAAAATTGAATTCAAATGAGGAATTTCAATTTGCATTTTAAAATATTTAGTCTCATTGGGGTGGAATTTGGTCTTGGGAGAAGAGCAACAATGGGTGACTTTCTGCCTGCTTTGTACTCCATAGACAAAGAAATTGGGTGGACTGTAAAACGGGCTGTCAATTCACTTGTGCTACTGCGCAAGTTAAATTTCTGCCCTATTATTCCTTCACGCCACCAGGGTTGTGATTGGAACAGCATTACCTGGAACATATTCCTGTGGAGGTGATTTATATTTATATTTATATATCCCCTTTGGCCTCAGGATGGCCCAAAGTGTTTTACAGAAAATTCATTATTTTGGAAGTTTTTAGTATAGTAGGTGAACATGGCAGCTAGTTTGTGCACAGCAAGGTTCCATAAACAGCAATGGTATTCATGATCAGATAATTTGTTTTAGTGATGTTGATTGAGGGATTACAATAAGCCAGGACACCGGAGCAAACCCTCTGGTTGTTCTTCAAATAGTACTGTGAGATATTTTCTGTCCACTTGAGAGGGCAGACGGGGCCTCAGTTTAAGGTTTCATCTGAAAGGCAGTACCTCTTTCAGTGCAGCACTACCTTAGTACTGCACTGAAGTGTCTGTCTACATTAGATGCTGAAGTTTCCGAAGTGGGACTGGAACCCGTGGCCTTCTGACTTGTGAGAGTACTGCCACTGGCGATATAAAAAAAACTTTAAAAAGGAAAAGAGAGTTTGCATTTATAAAGCACCTTTCATGACCTCAGAATGTCCCAAACCATGTCATAGCTAACAAATTAATTTTGGAATATAGTTACTGTTGCTGTATCAGCAATCCGCTTTCTGTACTTCACTGAACTGGAATATTCACACTGTCAGGTTAGAATCTTACTTGTAATATTTGTCCTTATGTTTAGGGGAATTAATCTTATTGCTCATTTTGACCTGAGAGGAAACAACAACCACAGAAACTGGTATCAAAATTATATATTCAATTGCCAAACAGTAATCAGGAACAATTCAATATAATACCTACAACTGTGGAATATGGTTCAGGACATAGGTTAATCAAATCATTATGCTGGAAGAGTCAGGATAACAATTGACCAAGACACTGGAGAGAACTCATTTGCTGTTCTTCGAATAGTGCTGTGGGATCCGTCTGAGAGAGCAGATGGGACCTTGGTTTGCAGCACTTGATTTCCTCCCTTTATACAGTTGGAAGTGGGCCTGATTAATACCTTATCAGGAGATATTCTTTGTCTCCCTCTCTGGCTTCTTGCAATTGTATAAGGAGTTGTTTTGTCTCTCTGTCAGTTCTGCAGATGTTGATAAAGTTCCAACTGTTGTGACCTTTCTTCTGCATTTGATTCATGATACTGTTATCTTTCAGCAGCTGACAAAGCCCAAATAGTTAAATGCTCAATCATTGTGATTAACACGACAGGGTTACCTTTCCTTTCGCAATAAGCAAGTCCATCATGCTCTGTAGGAGACACTTGCCCTATTGCAAAGAATTCTGGATCATACACCAATTTTGAGCAAACACCCATTTTCAGATATGGTTCAACAAGTGCAGACCATCTTTCAGTAATTTGAACAAGTGCCCATTCTTTACCTGTGAAGTGCTGATACAGGGGTACTGCTATAATTGTAACATCCATCATAGCACACTGCATACACTCTTTTTGATAGAAGGAAGGTTCTGCAATCATTCTCCGTAGAATGCATGGCGTATTTTTCTCTGTGCCATTGCAAAAAATGGAAGTGACACTTGTCCAGAACTCTTCAACCTCAGATTCTGTTGTTGATACAGCTTGGAAGATCCTGTGGTAGGCTGGTATTGGTCATTTACTGTTGCTTGCCTGATTGGCAATAGCTGATGCCAGCTTCAATATTTTATCTGCAGATTTCAACCATGAGTTCGCTTCATTCTGAATTACTTTCAATTTGGTCTTCATATATATTGTTATTCTTTTGTTTACATATTGAAATGAGATGGACCATTAAGTTCCTAGTCAGACTGCAGTTTAGCAGCACTTAGTTGTGAATGGTGATTGAATGCAATATGCTCAAAAATATTTAAAAAATGTAATTTTAACAATATTGAATCACATTTATATTTACCTTCTGTCCTTTCCCTTGTTTTTAATTTAAATACATGTCAATTCACTATATTTGGCCACTCAGGCAATAGTTGCGTTGAGCATATTAAGGGAATATCATTGTTAGTATGTAAAATAAATCAGAGACTTTTCCATCTCAAATTGGGAAGAATGTTGATAATTACTTCAGTGAAAAATCCTGTATGCAACTGAACTGATTTACAGTGACTCAGGCTGGCATCATTGTGGAAAGGTATCCACGTTAATTGATATGTTTTATGAATGCTTCCATAATAATACAGGATAAAGACCTGCTACCCGACCCGATCCCGATGGCACCCGACGACATGTGTCGGGTTCGGGTCGGGTCGGGTCGGGTTGCACTTCCGGGTCCGGCATTCCGGCTCAAGTCGGGCCGAGTCAGACAGAGTCTATCACAGGTAAGTGGCTCCACTGTTAATTTTGTTTTTGGACTGGAAAGGTTGTTTTGTTACAGTTATTCTAACCGTGTGCAGATCAGCAACAAAGTGAAAAACGGAGGGTAAATTAAATGATGGTTGGGTCGGGTCAGGCATGGGAAAAAATTGAAGGACTCGGGTCAGGTCGGGCTCGGGTCAGATGTGGTCCTGTTGGGCTCGGGTCAGGTGTTTTTTTTTGCAGACCCGAGCAGGCCTTTAATACAGGAGGGCCTGTTCATAAGATTGGATAAATGAATAAATTCTGATGTCCTAATAAAGAACCATAACACAAAAAGAAAATATTATGGATGCTGGAAATCTGAAATAATAACAGAAAATGCTGGAAATACTCAGCAGGTCAGGCAGCCTCTTTGAAGAAAGAAGTTCAGGTCAAAGACATTTACACTCCTGTTTGAGTGAAGTGTCTACCTGCTTATAATGAAAGCCAATATAAGCTTGCTCTGCATAGCGTATGGATAGTGGATGCTTCAGTTAATAATAGATCTGTGTGGCTGCATTAAAGCTTATTTCTGTAGCTTCTCACTGAAGCAACACATTTCATGTGAGACAGCATTAACAATTAACATTCTGTTTATAATTTTACTCATAAGGACATGAACTGGGCATAGTCAAGAACTTCATTGTTTGTTGGCAGCACTTCCTGTTTCTACACATCCAGTGATTTACCAGGGTACCCTGTGGATGTGGTCACATTGATTTTGAAAGCTTTGGCCTTTCATGTGTGCTTTGGAGCCACTATTTAACCAAAGTTCAATCTTTTGGAAATTGCTCCAATCTGACAAATGGATGGTGCAAATCAGAAAGAACAAGACAACAATATCAACGACAGCTCACATCACGACAGTGCTCCTCTTGAAGACTCCTTAGCACACTTTGGCAATAAGAAAATTTATAGGCTGTAAGTAAAGAGAAAGAAGTCAGTGAAGAGGCCATGAATGGTGAACCAAAGGCTGATGGGAGGGACGGTTTTGGTATTTTTGATTTTGCAAGATAGTAAGGTGAAGGGAACTGTGGAAAAATGTCCTTTGGGCAGGATTGTAGTAGATGAACTAGCAGATATCAGTGATGAAGAGGATAGAGAAACAAAGCATTGACCATGTTTGCAATGGTCCTTTAATAGCATACTCATGGAAGAATATTTAACACAAAATGGCCCTAGGTTCTTCTCTATTTTAATTGGAATACTTCCATTTGAAAACACTTGAGTGCAGTATTCCTTGATGCAATGGCAGGGCCTGTGAGTAATGATGTGATAAATACCTTTGTTTTGAATGCATTTCTGAGGCAGCTATCACTGATAACCAGAGCAACTCTCCTCCCTCTGTGTAGGATGTGATGGGTTCTGAGCTACTATGACTGCAGAAGTGTTAGTGCAAGGAAAGTAGTGAGACAGGAGAGATGGAAAGTTTGGGTAAGTGTTCAATTGATGTCTCTTTTTGTGGTGGGGCAGCGAAGGAGGCTGAAGCTGGGAGACATTTTGCCTAGTTTTTGCTAATGAGTGTAAATGAGTCAGGAAAATTCTGTCAGACGATATTAACTGTGGATGGAGGTAGCTTGTTAGGCCGCGCAAACGTTTCTTATTCTGCGCTCTAGATCATGAACTGACAAGATTACAGGCTTGGTATTTGCTGCAAAGGTTTTGTGATGGCACTATGCCCTTGAGAACCTGGTGGTAAGCTACCTTCTTGAACTGCTGAAGTCCATGTAGCTTTATACCGCCACGGTGCTGTTAGGTGAGGAGTTCCAGGATTTTGACCCAGCGATGATGAAGATGTTCTTCTAGTTGGTGAAGTTTGTAGGTTTGGGAGATGCTGTCAAAGAAGCATTGACAAGTTGCCGCAGTATATTTTGTACATGGTACACAATGCAGCCATGGTGTGCTGGTGGTATCAGGAGGAAATGTTTAAGGTGATGGATGGGGTGCATAAACTTAACCCAAGCAGAAAAAAAATTGGATACAAGGCTTCATCCTCTCAGTCCTTGACCCTGTAACTGGAGGAGCAAGGGGTTTGGTTTTCTTCAGTGTGTTGCTCCTGGTAAGTTGTTATTGTTTTCATATCTTCCCGTGGAGAATATTGTGAAGTAGTGAGAGGATTCAAAGGCTGATTGACAGTCTACAGACTGCAACATAAACTCTTCTTAGCTGTCTCAGCAGCAATAGATTATCAACCAATAGATTTGACCTGTATAGTGGAAAGGACTTTTTTATGGGTTTCCATAACCACAACCACACCCATCAGACATGTCTAGATATCAATCCAGAATTCAGAGCCAAAGCTCCGATCTCCATTCAGTGGGATAGTTTGGAGCAGGGTTTGAACACTGAAACATCTGACCCAAGGGGTGGAAATGCGAACAAAGCTAAACATTTGTCCCTATCAGATAGCTGACTCTGTTCAGCCATTACTTCATAAACTACAGATTGGCCTAACTCAGTTGCAAATTAAACAAAACTTCCAGACTAATACCCAGCTTTTGTTTTTTTTTAATCTCGCAGCTATGGTCTGCTTTGCTGCAGATATTTAGTGTTTTGTGTACAGTATATAGCTATTGCCTGCAGATGATGCCTGTGGAAATGGCTAATGGTTTGCTAAGTAGCAGAACAGCATTCAATTGAGCTTGAAGACATCAATTTGGTTGAAAGCTCTGAGTTTCCCTTGTGATCACATGATGTTGAAACGCCTTCATGAGAAAAATGGAACAAATTTGGGATTAATCACAAACAATCCAGATCCCTAAGAAAAGGAGAAGAGCACAGCTGGTGGGTCAGCATCTTAAAAATAGGTTATCATTTTGAGTGCAGTCCTAATCAGAACTGTGAGCAAACCTGAGGGTAGGTTTTACCAACGCATGGCACTTCTACAGATCTTTGCCTGCTGCAAAAGTATATCTGGAATTTAAGTGTATCCATACACCACAAGATTTGCCATCATTAAAATGAGTGAATACAAATTGAGGCAGGAGGTGGAGGCAGTGGTGTGTAGCTTCCAAATTCCTGACATGTGATTCTGGAGGGCAAGGCCCCATGCTGGAACTTTATAATCTGGAGATTATACATCTAGCTTTCTCTAAAGCAGACAACTCATTTCCAGCATTTCCTATTTTGTTATCAGGTTTGCGATCTTTGCTCTTTACACCAGTAAAGCCTTTTTCTTTATTTTGCATTTAGTGCTTTTGAAACCCACATATTGTGCCACACTGGTTCCCACATGCAGTACCGTGTTAGTGCCATGTTAAAGCTGTTGGCTCCAACATGTAATGACATGTTAGTGCCACTGGTACCCACATGCTGAGCCATGTTACTTAGCGGGGACGCAGACCAGGGATGGAACTACAGAACTATTGCTTCAATTTGCTAACCTGCATTCTCTGCGAATATGGCTCCGCACTGAGAGCACAAGGTTACGGGATCATTCCTTGTATTTCAAAGCATAAAATTCGGGTCACCAAAATAGGAATGAGGTTGCAACACGTTTGGCATCAAGAAAAAAAATATGGAACAGCAGTGGCTTAGTTAGTAGAATCCTTGCCTCTGAGTTAGGAGGCTGTAGGTTTATAATCCCACTCCAGGGACTTCAACACAAATTCTGGGCTGATGTTCCATTGGGATACTGAGGGCGTGCTATGCTGGCAGAGGTGTCATCTTTCAGATGAAGATTAAATTGAGACCCTGTCTGTCCTCTCAGGTATATGTAAAAGATCCCATGGCACTTTTTTAAAGAAGATCAGGGAAGTTCTCCCTGACGTCCTGGCCAACATATATCCCTCAACCAACATCCCTAAAACAGAAGATCTGGACATGATCAAATTGCTGTTTATGGGATCTTGCTGTGCATAAATTAACTGTTGTATTTCCTACATTACAACACTGACTGCATTTCATTGGCTGAAAAGCACTTTGGGATGTCCTGAGGTCAGCATGAAAAGTGCCTGAGAAATGTAAGTCTCACTTATTTGTTTTTATGTAATAAATAATTATGATCTCCCTGGTGGGTCAAGCAGAGCAGAAAATCTCTAGCCTGATTCAGTTTGTACTGGGTTTGCTGATTTCAGCTAGAGCAGCACTTCAGCCATTTCATTTGGCATTAGTTCCCCTTCTGATTGCCATCCAGTACCCCTAGTTAGAATGTGCAGGTAGGGTGCAAACAGGATCACAATGGCCTTGGTTGAATAGCGTGCGGGTGCTGGCAGATAAATAATAGCCACATAGGGATGTATTGGTGGGCCACTAACAGGACGGAATTGTACGTCAGCAAGTATCCACATCTTCAGTAGAGGAGCACAATCGGGTTGGGGAGTGGAGGGAGCAGGTAGGGTAAGAAATTATAAATAATTAAACTAACAACATAGCAAACAAAACTGAATCTTGAGAACTAAACTGCTAAACTACCTTGCTGAATATTTTAACAAGCTGTACTGAATTATTTAAAAGCAAGTGAATGAAATACATGGAACCATGGAGGAAAAATAATCACCATCTTGGGTTAATGCTAATAAACTGATAGTATTAAGGATGTTGCATTCTCTCGACATCCATTCTGTTTAAGTTGCCGTTCTCCGGTATAATATTCCTGTTTAAGATCCTAGAGAATCATTCTTTGTTTCAAGCTTCTCAGTGTATTTTGGTTAATTGGAAGAAACCAAGCTGAAGCATCACATCCCATTGTGGAAGTCACTAAGGGGTAGAAAAGAGCGAAAAGAGAAGGCAACAGAAACCGTTCTGATCAGGTAACAGCAAGACGTCTCATGGCATCAGGTCAAACATGGGCAAGGTAACCTCCTACTGATTACCACCTACCACCCTCCCTCAGCTGATGACTCAGTACTCCTCCATGTTGAACACCACTTGGAGGAAGCACTGAGGGTGGCAAGGGCACAAAATGTACTCTGTGTGGGGGACTTCAATGTCCATCACCAAGAGTGGCTCGGTAGCACCACTACTGACTGAGCTGGCCGAGTCCTAAAAGACATAGCTGCTAGACTGGATCTGCGGCAGGTGGTGAGGGAACTAACACGAGGGAAAAACATACTTGACCTCGTCCTCACCAATCTGCCTGCCGCAGATGCTTCTGTCCATGACTGTATTGGTAGGAGTGACCAACACATAGTCCTTGTGGAGTCGAAGTCCCGCCTTCACATTGAGGATACCGTCCATCGTGTTGTGTAGCACTATCACTGTGCTAAATGGGATAGATTTCGAACAGATCTAACAATGCAAAACTGGGCATCCATGAGGCGCTGTGGGCCATCAGCAGCAGCAGAATTGTACTCAGCCACAATCTGTAACCTCATAGCCCGGCATATCCCCTACTCTACCATTACCATCAAGCCAGTAGATCAACCCTGGTTCAATGAAGAGTGCAGGAGGGCATGCCAGGAGCAGCACCAGGCATACCTCAAAATGAGGTGTCAACCTGGTGAAGCTACAACCCAGGACTATCTGCGTGTCAAACTGAGTAAGCAGCATGCGATAGACAGAGCGAAGCGATCCCATAACCAACGGATCAGATCTAAGCTCTGCAGTTCTGCCACATTCAACGGTGAATGGTGGTGGATAATTAAACAACTAACTGGAGGAGGTGGCTCCACAAATATCCCCATCCTCAATGATGGGGGAGCCCAGCACATCAGTGCAAAAGATAAGGCTGAAGCATTTGCAACAATCTTCAGCCAGAAGTGCCAAGTTGATGATCCATCTCGGCCTCCTCCTGAAGTCCCCAGCATCACAGATGCCAGACTGCAGCCAATTCGATTCACTCCGCGTGATATCAAGAAACGACTGAAGGCACTGGATACTGCAAAAGCTATGGGCCCTGACAATATTCCGGCAATAGTACTGAAGACCTATGCTCCAGAACTTGCCATGCCCCTGGCCAAGCTGTTCCAGTACAGCTACAACACTGGCATCTACCCTGCAATGTGGAAATTTGCCCAGGTATGTCCTGTGCACAAAAAGCAGGACAAGTCCAACACGGCCAATTACCGCCACATCAGCCTACTCTCAATTATCAGTAAAGTGATGGAAGGTGTCATCAACAGTGCCATCAAGCGGCACTTGCTTCGCAATAACCTGCTCAGTGACGCTCAGTCTGGATTCCGCCAGGGCGACTCAGCTCCTGACCTCATTACAGCCTTGGTTCAAACATGGATAAAAGAGCTGAACTCAAGAGGTGAGGTGAGAGTGACTGCCCTTGACATCAAGGCAGCATTTGACCGAGTATGGCATCAAGGAGCCCTCGCACAACTGAGGTCAATGGGAATCAGGGGGAAAACCCTCCACTGGTTGGAGTCATACCTAGCGCAAAGGAAGATAGTTGTGGTTGTTGGAGGTCAATCATCTCAGCTCCAGGACATCACTGCAGGAGTTCCTCAGGGTAGTGTCCTAGGCCCAACCATCTTCAGCTGCTTCATCAATGACCTACCTTCAATCATAAGGTCCGAAGTGGGGATGTTCGCTGATGATTGCACAATGTTCAGCACCATTCATGACTCCTCAGATACTGAAGCAGTCCGTGTAGAAATGCAGCAAGACCTGGACAATATCCAGGCTTGGGCTGATAAGTGGCAAGTAACATTCACGCCACACAAGTGCCAGGCAATGACCATCTCCAACAAGAGAGAGTCTAACCATTTCCCTTGACATTCAACGGCATTACCATCGCTGAATCCCCCACTATCAACATCCTAGGGGCTACCATTGACCAGAAACTGAACTGGAGTAGCCATATAGGTACCGTGGCTACAAGAGTAGGTCAGAGGCTAGGAATCCTGAGGCGAGTAACTCACCTCCTGAATCCCCAAAGCCTGTCCACCAACTACAAGGCACAAGTCAGAAGTGTGATGGAATACTCTTCACTTGCCTGGAAGCTGCTCCAACAACACTCAAGAAGCTCGACACCATCCAGGATAAAGTAGCCCGCTTGATTGGCACCCCATCTACAAACATTCACTCCCTCCACCACCGACGCACAGTGGCAGCAGTGTGTACCCTCTACAAGATGCACTACAGCAATGCACCAAGGTTCCTTAGACAGCACCTTCCAAACCCGCGACCTCTACCAACTAGAAGGACAAGGGCAGCAAATGAATGGGAACACCACCAACTGCAAGTTCCCCTCCAAGTCACACACCATCCTGACTTGGAACTATATCGGTGTTCCTTCACTCTCACTGGGTCAAAATCCTGGAACTCCCCTCCTCACATCACTGTGGGTGTACCCCACATGGACTGCAGTGGTTCAAGAAGGCAGCTCACCACCACCTTCTCAAGGGCAATAAGGGATGGGCAATAAATGCTGGCCTAGCCAGCGATGCCCACATCTCTGAATGAATATTAAAAAATAAAATGTGGAAAGCTTGGTGATTGTAAAGAGATGGAAAGACTGAGGGAGGTGTAGAGAGTTCCACAGTTTGGAGTTCCAGGAAAGGAATTGTTAGAAATGAATGCAGTACATCTTAATTTTAACACAGTGAGGACATAGGAGGAAGAGAAACAAGCTGGATAGCATATTTACAACAACAGCAAGTGAGCCACGCCAGGCACAATGTCAGTTTGATCCATCCCATGATGTGACTAAATCGTTTTTGACACCAATAATCTGTTGCTGTTTGTGCCCCTGTTTTGTCAGCAGGGCAGGGCTTTCACCAACTGCCCAATTGCACCACTGACTCTACCTGAATTCATGGGGTAAATCGATCTTAAGATGCAAAGACAGGCTGGGAACACCAATCCCTTTGAATCATCTAAGTCATTGATGGGCAGGACGATGCTTCAGTTTCCAAAGACAAAGCAGGTCAGTGGTGTATTCTTCTCCTGAGGTTTTGCTTAGAATGTTCAACTGAACAGAAGAATTCATTGGGCTTTCTAGAGACTCCATCATGGCTTCTTGCTTTATGCACTGATGGATGACAAGGAAATTTATGGGTAAGTGATGGCAGAGGAGAAGAGCTCTAACTTTGACCCATGCTGATCTACAGATCCTCTTTGATGAGATCTGATAGGGGAAATCCCACCTGCTGGTTTGGCGAGGGAAAGGGCTCACCCCAAAGCAGCCATTAGCACCCTGTGAAGGGACTTGGCCACTTCCCTCACCCAAGGATAGTAGACCAGTGCCACAAGATGTTTAATGGCCTGAGCAGCTAATATAAAAAAAAACTGTGGCCTCCAACTTTCCCTCTGTGACAACTTTCACTAATGACCTTCACTTTTTGGATGGAATGATAAGTCTTCCTTCATATTGCACAGTGGTTCATTGATTCTATAACTTGTTTACCTGCAACCAGTATATGGAGCTACCTTCACAAGCCCTTAAATTCATTCGGCACAAGCAGTCTTTCCAATTAAAACTCCAGCCTCTCAGGTTTAAGGGTCCAGTTAGCACCTGTCTTTCTAGTTACATCAGATGGCTGGTGCCAGCTGGGAAATTCCCTTCTGATGTTTGCCTTCATTTAATTCTGTTAATGGACAAGATTTTGCAGTCAGCAGTAAACAAACAGTGCCAGACCTTCATTACACTTCCCCACACACATTCTGTGGTTTTTGCACTGGAACTTGCTGTAAATTAGAGAGCCACAAAAGTGCAGCACCCTCTACAGAGGATCTGAACAGGACAAGCAACTATGTATCCCCTTAACGAATAAGTTTGACATATTGTTAATAAGTAGAGTCTTAATCAAGAAGTGTCGGGTAAAATATTTAATTCAATGTCAAATCAGGTACAGAAAGCAAAATAAAGAAAGGGAAAGAAAGATGGGATTAAGAGAGAAAGTAAAAAATGTTTTATATGCATATTTCAATTTTTTAAAATTTCCAACAATAATTAAAATCAAAAGGAATAAGACTACACAGTTGTCAAAGTTAATTTTCAAGGCCAGAGAGGTTGTTTAGTGCTAATTAAGACTCATCACACAAAAAACAACTTACACTGGAATAAACAAGGCCAAACATTTTCAGGTGTGTTTAATGCTTATCTATCTTTGATCGGGAATCTTTTCCAGACATTATTGTGCATGAAACCAATTGAAAGATGATGTAGTGAGCTGGGGTTGGGGGAGGGTCAAGGAAAAGGATTTCAAATGCACAAGCAGACATATACCCTTTTAAATTGAGAAGTATTGACATTGCAGCAAGATAACTAGAGTATGATTCTGAACCAATAAGGCATGCAAAAGGTGCCTCTTCCTAAAACTGTCTGAACTTTTTAGCTTAACTTTAACATCAGTGGAACCTCTTCCTGCACCACTCTCACCTTTCCACTACCCACACCAGCCATCCTTATTCTCTCTCTCAGTGAGGCAGTCAATTTGCAACTCATTTGCACTGAATTGCTGGCAGTTCTGTTGTGCTGACCGATATCTATTAAAAAACAGAATTTAACACAATTTCTTGACTGTCCCTTAGAACCAATGGAGAGAGGGGATTTTTGACCCCCATCATATTGGTTATATTTAAATGTAGCTCCCAGAGGAGAAAGGAAAGCATTCTAAACCACTTTTTAACAGGCATGCCAAACTAGATTGGAAGTTCTTCGACTATTAGCTTCCTCATTTTCAAATCAATCCTTCTCAATCATGGTTCCATGTCAGTTCAGCAACAGCATTGTCAAAATCTATGATTTCATTAACGCTTTGTTTATTTTGTATTTTATTAGCAGGCATGATTCACAAGGATAGTAGAGCATTAGGGAAAGAATTGTAAATTCGATTGTATACATTTACACAATTGTGCAAATACCGTTGTCAACTCTGGTTGGATGTATTCCTGGAGGTTTCATTTCATGACCACACATCCCACCAGGTCAAACAGTCTTTTTGTCCCTCTCCAAAATTTTTATAACTTGAAAGAAAATGAAAGAAACACACAATTTAATGTCCCTATGACTTTTCTCCCAGGTTGTTCGCAGCAGTGGCCAGGAGATTAATTGTACCTCCCAGCAACTCCAGGAAAATCCTGGAGAATTGGTAACCTTAAATAAAAAATAAAAAAGCTGATTTTTACTTTCGAAGGAGGGGTAGAACGAGCATTATCAAATTGGTTGGTTGACACACAGCCTGCTCGATTCCCGCGTCCATTAGAGGCAACTAAAGAATATTGGGAAAAGAAAGATTTACAGATATATAGCACCTTTTATGACCTCAGGATGTCCCAAAATGCTATAGAGCTAATTGAGTACTTGTAGGAAACATGGCAGCCAATTTGCACACAGCAAGCTCCCACGAACAGCAATGTGATAATGACCAGATAATCTGTTTTACTGATGCTGATTTTTCTGGGGGGATAAATACTGGCCTGGTCACTGGGGATAACTCCCCTCCTGTCTGCAAAATAGTATACAGGTTCATTTACATCCAGCAGATGCAACCCTGGTTTAATGTCTCAGCTGAAAGTCAACACCTCCAACAATGCAGCACTCCCTCAGTTCTGCATTGGAGTGTCAACCTGGATTTTGTACTGAAGATTCTGAAGTGGGGTTTGTACCCATAGCTTTCTAACTCAGAGATAGGTGTGTTACCAACAGAGCCACAACCTTAACCACTCACTAACTGTGGCTGATCTGCTACTGTACTGTTTTCTACCAGTTCTGAAAATTAAAATAAAGCCTCAAGTGTCAGTGTGGCTAAACTAGCAGCATAAGGTTGTGGTTGCAAGGCTCGGTCCAAGACTTGAGCATATCAAGTAGGCTAATACCCCACCGTAGTATTTCCTTCATTTCGGATGTGCGATTATGACCTTACCTCTGTATTCCTGTGGTTCAGGTAAATGCTAAAGGTCCCATAGACACGCTAATGAAGTGCATGGCGTTCCCTTGGTGTTCTGGCTAACATTCTCATCCACAGCCAGCACCAGTGAAAGCAGAATAACTAGTAACAAACTCAGATTAACTGGTCATTTGTCCAATTTGTGGGATCTTACTGCCTGCAAATTGGCTGAACTCTTTGCCTATGTAACTACAGTCATTTTGGTTGAGAGCAATTCAATGTAAGTGAAGAACTTTAGGATGATTCTGTGAAATGTGATAATGTGCTATTTAAATGCAAGTCTTTCCTTCAAAATCAATAAACCATGAATGCCAGCAAAAATGCAACAAGTTTGCTTGCTTTCACTTTCCCTACTCCATTCATTATTTTTATAAAACTCTCGCCCTCAGTCTTTACTCTGAAGATGAATGCGAGCTCCCTTCGCCTGTCTTCTATAATGCACTAACATAAATCTCTCTTGCTCTCCTTTGGAGCCTCTCCAATGCATCATTGTCAATAGGCACCCTTGATAACAAAAAAACTGAAAGCAGCATTCTGAGCATAATCTCATTAATTACTAAAAGTTGAAGATGAAAGGAAAGGAAGATTCATTGACATTTTAATTTTCGCCCTGAAAGGTGAGGCGTACGTTTTAAACTTAACCATCTTTTAGTGGCTGATGATCAGAAACAATATAGTCTGTGGAAAATTATTAAAGGGACTGGCACCAGCAGAATTGACTGAATAATGTCAAATTGATTTAATTTCTTAATATCTTTCAGATTTGCAGTGACATAGCTCTCACACTTGAAATTAGTTGTAGGAGTGTAAAATGTAGATCAATGCTTTGCTGACAGAAAGTTAAGACGCCCAGTTAGATGTCAATTGACAATCAAATTTACTGCCTCATCGAGCACATGACAAGGTTCCTAACCTAATGAAGCATCAGTAAAATGGAGTCCAAAGCTAAAGCACAAAAGCAGTGAATATCTTTCAGGGACTGAGCAGTCTGTCTTGGTCAAACAAAAGGATGCTTTTCTGATCTGTTCTTCCAACCACATAAGAACACATGAACAATTTGGATCACAACTCTGCATTAAAGTCAACAATATCACAATAATTCCACGGATTGTTCAAAATTTTCATAAACACATCAAGAATCTTCTGCTCCTACAACTCAATATCCCCTTCACCAAATGTTCCATCATCAGAAACTGATAATCTATTCACTGTGCTCCTCTTCATATGTCTTGAACAAGCTTTTGGTTCTACACCATCCCCCCGATTGTTTCCTGTTTGCCTGTCTTCTCATCGATGACCTCTTCTCCTACTTGTAAACTGCTGTGAGATGCTCTATATGACGGGTAATATACAGATGCAAGCCTTAGTCATTGTTCAAAATGGTGGTAAGAAAGTGAAATATAGTAAATTGTGACCAATGACAATGAAGAAATGAAAAGGATGACTACATACAAATAAAAATGAGTTGGCTTGATTAAGCAAATGCTGGATAAACTCCAGGACAGGGGAGACAGCACTTCTTCAGGTATAGCACGTTTCCCCTAGCGAAAGCCCCTCCCCAAAGATAGTCTCCCTACCGGCGAAAGTACCTCCCACAGAGACAGCCCACCCCCAAAGACAGGCCTCCCTCCAGAGACAGTCCTTCCCTCAGATACAGCTTCCCCATACACTCCCCCACCCCCACCATGGGCAGTCCCTCCCAGAGGCAACCCCTCCATCAGAGACAGCCCATCCCCAGGGATGGTTCTTCCTCAGGGATGGCACCTCCCCAGGGGCAGCACATCAGCAACGACAGCCCATTGCCCGAGACAGCCCCTCTCCAGGGACAGTGCCTCACCAGGGACAGCATCTTGCCAGGGACAGCCCATCACCAGGGACAGTGCCTCACCAGAGACAACATTCCCTAGATATTCCAGGAAGAGTGGTGTGCAAGGGATAAAACATAATGTTTTTCTTAATCTATTTATTGGTATCAATTTGGAAATGGTAAATACTGTCATGAGTTTCTTTGTGTTATCTTAAGCAACACAATGGGGTACGTGGATTCCAGTTCCTTAAGATCTCTAGAAGGGTTATTCACAGCTAAACTAGTACATACAATACAGAGCAAACTATATACAGAACCTTTGTCCAGGGTGTTACACTGTAGAGTGACGATTGCTTCTAGTCACATGACTACATCCTGGTCCTTAGCTCATTAGCAAAGCGAGTTCTTAAAGAGACATCACTCTTAAAGTGATCATACAACATCCCCTTTCTTTCCAAAGATAAATCTTGTACGCTACAAGTAAAAGCACATAAAATTGTATAATATCGAAATTAGTTGCACAGGGATAGAGAATATAAAATTTACAAGTACAAAGATAAGTATTGTGAAATTTACAAGTATAGAAGCTTAAGAGTCCATATATTGTTTTGGTGGTTTGACAACTCTTCCAGATCTTGTTATGGTATAACCTTCTGGGGATGTGGATTTCACCCTTATGAACATACAAATTAGGAGCAGGAGTAGGACACTCGGCCCCACAAGTCTGCTCCGCCATTCAATAGATTCATGGCTGAACTGATTACTCCACATTTCCACATACCCCCAATAACCTTTCACTCCCTTGCTTATCAAGAATATATCTACCTCTGCCTTAAAAATATTCAAGGACTCTGCTTCCACTGCCTTTTGAGGAAGAGAATTCCAAAGACTCATGACCCTCTGAGAGAAAATATTTCTCCTCATCTCTGTCTTAAATGGGTGCCCTAGTTCTAGATTCTCCCACAAGGGGAAACATCCTTTCCACATCCACCCTGTTAAGACCCCTCAAAAACTTATATGTTTCAATCAAGTCGTCTCTTACTGTTCTAAATTCCAGCGGATATAAGCCTAGTCTGTCCAATCTTTCCTTGTAAGGCAGCCTGCCCATTCCAGGTATTAGTCTAGTAAACCTTCTCTGTACTGCCTCCAACACATTTACATCCTTCCTTAAATAAGGAGACCAGTGCTGTACATAGTGCTCCAGATGTGGTCTCACCAATGCCCTGTATAGCTAAAGCATAATGTCATGCTAGGCCATCACCTGCCAAGAATGAGGCACATTACTTTTGTCATGAACATTGATATTAAACTGTTACTGGAGTGAAAAAAGGACTTGTTAAGCAGATCAACGAGGCTGGAACAGACATTTGCGTATTAACAGACAGTGATCGGAAGGACAAAGGACCATTCCCTGACACATTCAACCCACAAATGAACTTAATCACCAGGTATTGTGTGTAAGAGGAGCATTCCAGAGACTGCTAAGGTAATACAATCCAAGACTAGGTCAAACCAGTTAGTCACATGACTAACTGTTCCGAAGAAGGGTCACTGACCCGAAACGTTAACTCTGCTTCTCTTTCCACAGATGCTGCCAGACCTGCTGAGTGATTCCAGCATTTCTTGTTTTTGTAGTCACATGACTAGCCTGCTTGGCAAACTGGGGTTTACTGAATTGTACAAACAGTTTGAGCTGAAAGTGTCTGTTTCCTCCTGGTCTGAGAAGACCTCTCCTTTCTGCTCCCATCTCATTCTCACAAGCCTCTGAATCCACTGAAGACACATGAACCCCAAGAGAGAAAAGTCTCCTACAGTGAACAAGGTTTAAGAAGAATACTGGGCCCCAATGAAAAGCAAGATCTACCTACAGTCAAGGAATCTACAGTGAGCTCCAAGAACCATAACAAAAGCTCTTCACATATTGCCTCAAACTTTTCCACTTTATTTTTCTTCTCTTTTCTGTCTCTATTTTCATATGTGTATCGCATATGCATGCTAGCGTGGGCGTGTTGTGTATCAAATAGGCATTAACCGAATTAGAGTTTAAGTTAAGATTAATAAATTACAACTTTTCTTCTTGAAACCTAAGAAAGCCTGTTTGTGCTGGTTTCTTTGCCTTATAATTGGAAAACGGTGAACATGGATTCACCAAAGGGTAGCTAAAAACAGTGTGTTTAAAAATAAAACCCTGTTATGATAGGAACAGATGAAGGCTGATAGGGACACCTAGACACCTTTCTCACTGGGTCGTAACAATAACCTACCTACTTTTGTATTCAATTCCCCTTGCGAAAAACAATAACATTCTATTAGCTTTACTAATTATGTGCAGTTCCTGCATACTAACCTTTTGCGATTCATGCACTAGGACACACAGATCCCTCTGCATCTCAGAGCTCTGCAATCTCCCACCATTTAGATAATATGCTTCCTTTTCATTCTTCCTGCTAAAGTGGACAATTTCCCACTTTCCCACATTATACTCCATTTGCCAGGTCTTTGCCCACTCAATTAACCTATCTATATCCCTTTGTAGCCTCCTTACGTCCTCTTCACAACTTACTTTCCGACCTATCTTTGTGTCATCAGCAAATGTAGCAACCATACCTTCGGCCCCTTCATCTAAGTCATTTATATAAATTGTTAAAGTTGAGGCCCCAGCACAGATCCCTGTGGCACACCACTTGTTACATCTTGCCAACCATAAAATGACCCATTTCTGCCTACTCTCTGTTTCCTGTTAGCTAGCTAATTTTCTATCCATGCCAATATGTTACCCCCTACACCATGAGCTTTAATTTACTGCAATAACCTTTGATGTGGCACCTTATCAAATGCCTTCTGGAAATCTAAGTACAATACATCCACCGGTTCCCCTTTATCCACAGCACATGTAACTCCCTCAAAGAACTCCAATAAATTGGTTAAACATGATTTCCCTTTCACAAAACCATGTTGACTCTGCCTGATTACCTTGATTTTTTTCTAAATGCCCTGCTATAACATCTTTAATAATAGCTTCTAACATTTTCCCTAAGACAGATGTTAAGCTAACTGGCCTGTAGTTTCCTGCTTTCTGTCTCCCTCCCTTTTTGAATAAAGGAGTTGCATTCGCCATTTTCCAATTTAACAGAACCTTCCCTGAATCTAGGGAATTTTGGAAAATTAAAACACACACATCAGCTATCTCACGAGCCACTTCTTTTAACACCTGAGGATGAAGTCCATCAGGACCCTGGGACTTGTCAGCCTGCAGCTCCAACAATTTCTTCAGTACCTCTTGCCTGGTGATTCTAATTTTCTTGAGTTCCAACCTCCCTTCAATTTCCTGACTTACAGTTAATACTGGGATGTTACTTATATTGTCAATAATGAAGACCAATGCAAAATACCCGTTCAATTCATTGGCCATATCCTTATTATCCGTTATTAATTCCCCAGACTCACTTTCTATAAGACCAAAGCTCACTTTGTTAACTCTTTTCTTCTTTAAATATCAATTGAAACTCTTATAATCTGTCTTTATATTTTAGCTTGCTTTCTCTTGTACTCTAATTTTACCTTCCTTATCAAGCTTTTAGTCATTCTTTGCTGTTTTTTATATTCTGTCCAATCTTCTGACCTGCCTCCCATCTTTGCGCAATAATATGCTTTTTCTTTACGTTTGATACTGTCTTTAACTGTTTTAGTTAACCACGGATGGCAGGTCCCATCCTTGGAATTTTTCTTTCTCATTGAAATGTATCTATTCTGTGTATTCTGAAATATCCCCTTCAATGTCTACCACTGCATCTCTATTGACCTATCCCTTAACCTGATTTGCCAGTTCACTTTAACTAGCTCTGCTTTCATGCCCTCATAATTGTCCTTATTTAAGTTTAAAATATTAGTCTTGGATCCACTCTTCTCTCCCTCAAACTGAATGTAAAATTCAATCATATTATGATCGCTACTACCTCGGGACATCTTAACTATGAGGTAATTAATTAATCCTATCTCATTGCACAATATCAGTTTTGGTATAGCCTGCTCTCTGGTTGGCTCCAGAATGCACTGTTATGAGAAATTATCCGAAAAACATTCTATGTACTCTTCATCTAGGCTACCTCTGCCCATCTCATTTTTCCAGTTTAAATATAGGTTAAAATCCACCATACTTATCGCTGTACCTTTCTGACAAGCTGCCATTATTTCTTCCTTTATACCATTATACAGTGTGGTTAATGTTCGGTGGCCTGTACACCACTCCCAAAAATGACTTCTTGTCTTTATGATTCCTCATCTCTAGCCAAACTTCTACAACATCCTGGTTTCCTGAACTTAGGTCATCCCTCTCGATTGCGCTAATACCATCATTAATTAACAGACCTACCCCTCCACATTTTCCTAGCTTCCTGTCCTTCCTAAATGCCATGTACCCTTCAATATTCAGGTCCCAATCTATGTCGTCCTGCAGCCATGTCTCTGTAATGGCTATCAGATCGTACTTATTTATTTCTATTTGTGCTCTCAGTTCATCTGTTT
This sequence comes from Heterodontus francisci, assembly GCF_036365525.1. Taxonomy (NCBI): domain Eukaryota; kingdom Metazoa; phylum Chordata; class Chondrichthyes; order Heterodontiformes; family Heterodontidae; genus Heterodontus; species Heterodontus francisci. Next base: position 53,635,006 of record NC_090392.1, on the reverse strand, counting down.
TGTTTCGAATTCTACATGCATTCAGATAGAGCCTTTAATTTTGTCCTTTTATTAATTTTGTAACCTCTAGTCTTATCTGTTGATTTACTCTTGGATTTGTATGCTCTGTCCCTTCCTGTCACAGTCTGTTTATTACTTCCCATATTAATACCTTTCTTTCTTGCCTTGTCTCTACTCCTTGATTTACCATATCTTCCCAAATTTGATACCTTGCCCCCACTATTCAGCTTAAAACCCTCTCTACTTCCCTTGTTATACAGCTCACTGGTACAGCCACCACTTTCCCCAGTACTGGTGCCAGTGCCCCACGAAACGGAACCCACTTCTACCACACCAGAATCTGAGCCATGCATTAATTTCTCTAAGCTTATTTGCCCTATGCCAATTTGCATGTGGCTCAGGTAATAATCCAGAAATTATTACCTTTGAGGTTCTGCTTCTCAATTTGGTGCCTAGTTCCTCATGCTGACTGTGCAGAACCTGTTTCCTTGTCCTGCCTATGTCATTGGTACCTACATGGAACACGATGACTGGATCCTCCCCCTCCCACTGGCAGTTCCTCTCCAGCCCTGAGCAGATGTCCCGAACCCTGGCACCGGGCAGGCAACACAGCCGTCTGGACTCTCGCTCTTTGCTGCAGAGAACAGTGTCAATCCCCCTAACTATACTGTCCCCTATGACCACTACATTCCTTTTTTCTCCCTCCACTTGAATGGCTTCCTGTACCATGGTGCCATGGTCAGGTTGCTCATCCACCCTGCAGCCCCCACTCTCATCCAAATAAGCTGAAAGAACCTCAAACCTGTTGGACAATCACAAAGGCTGAGGCTTCTGCACTCCTGCCCTCTGGGTCCCCTTACCTGCCTCAGCTGCAGCCACACTTTCCTGTCCCTGACCACTTACCAAATCAGAAGACCCAATCCTAAGGGGTGTGACTGCCTCCTGGTACAAAATATCCAGGTAACTTTCCCCCTTCCTGATGTGTCGCAGTGTCTGTAGCTCGGACACCAGTTCAATGACTCTGAGCTGAAGCTCTTCAAGCTGCAAACACTTACTGAAGATAAGTTTGCCCTGGATCACACTGGCATCCAGGAGCTCCCACATGCTGTAGCCATGACACATCACCTGTCCTGCCATCCTTAATGTGTTTTAATTAACTACTTAATTATTTTATTCAATTATTTCTTTTCTTTGCTTATATATTTTGTTAAGCTTACCACTTGTTCCTTTACTTAGTTCCTTAGCAGTTTTTGGTTTGCAGGCATATTGTCAATGTGTTGGTGTTGTCCTGTTGTTCTGTCATGCATGTCGGTCATGCACTATCTTCATTCTCCCTTGTGTTTCGAGCAGTGTCTCCTGCATCTTGGAGAATTTGCGTCTAATCTGTTGCTGCTTTTTCTGAAGTTTCTCTCTCTCTGCATTCAGTTTCTGTTGCTCTGCCTTCAACCTGCTCACATACTCTGTTGCTTTTCTCAGGATGACCAATTTTGAGGCCTTGTCATTCATGGAAAGTTCTGGCACTTCAACTTGAAGACCCAACAGGCAATGCTTCAGATCATTGCCTCTTCAGGACATTGTGTGTCCTTCGCCTCTCCTTATCCTCTGCGTCTGAAGGCCTGGGGCTCAAAGTTGAGGACTTGTTGGGGGAGGAGTTCTTGGCTTCATGGATCTGTCCGTTCTGGCTTGTTTTGGTGCTGGCAGTTCTCTGGCGAGCAGAGGTGTGGGTGCAGCATAGTTGTGCTGTTGATGGATTTCCAGACCGCACCATTTGATGCTGGCCAGAATCTGAGAGCGGGTTCTGGTCCTTGGAGATTTTCCCTTGGGAATGCTCCCCACTACCAGCCTTTGATTCTCAATGGTTACAATGTCAATCTTTTCTTCTAAGTCGCTGGGGTGCGAAGAGACACACTGCCTGTTGACAAAGAGCTTTTACCATCTGAATTTGGATCTTCATTCTCTTGATGTGGCATCGCTGAGAAGTGGCTGATACTCCCCAAGAATGGAAGAACTACAACCTAATCTCAGACATCAGGGGGCTGGACACTGGGACTGTATCCTCTCTGAGGTGAAGTACGGCATCGCCTTTGGAATCTCCTGTGGCATCGAACCTTTCCGAGTACATCTGTTGTAAGTCCTGGACTGACTCAATGCGGGTACCCTTGGTCTCTTCTGCTGTAATGGGTACCTTAGTGATCTCGTGGATCATCACAATGTTGAGGTCCTTACACGCTGGTAGTTCTGCCACTGCTGGTCTGCTCGTGTATGCCAGGTAAATTATTTGTAGTTTCCATCCTAACTTGCCATAGCTGCATTGCATTGTTCGTGTGTGACTGCAAGGGATGGGTTGACCTATTGTATGCAGTTAGCTTTGTAGTTGTCAGTTGTATCATAAATTGTACATGTCCTTCAGGATTCAGACTGGTAGGATATTTGCACTAGCTCCCATGTCAATCTTAGTCCTGAGTGTGTGTTTGCCAACATTCTTTGAGCACATGACATTAATGGTAGCAAAAGCTTCCAGATGTTTGACTTCATCAACACAATTTGTCAGGTTCACAATGTGAAATGCCTGCTCAACTTCTGGCTGAGAATCGTTCCATTTTGAGTCTTGTCTCAGGTCTATTTCGCTGTGGACTTCATGTATCAGCTTGCATTTATGCAGATCTCTGGCAATCTCCTTGCTGCTGTTGCCATGTTGCTGTGCCTGTCTTCTGTTTATTTCTGTGCTATTATGACTTCTGGCTGCACCTTTGGAGCCAGATTTCTTACATAGTCCTTTTGCATCGCACACCTTGCACAGATCTTGAAATGCAGGGCAACTCCACGGTGAATGGAACAAATCACACTTACCATACAGCTTGCTTGCTTTTTGTGACCTGGTTACCATGCCGATACCGTCGGCTACATCTAGTACTTGCAGATACTGTTGTCCAGCTACAATGGCTTGGGTTTGTATTTCCTACCATCATCGAGCAGCACGTCAATGCTGTGAGCTTACTTTTTCCCCAAGAGGTTTTGAGACAATCCCCAGCTCCATTATTCACTCTGACAGCTCAGTTTCTGAAAAATCACAATCATTGCCCCTACTACAGCATCTACTGATGAATTGATCAATTGATTCCTGTAGCTGTTGCCTGTAGGAAATCAATTCCAGGCGATGAATTTTAAAATTCACTTTTACCCCAAGCTGATCTTATAGTACTTTCCATATCTTTGTGGGATCATTCTGGTCCTCTTTAGATAAGCCAGAGGTATTGATTCTGTATAACCCCTCATTTCCAACTGCTCTCAGTATTTTCACAGCCTGCTTCTCTGGTTCTGGAACAGCTTGGTCTATGAGGCATAACTGCATTCTTTGTTTAAAAAGTTTGAACTCGGATAGGACACCAATGGCCTTCCAGATCATTCTGGGAAATTTTATATCCATACTTTTGCTGTTCTTTTGCTTTCTGCTTGAGATTTAACTTTTTCAGCTCTTTGGGCCGAATTTTATTCGGGCGCCACGCTGCGCAGTGAGCCCTTTCAACTTAGCGCGGCGCTTCCATTTAGAGGCTGCCGCAGAGCCCCCACAATGTTACGCGTGGGGGCTCATTAGCATCACTGCGCTGAGCCTCCCCCCCCCCCCGAATATTACGCAACTATTTTAAGTGCCCCAGCACCTGCTTCCTGACAGCTGTCAACGAATACTAACCTGACTACTGAAGAGTGGGGCTGCAGCCAATCTGGCAGCAAAGCAGAAAGTGCTGCTGAAATCCAGCAGGTCAGGCAGCATCTGTGGAGAGAGATGCAGAGTTAATTTGTCCAAGTTCATAAACCTGAAAGTTAACTCTGCTTCTCTCTCCACAGATGCTGCCTGACCTGCTGAGTGACCCCAGCACTTTCCGCTTTGCTGCCGCATACTTATCCTGCTGTGTCCCAGTGTCCTGTGAAGTTGCGATCCTCTTCTCCCACTCAAGTCTATCATTCCTTCTTGTAGGCATGCTGCACCCGGGTGAATAATCTTAAATTTGCACATTCCAAGATGTAAGACTTAAATAGACCATTACAGAGGTTTACAAAGAACACACTGACACAAATGGGAATGCATGGATGTCACAGCAATGTAAATATGCCTTTCCATAAATGTTCCTCACCAACATGTGTGTACTTTTCTCTGTACAAATGACGTGTGTCAGCATGTCGCACCAATGTCACATCCCTTTGCACCATTGGCCCTTCAGAAGAGCCAACATATGCAGTAACATCATTGCATGACACCATTACTCATGAGCGTCTCCACGGCTGCAGTGGCATGGACATTGGCTCAGTCAGCTGCTGCCTCTAATGGTTTGCACAGGGATGTTGCAGATGTGGACGGGTGCACAGCAGGTGAGCGAGGGTGATGTATGGCTTGCAGAGCTCATGTTGCTTCCTCTGGAGCAGAGAGCCTTTGTCTGATAAGTCACTTCTGTACACTCCTACCTCACTGTTAGCCCTGCGTGCAGAGCCTTGCATCTTTCATGTTGTAGGTCCTCAGCGTCTTTATAGTCTGAGGAGGAATCTTGTTAACGTCTGTCCTCATCATGCCAGGCCTGGCCCCTATGGGTACATAGTTGTGCAGAGCAGCAAAGAAAGGAGCTGGCCTTTTCAGCCCATTGTACAGGGCATCACCCTATCCATACAGGGATTGGAGGTGCTCTTTCAGCATGCTAATCTCCTGCTCAATGGTGGCTCATGTAGCTCAGTGGCTGGCATGGTATCTCTTCTCTGCAGCAGTGGTGGAGTTTCTCACCGGTGTTGGGAGCCATGTCTGCAAAGGATAGCCCTTATCTCCAAGAAGCCACCCCTCCATCTCAGCCAGTTCAGTGAATAGCGGTGGCAGCCGGGTCTGGCGCGAGACCCAGGTGTCATGGCAGTTGCCTAAGAAGCGGGCACACATTCACTGCAAGTATCTGCGGTGTTCACATACCGGCTTTACCTAGATTGAGAGGACTCCTTTAATGGTGACATCTGTAGGTGGTAGCCTGGCAGGAGGCCTGATGGCCACATGAGTGCAGTCTATGAACCTATGGTTCTCCGACAATGGTGCCAGAACCAATGGGCCTCTGGGTCTGGCTGTGAGAGTCTGTCCTGAAGTGGACATACTCACTGACCCTCTGGTGCAGGGCATTGGTGACCTCCTGATGCAGCGGTGCACTGCTGACTGTGTGACCCCACAAAGGTTTCTATTAGGCCCCTAAAAGGTTGCAGAGGCATCAGGCTTGCGAACTGCTGCCACTATGAGGAACAAAGGCATGGGATGTCCACCGGGGCCCATGGGCTGTCGGTCATCCTTGAGCAGGGCACAGAGACGTGTCACCACCCTCTCTATATGCGCAATCTCCTCTGACGCTGGTACTCTGACATTCAATGGCATGTCATGTGGGGCCTGTAGACACACGGCAACTGCAATGGCGGGCTCCCCTTGGGGGCTGCTCCTCACGAGTGGGGGCCTGTACGTGAATCGCACCTGCCTGTTGGTATTGTCTTTGGCGCATTCGGATCATCACGTGCGGAGGATCACACAACATAGGATGAGCCATACCTATTTCTATGTGATAAATAAAGTTGAACCCTGCAAGCATTTGAAGGTTCCTAACAGGGCATGGATTGGTGTTGACGGGTACATGAACTGCTTTCCTAGATCAACTATGTGGCGTGCCATGGCATTGCCCATCTTGACCAACACACAGAGTGGCACAGCATGACCACATCAAGATCCTACCAGCTGAATCGATTGCCCCCACCATCCATAAAACCTTAATGCTCCTGCCCTTTCTGGCACCCTCCCCACACACAGGGTGCCTAATGTGCTATGGCCCCTCACAAACACAGAGCGTACACTGTTAATGGAGGGATGGTACACGGTACCTCCCTTCATGCCAGAACAGCTTTCCCTCCAGTAATTCCAGATCCCTCCCCCTTTCAGAATGCAGAGTGAGACCTGTGCATATCCCCCCTCTCTCCTCCCTTTCAGAATGCAGAGTTAGACTCCTGCGTATCCCTCCTCCCTTCCGGAATGCAGAGTGATGAGCCACCAGCTTTTCAGATCATGAATGGGACGTCATGTGATGGCTGCCCGTTCAACGAAAAATCCGGCAGTGCCGGTGGAGAGGCTGTGGGCTGCATAATCAGCATAGGCAAGTAATCATTACCATATGTTGATTTTGGTGCCGCTGCCATGCGGCAGGGGGCTGCACCGAGGTCCTGCCACCACCGATAATATGCCGCGGGCCCTTCTCGACGTTGCGGGCAGAGGTGGGCCTCTCCCCGCAACATTTTACCAGCCCCCGCGCCGTGGCCCTCGGCGTCGAGGGGCCGGTAATATTCAGCCCTTTATGTGCCTTCAGCACTGTACTTATTACAATCTTTCTCTCTGTAGATTAAAATTTGTTTTAAAGCTTGTTCTATTAACTCTGTGATTTAAGAAATTATTTTCTTCAGGCTAGCTGCTTTGACGGAAGTGTGACGGTGCTTGATAGTGTTCTCTGTTTGCATGTTTGCACAGCCATTCAATAGGCAGTTCAAAGGTTTTCCACCTTGTTTTTTTTTTGCTAGAGCTTATTTATCTTCTTCACGGTTGACTGGTTTAATTTTTTTCAGCTTGACTGCTTTAACGGAGACTCTGTTGTGTTCGGGGGTTTCCTGCACTTTTATTTCTCTTCTTCTTCTTTGGCCTCTTTATCTCGAGAGACAATGGATAAGTGCCTGGAGGTGGTCAGTAGTTTGTGGAGCAGCGCTTGGAGTGGCTATAAAGGCCAATTCTAGAGTGACAGGCTCTTCCACAGGTGCTGCAGAGAAATTTGTTTGTCGGGGCTGTTACACAGTTGGCTCTCCCCTTGCGCCTCTGTCTTTTTTCCTGCCAACTACTAAGTTTCTTCGACTCACCACACTTTAGCCCCGCCTTTATGGCTGCCCGCCAGCTCTGGCGGACGCTGGCAACTGACTCCCACGACTTGTGATCAATGTCACAGGATTTCATGTCGCGTTTGCTGATGTCTTTAAAGCGGAGACATGGACGGCCGGTGGGTCTGATACCAGTGGCGAGCTCGCTGTACAATGTGTCTTTGGGGATCCTGCCATCTTCCATGCGGGCTCACATGGCCAAGCCATCTCAAGCGCCGCTGACTCAGTAGTGTGTATAAGCTGGGGATGTTGGCCGCCTCGAGGACTTCTGTGTTGGAGATACGGTCCTGCCACCTGATGCCAAGTATTCTCCGGAGGCAGCGAAGATGGAATGAATTGAGACGTTGCTCTTGGCTGACATACGTTGTCCAGGCCTCACTGCCATAGAGCAAGGTACTGAGGACACAGGCCTGATACACTCGAACTTTTGTGTTCCGTGTCAGTGCGCCATTTTACCACACTCTCTTGGCCAGTCTGGACATAGCAGTGGAAGCCTTTCCCATGCGCTTGTTGATTTCTGCACATAGAGACAGGTTACTGGTGATAGTTGAGCCTAGGTAGGTGAACTCTTGAACCACTTCCAGAGCGTGGTCGCCAAGATTGATGGATGGAGCATTTCTGACGTCCTGCCCCATGATGTTCGTTTTCTTGAGGCTGATGATTAGGCCAAATTCATTGCAGGCAGCCGCAAACCTGTCAATGAGACTCTGCAGGCACTCTTCAGTGTGAGATGTTAAAGCAGCATCGTCAGCAAAGAGGAGTTCCCTGATGAGGAATTCCCGTACTTTGGACTTCGCTCTTAGACGGGCAAGGTTGAACAACCTGCCCCCTGATCTTGTGTGGAGGAAAATTCCTTCTTCAGAGGACTTGAACGCATGTGAAAGCAGCAGGGAGAAGAAAATCCCAAAAAGTGTGGGTGCGAGAACACAGCCCTGTTTCACGCCACTCAGGATAGGAAAGGGGTCTGATGAGGAGCCACCATGTTGAATTGTGCCTTTCATATTGTCATGGAATGAGGTGATGATACTTAGTAGCTTTGGTGGGCATCCAATCTTTTCTAGTAGTCTGAAGAGACCACGTCTGCTGACGAGGTCAAAGGCTTTGGTGAGATCAATGAAAGCAATGTAGAGGGGCATCTGTTGTTCACGGCATTTCTCCTGTATCTGACGAAGGGAGAACAGCATGTCAACGGTCGATCTCTCTGCAGGAAAGCCACATTGTGCCTCAGGGTCGACGCGCTCGGCCAGCTTCTGGAGCCTGTTTAGAGCGACTCGAGCAAAGACTTTCCCCACTATGCTGAGCAGGGAGATTCCACGGTAGTTGTTGCAGTCACCGTGGTCACCTTTGTTTTTATAGAGGGTGATGATATTGGCATCGCGCATGTCCTGGGGTACTGCTCCCTCGTTCCAGCACAGGCAAAGCAGTTCATGTAGTGCTGAGAGTATAGCAGGCTTGGCACTCTTGATTATTTCAGGGGTAATGCTGTCCTTCCCAGGGGCTTTTCCGCTGGCTAGAGAATCAATGGCATCATTGAGTTCCGATTTGGTTGGCTGTATGTTCAGCTCATCCATGACTGGTAGAGGCTGGGCTGCATTGAGGGCAGTCTCAGTGACAACATTCTCCCTGGAGTACAGTTCTAGGTAGTGCTCAACCCAGCGGTCCATTTGTTTGCGTTGGTCAGTGATTATGTCTCCTGATTTAGATTTGAGGGGGGCGATCTTTTTGATGGTTGGCCCAAGAGCTCTCTTAATGCCATCATACATTCCTCTGATGTTTCCGGTGTCTGAGGCCAGCTGAATATGACTGCATAGGTGTTGCCAGTAGTCGTTTGCGCAGCGCCTGGCTGTTCTTTGTGCAGTGCACTATCGGACATTGATTTTTGTTTCCGTTCACGCGTTTTTCAGGGTTTTCCCCTTTTTCTCTCTCGCTAACTTGGAGTCTTTAGAAAATGATTTTTTTTTAAACTCTTCAAAGGCTTTTTTTTAAACCAGGATTTCCCGATCGTCGGCACAATGTCTCACCCGAAAGCTTGCTTTTCAGCCCGGCTTCCATTCACGGAGCTTTTCTCAGCCTTCTCAGGTATGTAGTTTTCTTTCACTCCTTTCAGGTCCTAGTTTTAAAGTTTCTTCGCTTGTTTGCTGTTTTACCCATTGTCTTCAAGCTTATATCTTGTCTTTTCACCACCGCTGCAACCATATCATGAGTTTCTTTGTGTTATCTTCAGCAACACAATGAGGTATGTGGATTTCAGTTCCATGAAAACCTCTAGAAGGTTTATTATCAGCTAAACTAGTACATACAATACAGAGCAAACTATGTACAGAACCTTTGTCCAGGGTGTTAGAGTGCAGAGTGATTGTGGCTTCTAGTCACATGACTACATCCTGGTACTTAGCTCATAAGCGTAATGAGGTCCTTTATGGTTAGGTACTCCGAAATACTGTTAGCAATGTATCTTGTAGAACTTTAGGCAAATACAAGATACCAGCTCATGCTAAAATATATTTGAAAGCAACAGTGTTTTATTCTTTTGATGAACTTTATGTTGAGCAAAACTATTATGTCAGTGCTTAGAGTTTGTGAACAATTCTGATCTCTATCACTCTGAACAGCTAAACATTGCTGTGTGATGCTCACTCAAACTTTAAATAGCTGAGCAGAAACCAACTGCTTTTAAACAGTTATTCAGCCTCTCCCCATCTGATGCAGTGTTCAAGTATCCTGGCTTTGGGTTGAAAACAATGAATAGAACAAAATGACAGGCTACTTTTAATGTATTTAACATTTCAGTCCCAGGTTATCGCTGCAGGAGTTCCGCAGGGCAGTATCCTAAGCCTAACCATCTTCAGCTGTTTTATCATTGATCTTCCCTCCAATATATGGTGATAAGGGGAAATGTTGCTATTGATTGCACAGTGTTCAGTTCCACTTGCTATAAAAAGAATATAGAGGCACTGGAGAGGATGCAGAAAAGATTTATTAGAAGGATACCAAAACTGTGAGGTTATACCTATCAGGAAAGATTGTACAGACTGAGGTGATGGCCTGATAGAGGTCTTCAAGATTATGAAAGGATTTAACAGGGTAGCCATAAAAATGATGATTCTAATTGTGGGAGCATCCAGAACTAGGGACCATAGAAAACCCAGCCTCTAACCTGCTCTTGTAGCTGCAGTATTTATATGACTGATCCAATTACGTTTTTCTCAATGGTAACACCCAGCATGTTGATGGTGCAGATTTGACAATGGTAATACCACTGAAGAGGAGGTGGTTAGATTCCCTTTTGTTGGAGATGATTATTGCCTGGCATTTGTGTGGCCTGAATTTTACTTGCAACTTATCAGCAATCAACAGTAAAAATCTCCCCTTCTCACCATATATTGGAGGGAAGATCAATGATAAAACAGCTGAAGATGATTAGGCTTAGGATACTGCCCTGCGGAACTCCTGCAGCGATAACCTGGGACTGAAATGTTAAATACATTAAAAGTAGCCTGTCATTTTGTTCTATTCATTGTTCTCAATCCAAAACCAGAATACCTGAGCACTGCAACAGATGGGGAGAGGCTGAATATCTGTTTAAGAGCAGTTGGTTTCTGCTCAGCTATTTAAAGTGCTAGTGAGCATTGCACAGTAATGTTTAGCTGTTCAATAATGCTAATAGCCAACACTATGGAACCATATCACAGGGTGGTAAATTGGAAGGAAAAAACAATGGGGAAACCAGCACAACACTGATCAATACCACTAATGGAAAATGCATAGAATACATACAATTTGGATTTGGCAAATGCGATTTGAGTTCTCTATTTGCTTGGTCATTACAGGCAGTGATTACAGAAAGGAAAATCACCCTACCATATCTGCCAGTGAGGAGCTAAGCTCAAGGAGAACTCAGATGGGAGGTGGGATGACAACATTCTGGCCCCAGTATTGCTTCTCATGCCCAATTAAAAGGTTACTCCATACCGGAAGCAAGGGATCGGGAATATTTACTTTTGAAAGTAGTTCCACTGCGTGTATTTTTATTTTAAAGTGCCTGTGAAAAATTAGTTGACCAGTCATAATTTTCTTTTTCTCAAATGCCCCATGCCACTTTCCATCCAATCTGTGTTGCCTTCTTTCAGCTGAACTGACTGTAGATCACTGTGTGTCCCCTTCTCCCTACACTTTATCTTGAGTTACAGGGTTTTCAATCATTAGATCAAAATTCCAGGATTCTGCCTTGCTAACTCTCTCCCCACCTTTAAAAGCCTCTTCACAATGATGTCTTCAACCATACCTACATTGACCTCGTCTTGTCTTCTCCCACTTCCCATCCCATCCGCCGTTGGCTTCAGAATCTCATTCCTCCTTCATTCTAGGTTTCAAACTTATTATGAGGTGGATTTTATGTGGGTGATGGGGGTCTCGGCCATTGGCTGGCGAGAACTCTGCGTCACCATCTCTGGGGAAGTCCCGCCGCATTACATCCCAATTAGCCACTTAACTGTACAGGGGTCGGCCTTCCCCAAGATTAAGGACCCCAGCAACGGCAGCTCCAGCTGCCAGAGGCTGGCAGCTCTTTCACTGAGCAGAGGCGGTAGCTAATGCCCGTAATAGACCCATCGGAGGCGAAGGACAGAGGCCACAGATGAGTCGGGGCGAGAGGGGTTTTGCAGGGTGGCAGTCACTGGGAAAGTGGGTGTAGGAGGTCGGCAGCAAGGGCAGGGGGTGGGGGGGGTGTCTCTCAACAGGCCTCCCTTCTCAATGATGGATCCCTCAATCAGGCATTAAGTGCCTTCTAACAAGACAACCCCCTCCCAAAGCTGGCAAGCAACCTGCACGGTCTTGCTTGGTGTGCTCCCCATGTGGCAACAGGCCCACCCCTCACTTGGCTACTATCAACAGAGGTGGGATGAGGCCCTTAATTAAGCATTAATTGCCCACTTAAGGGCCACAATTGGTGGCAGGGCAGGAAGGCCATCCACGAGTCTTTTTGCCACGGATTTAATTAGTGTTCTCCCTGCCTCCAAACTCACCATGGGGGAGAACATAAAATTCCCACCATAGCGTGGAGCAGAGGTTTAGAGAAAGAATTCCAGAGCTTAGGGCTTAGGAAGCTGAAGGCGCAGCCACCAATGATTAAAACCGGGATGCACAAGAGGCCAGAATTGGAGGAGGGCAGAGATCTCACATGGCTGAAGGCCTGGTGGAGGTTACAGAGATAGGAATGGGCAAAGACATGCAGGGATTTGAACATAAGGATGAGAAATTTAAAATCAATACATTGATTGCTCACCCTCTTGGGATACAAAAATTAATATTCCCAACATTTCTCATGCATTACTCTCTTACCCAGCAGTGAAGTAGATGGTAGCTGACTTGCTAGTTGTACCAGAGCTAATACTTTCCCCGTGTAAATGTTTTGTTTGCATCCTTTAACAAGATGTTATTTCAGGAATGCAATCTGATGCAACATGGCTTGTGTAACAGTGGTGGAAATGGTTAGTATTAATATGAGGTGCTACATATCACACACGCTCAGCTGTTAAAGATAACTCAAATCATATTGGTTTTAGTCTGTTGGCATTGTTCGGGCCTGCTCTGAGGGTTACTCATCGCGCCCTTTCAGAATGCTGCATTTCTCACTTGCTCTTTTTAGTATAACATTGTGAAATATCTATGCATAAATACAACAATCCTGTAGAGCGTTCATTGGTCAAGGACGGCAACACTGCAGTGGCAATTCTCTGACATTCAAAGACTGCTCCATGATGGGAGTGCAGGATCACTGAATTTATCCCTTACTATCTTAAATCTGCTTCAGAATTTTCAATCTGACATTAATATCACTTAAAGTAGCATTAATGGCAGGTCAACATTTTTAACATGTTGGTTAGTTGTAACAATAATTGCCAAGTGTCTACTATAATTTTTCATTATTATGTTAATATTACGGTGGTCAGGGCCAGTGTTAAATTACTTTTGTCCCCCTCGTCGTATTTCGTGACATATTAATGAATTGGATGCTTATTGTTTAGCGTTAGTCACATCACATGTACAAAGGTTTCCAGGTTCAACCTGCACATTGTACTTTTGTTCAGTTTTGCTATTGTGTTGCTATGGATATTAGTCTGATATTTTTAGGCGTTTTGAGATCCTATGTGCTCCTTAACCCACCTACAATTTCTCCCTGACGTCAAATTCACTACGATGTGTAAAACTAAGCCATGCAGAGAAATCCGTGGTTCAATCCCTCATTTGTTCTAAATTGTTTTTGGTGGCTCACTGTACAAGTGGGTTAAATATGGTAGGGTTCCATCTCCTGACCAGTGTCCAGTGTGAATAATGAATGAAGATACCACTGGGTTTATCTGTATTGTTCCTCCTGGTAGAATAGCTGTATGCTCTTACTGTGTACTGTCACACGTAAAGAGTGATTACTTGGACAATAAAGCCCCCAGTATGTGTGGAACAGTACTCACCCCTTCAGGAGAGGTGGGAAGAAAAGTAGAATGGCCAATAAAAAAAGGTCTCTGATCAGAATTCATCTTGCGTTCATTGCAGGAGCAGCACAGTGTTGCGAATCAGGTAAGATGAAGGTAGTTTGTCATAAAACAAAACTGAGGGAACAAAGACTGCAGATATCAGATAAATATATCCTTAAGGTGACATTGAGAGGTTAATGTCTCCACATCCCTCTGACTATCTGTTGATTAAACCTTATCCGTTTCACATTCTCTGTCTTTACATTAATTTTCAAAATTGAAAGGCTCTGCTGGTAACTGCCTAAATTATTTAACGATGCAACAATTGAATTATTGGGCAGGAAGATTTTAAAACTGTAGAATTATTCTTTATAAAACAGTGATAACCCATGCAGTATCCCTACAACTACAAACCAGAAGGCTCTTCGCAACTCTCCACACAGAAGAAAATGACATTTCTACTGCTGTCTTCAAAAGGTTAAAGGACATCTTCACACAGCAGGCACTCATTTCAAATCACCCGTCTACTCCCAGATGCTTGCAGCAGCAATTCTTGATGGGAATGAAATCTTTTACCTATAATTAAAACAAGCTGATGAGGGATAGAGATAGTTTACGGGGGATGGAGGTTTAAAACTAATCCCACAGGTTTAGCTGTATGGTTTGTGGGTGAGTTGAATTAATTCAATACAGCTTCAAATTGATTTGCCTTGTGTTATAATATCACACAGTGCTATCTAGTGGAAGATGAAGGAAATTAGCCTGTAAACTGAAAAAAGGATCACCCGTGATGAGCATTATTCCATATCCTCTACACTGTGGACTATTACACAGATTTTAAAATGAATAATTCATAAATTGGTCTGAGGTCTCTGAGACATATGAACCAGAAAGAACTAAAGTTCATTGCATTGTCTGTGCTGGTACAAAATCTCAGCTACAACATTAGCAGAGCCCTTCAATTGTTTGCGTCAGAGATTAAATCAGCCAGGGTCCCTACTCCTGATTGCTGGACAGTGAACTGTACTGGAACAAGGAGAACATTCCAGTTATAGTTAAGGCTCACTAGTGAACAAAGGCACTGCCTCTGGAGCCAGACACCATTGAGGGATTCAACCCCTGCAGAGGGAAAGGTGAACTGCAGTAAAGTCTCAGCCTGATGAAAGGAAACAGACCTGAAACATTGGCTGGAATTTTACACCACCCGAGCGAGCTGGATAGTGATGGGGGGGGTGGCGTAAAATTGAGCGGGAGGCTCCGGGAGGCCTTCCCGACCTGCTGCCGCCCCCTCCTCTGCCCCACTCTACGTGGGCCAGGTGGGATGGAGAGTGGGTGCTAGAAATGGGCCACCCAACCCAGGCCAATTAAGGTCCTTAAGTGACCACTTAAGACCACTTAAGGGCCTTTGCCTGCCTCCACAGGGATTTTACCCATGGCAAGCGGGTGTCCAGGAGACGTGAAAGGCTACCCAGCGAAACCTGGCAGCATCTCAGTGCACTGGGGTGGTGGGGGGGGGGGGGGGGTGCTGGATATATGGGCACAGGGTGCCTGATTGAGGGCCACCCCTGCTTCCTCAATGACCCCCAGGACCCAAGACGTGCCCCCCTCCCCCCCAAACGACCATCTTTGCCTCGCAGGGGCCCGACCGACCAGCCCAGCGAGACAAACCCCAACTTACCTGGACTCCTGGCTTCATGTCCTCGGCTGGGCTGCAGTCCCAGCTCCCGGTGGCGCTGCTGGGACTAAGAGCTGCTGGCCCAATGATTGGCCAGCAACTCAATGAGGCGGGACTTCTTCCTTCAAGCGGATGGAAGTCCCACCTCGGAGCAATTACAGCCCGGGGACCCATAAAATGCGGGTCGGATCCCCAGACCGGACAGAAGTGGGTTCACCATCAATTTTACGTTGGTGGCCAGCTCCCATCCGCCCAACGTAAAATCCAGCCCATTGACTCTGCTTCTCTGTCCACAGATGCTGCTGGACCTGCTGAGTATTTCCAGCACTTTCTGTTCTTATTAAAGTCTCAGCCTATGTGCTGAAACCTCTGGAATGGGGTTTGAACCCATCGAGCTGGATTTTACCTTAGGCGGACGGGAACTTGCCACCGACATAAAAGTAGGTGGCGAATCCGCTTCTGCCTAGCCCGGGGATCCATCCCGCATTTTAAGGGTCCCCGCTTGAGGGAGGAAGTTCCGTCTCAGTGAGCTGCCGGCCAATCAGCAGGCCAGCAGCTCTTAGTTACAACAGCGCCACCAAGAGTGGTGGCCATTGCTGGGACTGCAGCCCAGCCAATGCCATGGAGCGAGGAGTGAAGGTAAGTTGGGCATGACTCACCAGTGTAATCGGTCGTGCTCTGTTGAGGCTAGAGTGGTCGTTTGGTGGGAGGGGGTGCGGTTTGGGTCCCAGGGGTGGGTTGGGAGGTGGGAGTGGCCCTCAATCGGGCACTCTGTGCCCAACTGCCATTGCCACCCCCCCCCCCCCCCCAGTGTGTGGAAAGGCTGGCAGCTATCGCTGGGTGGCCTTTCACTTCCCTAGCACACCCGCTTGGCATGGGTAAAATACTCGTGGAGGTGGGGGAGGGCCCTTAAGTGGCCACTTAGGGGCCTTGATTGGCTTCGGGCAGGTGGGCCGTTTTCCCCCTGCTCACCCAACCGCCGTAAAGTTGACCTGAAGTGGGAGCAGGGCGGGCAGGACTCCCGGAGCCTCCCACTCAATTTTACACTCCAACCTGCTGGGGTGGCATAAAATTCAGCCCACGATGTTTGAACTCAGAAACAAGAGCACTACCACTGAGTCAAGGTCCAACATTGAGCAAAAGAATCAAGCACCCCTGTGATGGGGATAACCACTGTTATCAGACCTGGAGAAAAGAAGATTGATTGAGTAGTGACATGCTGCAAAGCGAGCTCAGAAATAATCTTTTTGCACATGCCTCTCAAGGACACAGTGATGGAAAATGAAGAACTAACTGGGAAAAAATTATTGGAATTCACTGTCCTAAGTAAAAGGCAGTTGGTAAGTATGCAATTAAGTTCCAAAGCGCTTTTGGAGAAAAATTTTAATTCTGAACAAATTAATCAGCATTGCCGGCCAGAAGTATCTCAAGCTTTTACTAAATAAGTCACTGGAAAATTGTAATGTGTTGTCTGAGTGAAAATAGATCTGTGTATGTTTATTACGGGAAAGCAATTTGCTTCTCTGCACTGTGACATCCTCTAATCTTCTATTATAAAAATCATCAGTTGCACCTACAATATGAAGTCAGTCAGTCAGTGCAAAAATAAATCAGTTTTAACCTCTTCTTTAGCACAGCTGAATACCGAACAGAGATGGCCTCACCTCCATTTCATGCCAGCTTTGTCCCTTCTCTCTTTCTGCTTCTCTCCTCTGGAAGATGTGGAGATTTGCTAGGGTTGGATCAATGCTAAATGTGCATTTGTCATGTGCAAACCCAGACAGTGACAGCAAGTTATTCAAGCTTGCAAATCAGCACAATATAGTCCACTCCTGTCCTCATTCAAGTATAATAATCAGGAGTGGGAGCTCTGGATGATTTTGCACTTTCTAATCCAGAGGCACCAAAGTCAATTATAGGACCCCTAATCAACACCCAACTGGCATCACTGAACTCAACATAAACCAGAAATCAAACCATGGAGTCTCTGGTCTGCATGGTTTAGTTATACGTTGAGTTAAACTGAGTCCACGAGACAGAATCATGATTGAATCGATTGTACAGTGTTAACATCTGTTTAATGCATTCACCACTGGATGTTGAGGGAAGAAGAGATTATTTTTGAGGTAACTTTGTCATTGAGGGATTTGCTGCAGTATCTGACTCCAGGACTTGAGCACATGATCTTGGTTGACGCTTCCACGCAGAACAATACTGGAGTGTTGGAGGTGCTATTGTTCTGAGCAGATGTTAAAGTATTTTTACTGGCAGGTGACTTTCAGCACCAAATAAGGCCACTTCCTGCAACACAACCCTCAACTCTTTGGCATCAAAGGGAACAACAAAAACTTGCATTTATGAAGCATCTTTCCAAGGCACTTCACAGGAGGGTAATCAGGCAAAACAACTTTGAACAACATGAGGAGATGTTAGGACAGGTGACCAAAAGCTTGGTTAAAGAGATATGTTTTTATGAACGTCTTAAAGTAGGATAGAGGTTACGCAAGTGTCTGTTGTGCCATTGAAAGCAATACGTTTTTTTTTTAGAGATACAGCACTGAAACAGGCCCTTCGGCCCACCGAGTCTGTGCCAACCATCAACCACCCATGTATACTAATCCTACACTAATTCCATATTCCTACCACATCCCCACCTGTCCCTATATTTCTCTACCACCTACTATACTAGGGGCAATTTATAATGTCCAATTAACCTATCAACCTGCAAGTATTTGGCATGTGGGAGGAAACCGGAGCACCTGGAGGAAACCCACGCAGACACAGGGAGAACTTGCAAACTCCACACAGGCAGTACCCAGAATTGAACCCGGGTCGCTGGAGCTGTGAGGCTGCGGTGCTAACCACTGCGTCACTGTGCCGCCCACTGTCATTAATAAAACTTCCCCTCTTTAGTATAAATGGCAGCCCTTTAAGAACTGTTCCATTGTTACATTTTCCAATCCCCAGCCAAGTGGGCTACAGACTGAGCCCTCTGGCATGTTTTTTCTGTGCCCATAGCCTATTCAGAAAAGGGGGTGGGGCTTATATCACAAAATCTGACACGAGTTGCCCCTTTGCTATGCAGCTAAGTATGCCTATGCATTAAACCAATACAACCACATTCGCACAAATTCAGGATTACATTACTTTTGAAAATTGAAATGAGAATCTCACGAATCACAGTATCAGCATTGCAAGTGGATTTGTTTTACAGAGAGAGGATATTCAGTCTGCAACTTCAATGATACAGCCCATTCCACCCACAAACAAGCTTGAACCAGCTTCACTGCATCAATTATCATGACTCTCGCCATCAGCCTCACACCTTCCAGGAACAGATGTGACATTGACTCTGTATCTACTTCGGCCTGAACAACAAGTAAAACTTCACAACAAGAAGCTTTTGCATAATGGTGCCATAGTCATTTATTATTTGACTGTAATTTCTCAAAAGTTACATGAACAGATGCTATGTCAAATATGTGGTTAATTGAATCATATAGCTAAAACCCTTGAGAAATAGATTTTTGTTTTGTGTAGCGGATTTTTTAAATTAATATTGGCATAATAATGTGTACACTCACATTATAATAGAATTTAAAAGACAAAGAATACTTATCAATGGCATTTTGAAGGAAATCTTAATATTTGCTAATCAGATTGTTATGTTGATTACATAGCAATTATTGCACTTCAATTTATATAAAGTGCTTTGTGTATTTCTGGGATATGTGAGAAGGGCAATGTAAGTGTAACTCACTCTGTTGATTCTTGTAAGTATCTTACCATGGGCTTCAATAAAGAAGCTTATTAATGTTAAACTCAGATAAGTCCAG
Source organism: Heterodontus francisci (assembly GCF_036365525.1). Lineage (NCBI taxonomy): Eukaryota > Metazoa > Chordata > Chondrichthyes > Heterodontiformes > Heterodontidae > Heterodontus > Heterodontus francisci. The sequence continues at coordinate 53,616,098 of NC_090392.1, read as the reverse complement.
GTAAATAACAGACTCCCTGGGCTGAATAATTTTGTTAGCTTTCAGGTTGCTGATACAAACGACAACACTTGTATTTATATAGCTCCTTTAAAGCAATAAAACATCCTAAGGCCTCTCATAGGAGCATTTTTAAACAAAACCATGGATGACCAGAAACATTCAGGGTACGATGAGAAAGAAAAGAGAGGCTTTTAGCAAATACAAGGAGAGCAAATCAATGGAAGCATTAGTGGAGTACAGAAAGTGTAGGATGGAGCTTAAGAAAGCAATTAGGAGAGCAAAGAGGGGATATGAGAAAGCTCTAGCTGGTAAAAGTAGGAAAATCCCGAGGTATTCCATATGTATATCAATGGGAAGAGGATAACCAGGGAAAGGGTAGGACCCATTAGGGACCAAGGGGAAAATCTGTGGGTGGAGCCAGAGGACATTGGTAGGGTGTTGAACGAATACTTCACATCTGTCTTCACCCAAGAGAATGAGGATGTAGATATGGAACTCAGTGACAGAGACTGTGAGGTTCTTGAGCAAATTGTCATAGGGAGTGACAAGGTATTGGAGGTTTTGGAAGGCTTAAAAGTGGACAAATCTCCAGGTCCGGACGATTTGTGTCCCAGAATGCTGTTGGAGGCGAGGGTGGAGATTGCAGGGGCTCTGACCCAAATTTTTAATTCCTCTCTGGCCACGGGGGAGGTGCCAGAGGACTGGAGAACAGCTAATGTGGTCCCACTATTTAAGAAAGGTTGTAGAGATAAGCCAGGGAACTAGAGACCAGTGAGTCTCACGCCAGTGGTAGGGAAACTATTGGAGAAAATTCGGAAGGAGAGAATCTATCTCCACTTGGAGAGGCAAAATTTGTTTAGGAATAGTCAGCATGGCTTTGTCAGAGGAATATCATGCCTAACAAATTTGATTGAATTTTTTGAGCATGTGACCAGGTGTGCAGTGCAGTTGATGTAGTTTACATGGATTTCAGCAAAGCCTTTGACAAGGTCCCACATGGGAGACTTATCAAGAAAGCAAATGCACATGAGATGCAGGGTAACTTGATAAGGTGGATTCAAAATTGGCTTAGCTGTAGGAGACAGAGAGTGACGACAGATGTCTGTTTTAGTGACTGGAAGCCAGTGTCCAGGGATCTGTGCTGGGTCCTCTATTGTTTGTCATTTATATAAACGACATAGATGACTATGTGGGGGGGTAGGATAAGTAAGTTCGCGGATAACACAAAGATTGGCCGAGTGGTTAACAGTGAGGTTGAGTGCCTTGGGTTACAGAGATATAGACAGGATGGTCAAACGGGCAGAAAAGTGGCAGATGGAATTTAACCCTGAAAAGTGTGAGGTGATACACTTTGGAAGGAGTAATGTGACATGGAAGTATTCAATGAATGGCCTGACACTGGGAAGTTCCGAGGAACAAACGGACCTTGGCGTGTTTGTCTATAGATCTCTGAAGGCAGAAGGGCAGGTTAATAGGATGGTGAAAAAGGCACATGGGACACTTGCCTTTATCAATTGAGGCATAGATTACAAAAGCAGGGAGGTCATGTTGGAGTTGTACAGAACTTTGGTAAGGCCACAGCTGGAGTACTGTGTGCAATTCTGGTCGCCACATTATAGGAAGGATGTGATTGCACTGGAGGGGGTGCAGAGGCGATTCACCAGGATGTTGCCTAGGATGGAACTTTTAAGCTATGAAGAGAGGTTGGATAGGCTTGGGTTGTTTTCGCTGGAGCAGAGAAGACTGAGGGGTGACCTGATCGAGGTGTACAAGATTATGAGGGGCATGGACAGGGTGGATAGGGAGCAGCTGTTCCCCTTAATTGAAGGGTCAGTTACGAGGGGGACACAAGTTTAAGGTGAGGGGCAGGAGGTTTAAGGGGGATTTGAGGAAGAACTTTTTTACCCAGAGGGTGGTGAAGGTCTGGAATGCACTGCCTGGGAGGGTGGTAGAGGCGGGTTGCCTCACATCCTTTAAAAAGTACCTGGATGAGCACTTGGCATGTCATAACATTCAAGGCTATGGGCCAAGTGCTGGCAAATGGGATTAGGTAGGCAGGTCAGGTGTTTTAATGCATCGGTGCAGACTCGATGGGCCGAAGGGCCTCTTCTGCACTGTATTATTCTGTGATTCTGTGAAAATTTGACACCAAGCCACATAAGGAGATGTTAGGGCAGATGATCAAAATTTTGGTTTTAAGGAGTTTCTTAAAGGAGGCAAGAGAGCTAGAGAAGCAAAGAGGTTTAGTGAAGAAATTCCAGAGCTTCGGGACCAGGCAGCTGAAGGCATGGCCACCAATGGTGAAGCAATTTATTTTGGTGACACACAAGATGTCAGAATTAGAGGAGCACAAATATCTTGGAGGGTTATGGGTCTGGAGGATGTTATATAGATAAGAAGGGGTGAGACCTTGGAGGGATTTAAAAACAGGAGAATTTTAATACCAAATTTTACAAACATTATTATCGCCATTAAGCTACTGAAATATATCTTTGTTACTACAATAATAACCTTTAACTACAAAAATAAGCATCTAAAATACAATTGTAGTTTCAAATGAAACAAATTGCAAACACTAATTCTGCTCATTCTATTGCTGTTCCCCGCAACCCCCTATTCCCCCCATCCCGATTTTTTCTCTTTATTGTTCAAATGTTCAAGTTACTTTTTCTTTGGGTTCTAAATTCTATAGCTTCCAAGAGCAGGTGCAGGGATTGTGATGCAGGATTAACCCACACCCATTGCTTCCAAAGCAGACGGCACTAACAGTGCTGCTGAGTGGCTGCACACCTCAGCGGGGGGGTCAAAATCATGAGAGGCTAGCACCACTTAAAGCTAGCTAATTTAAATCAGCCTTCACCATTTAAATGGGAGGTGCATTGTGGCTGGAACAGGTTCTGGAAGTCATTCTACAATTGATTCTGATCTGGGAAAAACATAAGAATGGGAGACAGTGGGCTCTAAATGTTTCTGAAGCTGCACTGGAGGCCTTGGTCGAGGAGATGCAGAGCAGGAGAGATGCGCTCTATCCACAGGGGGCCATGAGGCCCTCCAGACAAGCTCTCAGAAGGCAGTGGGACCAGATAGCTGTGCCAGTCAGTGCCAGGACTCAAGGCTGAGGACCTGGATGTAGTGCCACAAACAGTTCAATGACCTCACATGAGTGATCAAGGTCAGTGAGTGCATTTTCACATGCCATATACCACCCTTTGCAGCACTGGCCTCAGTTACTGCTCAGTGCACCACACTTCCATCACTCATCTACCAACAATTTCTATGAATCAGGACTCATACCTCACATTCATAGCTTCACTTCAGCCTCACACACTTAGCACTGCTGCAAGCCTCATACCCACATTTGAAAACTTGCATTCAACCATGACAGCCACATCACCCAAACAGATTGAACTGCACTCATTGGCGCACTTCCCACTCACTTGTAGGACAAGGTGGCACACAATCGAAATTGAAATCGCACAAACGAAAAACTACTGCATCAGTTATAGCTATCTGTGGAATAAACTGGTCAGCTCGCAATCCTCCCAAACACATGGTCCAAAATAAAATAATTTGCTCAATTTTCAGAACAAAGTTAGAGCAATAACTTGCTATCTGATAAATCTATTGTGTAGCTCTGGGAATAAATATAACAGGTTATCCTGTTAAGTAGGAATCAATATTGCCTTATAATTCATAATTTTCAAAAGAGAATGAATGTGACTGACTGGAACATTTTGCAGAAATTAATATGGTTAATAGAGCAGAATGCCCAGCAAAGAAAGAATTAGAAAAATATGAGGCAATATAAATTTTCAATGCTGAGGGATATAAGATTTACTTATATTTCATTAGACTTTATGCCTATTTTTACAATTTCACATTTGTCACCTTGAGTGTCCCACAATACATATTCCCCAGACAAGATGTTCACCAATTAATGTTTCTCTTTTCTCTGATCCAGAATTATTCTTCCTCTAATATTTCTCTCGGGTCTTTTCTCCATGATTCAGGCTATCTATTAAAGGATATCTATAATTTCTCTTTTATTGAATATTTTGCTGCTGCAAACAAGGATATCCATATTTAATTTTGGGCATCCAGTGCCAAATTTGTTTTTAAAATTCATTCTTGGGAGTGGGTGTTTCTGGCAAGGCCGGGATTTATTGTCCATTTCTGGTGGCCCTTGAAAGTTGGTGGTGAGCCTTGTTGATCTGCAGCATTGCATTCATTTTATACCATTGAGTGGTTTGCTCAGCTGCTTAAGAGGGCAGTTAAGAGTCAATCACATAGGAACCACGCATAGGCAAGACTAAATAAAGGGTAATAATTGATCCAGTTAAGCGTTTATGACAATCTAACTCACTTTATAGATACCAGCTTTTATTCTGGATTTTTAGAACTGAACTCAATTCCCATGATAGGAGCATATAACTCATGATTTTTTGGATTGCTAGTCTAATAACATAACCACTACACTACCCGATACTATCATGCCCTGATGCAACTACAGTGCAGAATGAAGCCCCCTCTGCTTCGTTCCAACAAAGTATCTCACTGCAACCGCAGAGAAGCACCCTCTATGTTGCTGGGGTGACCACTTGACAAGGCTTTTTGTGCTTTTTCTTTGTAAATTAGCACAGTTTTGCACACCAGAATCATGTCCCCTAGAGGCCCACTTGAGACAGCAAAATCTAATTTCATAGTCAAAGTCGAGGGAAATTTTCATCACATTAGTTTAGTGTGTTAGAACACAAGTCATACTATGTAGCCCACTGCCACTCACTCTCTCACCTGTCTGTATTGTTTCTACTGTTGGGAGTCACGGTTCTTATTTTGTCGGTTGTCTTCCTGACACCTTTATGTCTTGGTAAGATTCTCCTTGTTCCTTAGTCTTGACACTGCACTTGAACAGTTATGTTCCTGACTTCAAAATGCTCTGCATTGGCAGAGGTCTGGAAAACTACTAACTTCACAACCAAACAATTTTGCATATATGTCATTCATAATTTCACTGTAATATCTCAACATTGAACAAACAGATGTTATGTAAAATATTTGGTTAATTCAATCATTTGATTGGCCTCTTGAGAAATGATATTTAATTTTATATTATTAATATAGTAAAGGCTGATGGAAACATTCATTATTGATAACAGTGGAGATATCATTATGGTTATATAACTGGAAGATCCAGGTGACCGGGAGGATTCAGATTATGAATCATATGTTTCACTCATTATATTGCTGGGATGTGTCAGAAACTGAAACCTGGGACCACATCATTCCAGTTAGAATGTTTTTATAGTTTTAAAGAAATTCCTGAGAAAGAGAGCACAGAATCATTCTGTACTTTGAAAGGTAAAAATTCCACTAGACTGCTCCTGACGAGCACTGAAAATACATATCAGAATATTATGCACTCTTACACTGTTATTTTACATCTGCTAATGGTAATGAACAGAAATTGTGGGCTGGAGGTGGAAGAATTTTGTGTTCCATGTTCCTAGCTCTGACCAGGAGCAGTGCAATATAAGATTTACACTTTATATTGTTTCTCATTCAAGGTAACAATGATATTATTGTGTCAAATGGCCTATTTCTGTTCTGTGGATTCTATTATAATTCTTCTATGAAAAAGTCAGAGGTATTGGTAACTAATGTGCACCATTACACATTCTTGTTATTAGGCAGTCCCTTGGGAATGAGGATGACTTTCTTCCACTCCAGGGTTGTAGGTCCTTAGGTGACTGAATAGTCCAATTCTGGATCCGCGCACTCTGCCACAGGCAGGGCAGGTGGTGTTTGATGAGGCGAGTGAATGGGATGCTCAAATTTCTGAACGTTCCTTCCGCTGTTTGCACTTAGTTTATGCCTGGGCAAGTTGATGTTGTTCAAACTGGCTGGCACCTTCATGGATGATTCTTCTCCATTTTGGACAGTCTCGGTCAAGAGATTCCCACAAATCAGTGGAGATGTCACATTTTTTACAGGGAGGCTTTAAGGACGTCCTTGTAACGTTTTCTATGTCCTCCTGCTAACCTCTTGGCGTGACGGAGATCAGAGTAGAAAGCTTGTTTTGGGAGTGTTGTGTCACCCATGTGGACGCTGTGGCCTGCCCAACGTAATTGACTAGCCATGACCAGTGTCTTGATACTGGGTCACTGAAGAAGGGTCACTGAACCGAAACGTTAACTCTGCTTCTCTTTCCACAGACGCTGCCAGACCTGCTGAGTGATTCCAGCATTTCTTGTTTTTGTTTCTTGATACTGGGGATGTTTGGCCTGAGAGAGGACATCGATATTGGAGCGTCTGTCCTGCCATTGAATTTGCAGGATCTTGCAGAGGTGCATTACTAGGATAAGAATCCATGGTCTTGACCAGATTACTTGGAGAAGGTGCCAAATGGAGGGCACACATTATTGTCACACTTTTCTGTATTTTATACTGCTTCCAATATTCTACCCTGCCCTCTTCATATTAGTGTAAGTTCCAAAGGCAACAGCCAGTAATTCAAACCTGTACATATGTGCCTAGATAGTGTGTATTGCCAGGCTAAATGATCATGGGATGGACACCTCAACAGAATTCCAATCATGTACTCACATGACATCCACAAATATTAATTTTCCAGATGGATTCTCTGGATAATGATCAGGAGGTTCAGCTCGACTGAGGTTTTCCCCCCCATCCTATCCAATTATGCAAAGAACAGGAATCACAACCTGGCCTTTTACAACAACAACTTGCATTTATATAGTGCTTTTCATGTTGTAAATCTTCCCTAGTGGTTCACGAGAGCTTTAACAGATGCAACTTGACACTGAGCCACATAAAATATTACAGCAGGCGCCTAAATGCTTGGTCAAAAATGTAGGTTTTATGGAGTGACTTAAAAGAAGGAGAGAGTGGTAGAAGGGAGGAGAGGATTAGGGAGGGAATTCCAGAGCTTAGGACATAGGCAGCAAAAGGCATGGTCACCAATTGTGCAACGAAGGAAATCGGGGATGTGCAAGAGACCAAAATTGAAGGTCTGCAAAGACCTCAACGTTGGAGGAGGTTACAGAGATAGGGAGGGGCAAGACCACAGAGACACTTCAACAGAAAAATGAGAATTTTGAAATTGAGGCCTTGCCAGACTGGGAGTCAATGTAGGTCAGTGAGCACAGGAGGTGATGGGTGAATGGGGCTTGGTGCAAGTTAGGATATGGGCAGCAGAATTTTGGATGAGCTTAAGTTTACTGAGGTAAAATTGAAAACGCATGGCCGTTTTCTTTTATGTGAACAATCTGGTCTAATACGCTTAGATGCAAATTTTCTTCGCAGTCCTAATGTTTCGTCCTTTTTTAATTTCAGCACTATCGAGCTAATTTTGATCAGAGTCTCTATATGTAAATTCTAGATGTGTGATAGGAAAAATTAATTTAATGAATAATCACTAGATAATGTACATTTAAATGCAAGCCAGTGTTAACAAAGTGAGGATTGAAATACAGCAATGCATACCTGGACTGATTTTCAATTTCAGCACATGTTTTGATTTTAAAAGTATGTCATGTCATAAAAATTTCACAACTGTCAGATTAATTATCCTCAATTAAGGAATCATTTGACTGTCAGGTAATTTTATTTCATAGAAATCACTTTTGTGTGTTCTGGTTTTAAAGGGGAGGAGAGATATGTTAATTCAAATGACACACATACTTTCACATTCACATGACTTCCTTCTTCCCTCCCTTGCCTTGTTAAGGGAATTCACAGCAACACTGAGGTCTCACATGCTACAGAAGAAATAGTGGAGATAATTTTCCAAAACTCATGGTGAGAAGAAAAATTGTGCTAAAGGGTTGATACCCCACTTTAAGACAGGGATAAACCAAGTAATTATAGGCCAATTAGTCTCACTTCAGTTATTGGAGTCTTCAATGTAGAACGCACTGATCACTTTGAGAAACATTGGTTAATCAGGGCCAGTCAGCATGAACTTCCAAAGGAGAGGTTGTGCTTGACCAACCTGATTGAATTCTTTGAAGAATAATAGTGAGGATAATGAAAATGGAGTTTATCTGGGTTTTCAAAAAGCATTTTATAAGGTGCCACATAAGAGACTTTATATTTTATATTTAGAGATACAGCACTGAAACAGGCCCTTCGGCCCACCGAGTCTGTGCCGACCATCAACCACCCATTTATACTAATCCTACACTAATCCCATATTCCTACAACATCCCCACCTGTCCCTATATTTCCCTACCACCTACCTCTACTAGGGGCAATTTATAATGGCCAATTTACTTATCAACTGCAAGTCTTTTTGGTGGTGGGAGGAAACCGGAGCACCCGGCGAAAACCCATGCAGACACAGGGAGAACTTGCAAGATCCACACAGACAGTACCCAGAATTGAACTCAGGTCACTGGAGCTGTGAGGCTGCAGTGCTAACCACTGCGCCACTGTGCCACCCATATGATAAGGATAAAGCCACATGAAGTTAAAGAGAATATAGTTACATGGACAGAGAGTTGGTTGGAGAGCAGAAAGTAAAAGGTATGAGTAAGGACAAGTTCCTCAGACTGGAAGCATATGGAAAGTGGTTTGTATGGAAAAAGCCACCCTTTTCTTAAATTTGTTCTCAGGATGTGGCTGATACTGACAAGGCCAAGTTTGTTGCCATGTCTGGTTGCCCTGATAAGGTGGTATTAGATCATCTCCTTGAGCTGCTGCAGTCCTTGTGGTGATGATATTCTCAAGTTGGTGTTACGTAGGCAATTCCAGGATTTTGAGCAGGGAACAATGAAGAAACAGCAGTATATAATCTAGTGAGGCTGTTTCCCCTGGCTGGAGAGCCTAGAACTAAGGGTCACAGTCTCAGCATAAAGGAGCGACCATTTAGGATTGAGATAAAGAGAAATTTCTTCAGTCAGATGGTTGTGAACCTTTGGAATTCTGTACCCCAGAGTGTGATGTTCGGTCTTTGAGTATATTCAAAACTGAGATCAATTATTTTTGGGTAATAGAGAATCAAGGCATATGGGGATAAGGTGGGAAAGTGGAGTTGAGGTAGAAGATCAGCAGATCTTATTGAATGATGCTGTAGGTCTGAAGGTACAAATGGCCTACTCTTGCCTCTATTCCTTATGTTTCTTATGCATGTGACTTGAATGCGAACTTGGAGGGGATGGTGTTCCTATGACATTGTTCTGTGATAGCAATTGCAAGGATGGGAGATGCTATTGAACTAACTTAATTAAGTTGCTGCAGTGCATCGTGTGGATTGGATATATTGTAACCACAGTGTGCCAGTGATTGATTGGCATACAATAGCTGTAATCAGTCTTTTGACTGGGCCAGGTATCTGAGTGAACAGCAAAGCCATTCAATTCAAAAACAACTAGAGTCCCAGTTCTGGTCACCACACTTTAAGAAAGATATGAAGGTTCATGAGAGGGTGTGGAGGAGAATTATCAGAATGGGCCCAGGAAGAGATAATTTAGCCACAAGGTTAGGTTGGAGAAGCTGGGGTTGTTCTCCTTGGAGCAAAGGAGATTGAGGGGGGGGGTCTGATGGAGATGTACAATATTATAACAGATTTAGATAGGATAGGCAAAGAAAAGCTGTTCCCACTTGCTGATGGTACAAGAGCTAAGGGATACAGATGTAAGGTTTTGGGCAAGAGATATGTGATCTGCGGAACTACTTTTTTTAATGCAGCGAGTGGTAATGACCTAGAACTCACTGCCTACGAGGGTGATAGAAGCAGAGCTGATCAATGACTTAAAAAGAAAATTGGATAGGCGCTCAAGAGAAATAAACTTGCAGGACTAGAGATAGACTGAGGGAATGGGACTGACTGGATCGCTCTACAGAGAGCCGGCATGGGCTCGATGGGCTGAATGACCTCCTTTTGTGCCATAATGTCTGTATAGGCTAAATTTTATGGGTGCCCGAGACAGGTTCAGAGGTGTGGATCCCATAGAATTGTGATGGGAGGAAGGGGGTAGAGGGCCCGTTGTCTTCCCATTTCAACGCAATTTTGTCAAGTCAGGATAGATTGAAGACAGAGGCCAATTGAGGCCCTTAAGTGACCTATTAATGGCCACTTAAGGGCCTCTTCCTACTGCCCCTGGATTTAACCAGCAGAGGGGAGGACTCCACCATGCGGGGAGGTCAGCCAGTAAAACAAGGCGACTTCCCTTTGGGTTCGGGGTGGGGGGGGCCCTCCTCCATGGACAATCTATGGCTCCTGCTGGAAAAACCTGTGTGCCCCTGAACTACCCTCCCCCTGCACTAAATGCCCACCCACCCTATCCCCACACTTTGCCAGGGCCTGCCAGACTGGCCCCAGTGACCCTGCCTGACTCACTTTGGATCCGGGCTTCAGCACTGGGCCTGGGTCCAAGGCCTCATGCAGTACCAGAAGTGGCCACCGCTCTTGGGTGACACTGCCGATACTGCTGAGCTGCCGGCCCTGTGATTGGTTGTCTTTAAAGGGGCGGGGATTCCAGCACTGGGCTGTTAATTGGCCCGGTGCCGGAGAATTGCTCCAGGAGGCCGAGGCGGGACAACCCCCCACCCTGTCTTTTCGGCCTGGCACCGGGTGTCTCACCATGCGCACAAAATTCAGCCCTATGATTCTTTGAAATATGTGTGGGACTGGTCTGAATTTATATTTGATTGGAAGATCTTTAGAGTTGAACAGCTGGTTACTTAAATTTGTTTTGTCCTGGTTGTTTTTGGCAAGGTATCTCTCAGTCTAATTATAGTTATTCCTGGCAGATACATTAAGTATATTTTTAAGTGGTAGCTCTCTGACCAGACTATCTCTCTCTGAAGGCATTCTTTGGTCTTCCCAATTTGAACCAGACAGGCTGAGAAATACTTTTGCCCATTTTGTGACACTGCCAAGGTCCAATGTCACTCCATAATTGTGTCTCAAAGATCGCAGTGATCATTGCAGTAGACCATGTCTACCCAGTGGCCATAACAGAGTAATACTGTCATTCTGTTAACTTCAAGTTTTATGAGTCGGGAGCTTGTGTCATCTTTTAGCCCTGTACCTTCTACCTCCTATGCAGTAAAGTCACAAAAACTTTTGCTGTGCTGCTCATTCTTCACTGCTATTATTTCAGCTCTGGTTAAAACTGAAGGCAGAGGACCACTAGAATATTTGAGTACAGATAGCAGAAAGGTAGTATTAGGAAAGCAATTCCAAAACTTAAGTTGTCGTAACATGTCTGCTGTAGCAAAAAAATCTTGCTAAATATATATCTGCTGCAATTTAGAGCTGATGGAAAACTAACTGCACAGCAGCAGTTACATCTGTTAAGTCAAATATAACTGCATTTTCCTGGGTTGAATGTCTGTGACAGTAGTTGCTACATTGAACAAGAATGGAAATCAGGATTCCTAAGCTAATTTACTATTGCCTCCCTCTCCCTTTTTCCCCTTATTCTCCCTTCTTTTCCTGGAGACTCTCCATCTTATTGGGTATAGCTGACTAGCACAGGTCACCTGCCAGTACCTTGCCCAAGTCAGCAATCTTTATGTGTGAACATAGTCAGTAAATATCAACAGGCTTGTTCCACAGTAGATGGCATCACAACCAAACTGTATCCTGTTCTCACTCAACACCCACACTCAGAGGGCTGGATTTTGTTCTCAGCCCGACGTCGGGTTTCGTGGCAGGGGGGAGTGGGGGGAGAACCAGTGCGGCAGAGGCCGCCACGGAGCCTGATGCGGGATTGCCGGGTCTGGTCTTCCACGAGGCGAGGCTCCCTGGCAGCACCTCCGGCGTTTTGTGACAGGCTCCTACTTTACATATTTAAAATACCTCTCTGTGTAAATTTAAATTTAATTTCCCACGATCTTACCTTCAGTTCCCAATCTTGAGCATGTCATGTTGCACTCATGTGCCTTCAATTTCCTGTCCAGGAGAAGCTGGCACCACCGAGGTGGGGAAGGGGTTAACTCTGCATGATTATGAACTGTTTGAGTGCTGGCAGCCTTTTTAATAATGTCGTTAGCACCTGCCCCTGCATCAGGTGATATCGTGAAAGGCATCGCTAATGCTTCCCCCGCCATGTGATTGGAGGGGGTGGGGGGGGGGGCGGTGGCCGCCGTCAATATGTTAAGTGGCTGCCCACCACATAATCGCAGTGGCATGGCGGCGCGGGTCCTGCGCAGGGCAACCGTCATTTCCTGCACCCGCTGCCACTACCATTGGCGGGACAACAAAATCCAGCCCCGAGTTTCTAGCAGGGTCACCAGCTCATAATCAGTTATCAAAGTCAAATGGCATGAATGTACTATCTGAGACATTCACTTCACCTAATCGGGAAGGTCTCTTGCTCTGGACAAGGTGGCATCCAGAATTATCAATGGCCTAAAACACAGATGATGCATATCCACAATTCTCATCAAACACCATTGATTGCCATCTTCAGCCCTTTGTGTTTGTGGGTGGTGAATGTAATGGATGTTAGATCATGATTACCCGGTGATTGCCAGCCTGACCCTCGCAGTCAGTGCCTGGTAATAAAGAATAGGTTTGGGTATAAAGAAGCATACTTTAGTTTAGTCTAGCCAAGAGACCAGGAATGGGAGGAATGGAATCTGGCTGTCTTGGTATGCCCTCACGTAAATGCTGCAAAGTTAGTGTTCTGTTTATGCACCAAGGATTCCGATTGCTCTCAGTTTGTTTCCCCTTTGTGCTATCAAAGTAGGGGAAGTTAGCATTGGGGAACGGAACTCTTTCCCTTTCAGGTACTCTGTCAACATCAAGCACAACCAGAATAATACTCCCTCTACTCTGCCCCAACAACATTGCTCAGCACAACTACAGCAGGGTAACTCCTACTACATTATTTATCATTTCCCACATCATCCTGTGACCTTTCTCTGTGAGAGATTGTCAATTAGTGCCATATTAGAGGCAGTTTTATGCTGTAGATCCATGCTGCACTGAGAATTGGATTGAGATTTCTCAAACTCATTTTGCCTAGGAAACTGACAACCATAAAAAACTTTCCTTCTATCAATCTGCACTGGATTAGACAGCCAGATCCCAGAGACTAATGTCAACCCACTGCCACCCAGCATCCCTTTGTTTTATTCCACATTTTGCAAGGAAGGTTTCAAAGTATCTTGTCTGTTTCATTGACTTTTTTAAACAAGTTGTGAATTATCTCCAGACCACTATACTTGAATGAGTTCAGTATCTTGTTTATCCTGCAGCTTCTATAAATAATAATGAATAAATCAATTTAAAAGTATAATCCATTACTAAAGGTGTCAGATATGAATGATGTCCATTTCTGAAATTACATAAAGCATAGTGGGATATCTGCATGCATTTCAATAGCAATAAAGGGATTCATTGATTGCCTGGAGCTCACTATCCCAGATTATGTCATGGATAGAGTCATTTTTCAGTTCAAAGAGAGTAAAGTCTTGTTTGTGGAAGTGTAATGCTTGTCTTGGGTATGTGGAAGAAGTGCGTAGGCTTGAATCATGACACTTGGCTGTTCTTATCCCTTTCTCCTAATAACACAGCTATGATTAGGGAATTAGCTTGTGTGGAATTATTAATGCTGCTGTCAAGAACCCATCAGCAGAACTACATTTTGCAGTGCAACCCATTAATAGCTGTTCAGGAGTAACCAACACCCATAACAATATAATCCTCCCATCAGCAGGAGCACTACACATGGCTTATTTTTACCTTGGTGTGAGCATACCTTGTGCCCCTCAAAAGTCCCCCAAAAATTCAAAGTCAGCATAACAGTTTAACTCTTTTTTTAATGCGACCACTGCACGGAGGTGATTTCCTTTCTCATTAACATCGTTGCAATCTGCGCAACAGGAGAACTATGAGACTAATAAGGTAGATGAGATTGATGAAGAGCTACACCGCTTAAATTACGTGCTGATTTCAACAACGAGAACAGTAACTAGATAAATGCTTTGAGTTATTTAAATTTTTGCATTTTATATGAAGCAAGTTCTCAGGTCTATTAGGGAAACAGCAGTTGTTTATAAGTGTTCCTTAGTGATTTTCTGATGTATGCAAAACTAGATATTAATTTCAAGATGTTGAATTCTCTGGCCTTGTTGAGTTATATTATAACCAGATTTGTAGCTAAGGGACAGTATTTATATTTGTATAATTGCTAATTACATATCGCTGAAAAGACTTAGGCTTAATATCAATGCAGTGTTGTAATGGCTGCCATGTTACTTCTGGTCACCATTCAATTTCCTGTTTGATCTCAAACGCAGAAGATGAACAGAACAATTGGCAATGACTTGCATTAGGAGACTGTATATTTCAATGGACAGTGGGTTTGCATCAATCCCCAATGAAATTACTTTAAAATTTCAGAAGCAATTCAGTTGTTCTTAAAGGAACTGTGCACCAAATTATCCCCTAATTGTTCCTGTTTATTTATTTTAATAAATTATGGATTTACTTATAAAATTCCAAGATTTTAACTTCATTTGCAGCGTGATTACTGATGCAAAAATTAGTACCTTTTTGTTATTGTTATCCTGTTAATTTCAGTTGCAATTTACTCCACTGTGTTTCAAGTCACTTCATTCACATTTGCTGATAATTCAATTCTACATCACTAGCTTCCCATTTTGCCATGTTATTTAAATTGCTTCTTTCAAATTATTGGATAACTCCATTTTTTTAGTGTAGAAAAAATGACATTTTTGTATCAGTATCTGTAAAACTAAAACAAGGGTGCCACCAAATGCTGTGGGAGTTTAGCTGCGCACAGTAACCTCATTGGATCACGTTGGATTATCCTACTCTAGGACTCTATTACTCAACCAGAATGGTGCAGTGTGACTTGACTGACGGCACTGACACCTAGGCTGTGACATTATCTTTGTGCAAATGGTTGATGAAAGGAATGAACTCAATGGCCAGGTCACCCATTCTCAGTCTGTGCTTACACACAGGAGATTAAGAAAAGAATGGAATTCTACTGCTGTTTCTGTATATATTGTTGTTGCATATGGTAACCTCTGGCTTGCTATACTTACAGTAAGGAGGAGATAATTTCCAAAACTCTGTTGATCAGCTTCACCTAGGTTCAAATAGTACAAGAACAGACATTGGTTTATTTGTTATTCATTCATGGGACGTGAATGTTGCTGGCATGCCTAATTACCTAATTTTTCTCTGTGAAAATTAAAGGTTTTTATTTGCAAAGGTAGAGTCCACTACAGGCTTTCTTACCTCCACTACCTTAATCTTCTGAGAAGTCCGGTCTTGTTCCAGGTCTTTGCACATAAGAAAGTAAGACTTTCATTCAACCAACACAAGATTATGATTTAGCAACCAAAACAAGCCCCAGTCTTGGCCTTTCATATGGCCAGAGAGGCCTTTACTCTGGACGTGGAAAGGAGAGACATAATAAAGTGCTCAGTGATTTGCCAACAATTATGTAAGACACCAACTCACCATTATCACTGTATGCGTAGGGGCAAGGGATGTCTATGGACTAAATTTTACAAGGCCCCCATCATCATGGGGTCATGGCAGGGGAGCCTGGAAAATTCTACCAGGAGAGGCCCGTCCCAGGCCTCGATGCTGGGAAGGCCCTGCCCCATTTTACCGGCAGCGAGGCCACGGGGCGAGTCCCCCGCCGTACGGTGAGAAAACCTCAATTTAAATATGTCAGTAAAGTTTAATGAATGAATAATTACTTACCTTGCAGCAATGGCCATCCCACACTGATATTCTGGCTTCGGATCTCTGTTTGCAGAGAGTGGGGAGGAGTGAAATTCTAAGGGCAAGGGGGAGCGGGAAAACTCTTACTGTTGGATGAGGGGATGGCGAGAAAGGGTTGAAGGGCAAAGGTTATGAAGTTCAAGGGGGAAACCTCAGGTTGGAAAGAAAATTTTTATTTTGGGGGAGAGGGCCATAAGTAAATCGTGTGGTCATTGGGGGGGGTGGGAGAGGGGCTCCAATCTTTTATTAAATTTTTTCATCTCACTGTACCATCCATTCCCTTTTAAAAATGGTCATGACCTGTAAGGGCTTGAAGCCCTTTAAAAATGGCGCTGTCGCCTGTGCGGTGGTGACAGACGCCGTTGCTGGAGCTGAACACCCGCCCCCCCCTCTCTACATCATCAGGGGCGGGCGGACCGCCCCCTCCATGTTAATGAGCCACTGCGCGAAATATCACGGAGGCTCTGCAGCGAAAGTCTTGCGCGTGCACCACACCATCTTGGATGCGCCGACAAGCTATAAGAATTCAGCCCATTATCTACATTAGTTATGCTACTTTGCAAATTCCACAACTTTGAAGAACAAATATCATGAAGGCTAGAGGAAGCTACAGCCATATGATTTCATTGTTCACTGATGTGGGAAAGTGCACAGAAATACCACAGATACCATCTCCAGATGGTCATTCCTCAGGGAATCAGTGTAAACAGGCATTAAGAAAGGGACTTACTGAATGATTTCCCTCCTATTATAAATCACACGAGAGAGAGGGTGAGGCATCAAATCTGAGCAAACGTGATAGTTGAAGCTAGATCCCTTACTTCAGTACAAGATCCTGCCATCATTATAAAACTCCTTTGCAGCACAGCTAAAAACAGCCTCAGGTAAACAGCAGTTATCCACCAAGTGCTGGTCTTGCCTGTGACACTCACATCCCATGAAAGAATAACAATTTTTAAAAATTGGCATTCACAGGGATAAGAGATTCATGGAACAAGTAATTTCTCTGATCCCCATTGTTAATACATACTGGTCATAGTATGACATTTATGAAATATGGAATGGAGTACTTAACTACTGCTGGGTGGTCCCAGCCAGAGATAGAAATAGGTTTCAATCAACACTAGTACAAGAACTGTGCCATGAGGTCCTTTACATTGTCCAGTAGCTCATGGAAGGGTAGCAGGTCCATTTATTAGGGGGATGGTTACGGCTAGCTTCACACAAAGTTCAGAATTAAAATGGTACAAGCAAGTGACCTTCATCAGTTGTACATTTTTATTTAAAAGGCAACTGAAGCAAGTTTATTTGGTATACCTGCACAAGAACTTTCGTCCCTAACCTACCTGAGTCCAAGTTCAGACAAGTACATAGCTGATCCTGCAGCACTGAGAGAAGGCAAAACACTCTCTCCTTCAGTAAAACTAGGCTACCAGACAAATTGGTTTCCATTTATGGGGCAAACATAGACAGATTTTCTCCAATGAAAACCAAGGCCGGAATTTTACGTTGGGCGGGAGGGCCTGCCCACCGGCCAAAAAGTCGGAGGCAAGCCCTCCTCCGCCAGGCCTGGGGAGCCACACTGGAAATTTCACTCCCAGGCCTTTAATTGACCTTGGGCGAGACTTCCAATTCCTTGAGGCAGGAATCCCGCCTCATGGAACTGCTGGGCAATCAGCGGGCCGGCAGATCTTACTCCCAGCAGCGCCACCGAGAGTGGTGGCCACTGCTGGGACTGCACCAGGCCGACAGAAGCAAGAGGGACGCTGGCCTGGAAACAAGGTAAGTTTTGGGGCCTTGCCAGGGACAATCAGGCATACCCTGGCGTTAAAGGGGTCAATTGGGAGGGGGGTCTTTATTTTAGTCAGGGCAGTTGGGGCTTCGGGGGGGTTCTCCATGGGCCACAAGGTGACCAATCATGAGGGGTCCCGCTCCCAGTCTGCAAGAAGACTGCCAGGTTTTATATTGCCCAAGTTGCAGGGATTTTATATCCTGCTCCATCATCCCGTCCAGGTTTTTCTCCAATTACAGAAGAGGAATTAACATATCCCCCCACCCCCCACCCCCCACTGCCAGTTTGAGCCAATGAAATAGCTGCACCTGCCCTGTAAATGGGACCCATTGTGTTGCACCTGTTTCACTTGGGGCCTGTTTAAAGCAGTATTTCTGTTCAAGTGGGGGGCGGGGGGAACTACTCTCGTGGCTGGTGCCATTGCTTTCCCAATGTTAAACTTGTAGGCTTGTATTTTTCACTATTGCATCTCTGCTCTTTGCCCCCAGTGAATTTTCTAGAGTCAGGCTTGTTTGCATTGCCACCAGGTCTTCAGCCTCAAGGTGGACTGGGGACAAAATGACTGCAATGCCTGTTGACCAATGATGGGACTGGCAGTGCTGCATCATGTTAATAGATGCCTTTCTGTCTTGATTTGTTTTTAAACTTTTCAGTGTAGTGATTCATTCTGCAATCGATTACAGTAGGCAATGCAGTCTTTTAAATTTTAATACCTTCTCTCCTGCCTCGGGAAAATTGGATGCCATGGCATTCCTCAGGCTCAATGTTGCTGAAGCATTAATGATGGGGAATATCTCAGATCAGGTATTTCCGCCAGTAATCTGTCATTTATGTAAATCCTTCCAAATATTCAACATCTGCCATCCCAGAAGTGGCGCAGAGATCGATGAGCCAACGGAATAGTTCCCTGCCACATTCCCTGTGGGAATAGAAGGAATGCCAAGCAATATACTCTTACTACCCAAAACACAAGTATTTTGGGGAAGGAGAGCATTAACTATTGTTGACAGTTGTTACGACCAGGTGAGAAGGGGTCTAGGGATTCTCGCTCAGCCTTGGCCTGGTTTAACAGTAACAGGGTTTAATTTTACAAAACACCATGTTTTTAGCACCCCCTTAAGTGAATCCTTGTTCACTGCTTTCCAATTGTAAGGCAAAGAAATCAATCAAGACAGGTTTTCTTAGATTTAAACAAGAAAGGTAGAAGTTTATTAAACTTAAACTCAGGACTGAGATGAGGAGAAATTTCTTCACCCAGAGAGTGGTGAGCCTGTGGAATTCGCTACCACAGAAAGCAGTTGAGGCCAAAACATTGTATGTCTTCAAGAAGGAGTTAGATATAGCTCTTGGGTCTAAAGGGATCAAAGGATATGGAGGGAAAGCGGGAACAGGTTATGAGTTGGATGATTAGCCATGATCATAATGAATGGCAGAGCAGGCTCGAAGGGCTGAATGGCCTACTCCTGCTCCTATTTTCTATGTTTCTATACACGATAAACACAGATAGAGACAGAAAAAGTAGAAAAGAATAAAGGGGAAAAATTTGAGGCAACATCTGTTAGTTATTTACTGTCCTTTGCATTCAATGTGCAGTCTTTGGTTGCCGGTAATTCCTACCATTCGTTGGGGCCCAGTTCATGCTTCAGCTTGATTCAATGTAGGAGTCTTTTCTCTCTTGAAGTTTACATGTCTTCCATGGGTCCAGTGGCTTGGGAGAAAGCGAGAGAGAGAGCCAGGAGAGAGGCTTCCTTGTTCCAGCTTCAGTTGCAAACTGCCTTCTTCTGAATTCTTTTTGGTGTGGCACAAATAAAAACCAAAGTTGGCCAGCAGGTCAGTCGTGTGACTAACTGGCTTAACCACTTCTGCGTTTGTGGATTGTATTGTCTGAGCAAGTGCTGGAATACACTTGCTTATACCTTCACTGTCTGGTGATCAAAATCCATGTGGGTTAATTCGATCAGGGAATAGTCCTTTGCCTCCACCTCTCTTAGTATGCAAATATCCTTCCAGCCCTCTGTCTGGTGATCTTCAAACAAGTCATTTCTTCACTCCAGCAACAGTTTAACATCAATGTTCATATGACAAAATTAATATGTCTCATTTTTGGCAGGTGCCGGGCTCCCTGAACCCGCTGCTCCTCTACATGGGTCTTTATGGAGAGTGGGAGAGA